>NC_044015.1:39762082-40067249 GCF_900496995.4 Aquila chrysaetos chrysaetos | reverse complement strand
GGATCAGCTTCAAAGGACACTCAAGTGAATTCAGGGTAAACATTTGTATTTTTCTTTTTATAAAAAGCATTGTTATGAAATCTGTTCTTTTGTATTGATTTAAATTATTTTGTCATTGAAATAATCACCAAGGTATGATAATGCTTTAGAGACTACTATGAATGTAGGACTTCCCTCTGAGGTTTACATTTTACACGTGAGGTCTAGGATGAATGATACTGTTCTCATGACATTTAAAAAAATCAAAATCGGTGAAATGTCTGCTCTGAGTGCATAAGAAAGATACAGACACTAAGACCTTACTCTGCATCATTTTAAAACTAAATAGAAAAGTGTCAGTCCTAGTACTCCAGAGCCAAAAATAAAAATAAGCAGAAATAAAGGCAGAGCTCATCAGTCTCATTTAGCTGTCTAAAATTAGTGAAATGCAAACAATAAATTAGATGCAGGTTTTAAAGGATACTGTATTTTCAAAATTCTATTCAGTGCCAAAAACTATGGGTTATTAGTAATAAAACAAGCAAGATAATAAATTATTTCAGCTTAACATAAACCTGCACTGTTAGCCTTAGACCCAAGGAGGAAAATACAAATAATCTACCCAGCTTCATATGTTGGATAAGCAAATTAAACCCCCTAACTGCACTATTTATTTTTGTACAGAGATTCACATGATGTACATATTCTTTGTGATCCCTTCAAATTGCAGTGCTGCTCTCCTGACTAGGAAGAATGCAGTAACAAGTCGTACTGCTGATATTCTTCTCTCTCTTTTTTTTTAAACACCTAAATGTTTTAGTAAATGTTACAACTGAGTATTCTGTGACCAAAACTGCTGCGCACAGGAAAAAAAAGGCACAGTCAAGTCCGTATTGCTTCCATGTTAATTTGCGTTTATGTGGTTGGTTTACATATTATTAAAGCCACCCATCTGATCTATAATGGCAGCCCTGCTGACACTGTCTGACCCAGTTTGACAATCTGGATAGAAATTGTAGGGCTGGCTGTTCAATGTCTGTGACTTTAACAGCATTGCTTTGGGCCTGGAATCAATTCTCTCTGTTTACAGACCATTTCACAGCCCTTTACCTGCAACATCACTTGTGTCAGTCCCATAAATACTTTGGTGTATATAATGCTTGAATTAGCATAATGGTTTAGGCACAGAGCTTTAAGCACAAAGAAGGACATGTCAACATGTTCTCTTCACTTAAGCAATTAAGAGCCATTATGCTGCTTCAGTGGAAATATCATCAAGGTTAAAGACAATCCCAAACACCCCTCTAACCTTTTTATTCTAAGTCTAATAAATGAGGCATAGAAATTGAAATGTTAGTAAACAGTGCTACTTGCAAGCTCTTTTTGTATCATGTTTAATCAGACCTCTCATTCACCACTTGTGAAGTGTAAGGAAATATGCACGTTAACCATGGTCACAAGTTAAAAGGATTATTTATCTTTTTGCAAAAGCTCACCTCTCTGCAAAGGTTTGTTGTACGTCTAATGTCAAGTTCTAGATGCTCTGACATGGCAGTGTAAAAAAAATAAAGTACACGTATACATAGGTAACACACAGACTGGGTCACATATAATAATTCTTGCCAAAATCTCTCTCTGTACGTGTAGGTGGGTATCGTCTGGTTTTTTTGGTGTTTATTCCAGGCTTTGTCTTTTTCTCTCCATGTTACTTAGGAAAATGACCCAGTGAAAATTTATTATTATAATGGCTTTATTTTTATTTTAAGCTGGCAAGATTCAGCCAAGCCCAGAACTAAGCTGCAGTTGCTCATCTGTAATTCTGGTGAGATGCAGCATGGAGGAACCTAGGCACCGAATTTTCATGGCCTGATTTTGATGTGTGTGGTGGTTTGTTTGGTTGGGGTTTTTTAATTCATTCATAATACTCAGTCCCTTGATTCTGAAGGCTTTGAATAGTTTTAGGAAAAAGTGGGAAAGAAAGTGAGCAGCCGTAGCAGAGAGAGAGAAAGAAAAAAAAAAACAACCTTTGGTAGGGAAAGGCCCTAAAAGCACAGAGAGAGCAGAAGCCCAGCAACACTCCTATAGACGACCCAGCAGCAGGCTGCCTGCAGACAACAGAGCAGCATGGCAGGGCAATCATTTCACACTGCTACTGCCGTTGTGCCAGAAGACAACAGAATAACCACTTTAAAGTGTGATGGAAGCAAGGTAACCCCTAAAAACATGATGATTCAAAGGGAAAGAATTGCTTCTCTTGGAAAGGTTGACTGGCACCACAGACCCCAAGGTCTGTATCCCCCCTCCTGCAGCAGCACGCGCATCCCACAGCGAGTCGTTATATTAGCTAGGCAGCCCAGCACCAGCTTTTGCACCTCACAAGCCTCATCTTTAACCAAAAGGGACTACTTCGGTGGTCAAAAGAGCCGCTCAGTTTCCAAGCTTAGTAGTCTTGAGTTGGTAACACCCAGGATGGAGTTACCTCAGTGCTCTCCTAGAATATGTCTCTCTACCAAGCACCCTCCTAAGCTAAATCCTTCTTTTCTTACTACAGTATTTGAAGTATTTCAAATGTGTTTGGGAAATATGTGAGCTCTGTTGTAGGTTAACATATATGTTGGAGATGAAACAACTTTCTTTTCTTAATGCTTTGATTAATTTTTTTTTATTAATGCTTTTATTAAATCTTTAACTAATGTGTCGAGTCACTTCCCCAAATCTTTTGGCAGAAGAGAGTGAGTGGGCAGTGTGGGCTACCTCAGTTGTCTAAAGGCTGTAACAATTACATGGCAAGCAGATGTGGTGGCTAAAAGCCAGGCTTCTCCGGCTCTCATTGCAGTAGTTGCTCTCTAACAATTACATGCTTCCTACTTGCACCTCTGTAAGCTGTACGACTGTTAGCTTTCCCATCAGGAGTCTCGCTGGGCGTCTTGGCTACTAGAAGTGACACTGCTGAACACCCAAAGGACCAGTAGTCAGTGGCAGCTCCCTTCCTATTACCCTCAGGAAAGGGGCAACGATCCTGAACCATCTAGCTGGGGCTGTGCTTAGCAGTCTCAGTGGCTTTGTGGGCACACCAGAGTTTGCAGAGTCTCACCTCCATTCTTAGAGCTTTTTTTTTTTTCCTCTTTTTTTTAAAAGCATACAATTTTTATATGCTCCAAAGAGGACAGTTTGAATCACTCTAATTTCAGTTTTCAAGAACCTCACCATTCTCGAGAAGAACACGCTGAATTTTTGTATGGATCATCTCATCCCGCCTGCACCTAAACTCCATCCCCCCTGCCTACTGCCACTCCATGCTGAGATATGGCAGCAGCTGGAAATGGCTGTTTCACTCCAGAAGAGGTTTAAACAAATCTCACCTTCATTTCAATACCATCAGCTTAAGCTGCAAACCCAGAAGCCTGATGGAAGTGAATTGCCTTCTTATTTTACGCTACCCCCTCAGGACCATCCTGAGAAGATTGCCAAATTACAGCAGAGATTTCGTCAGAACGAGGCAGAGCTGAAATTAAGTTAGGCTCACTTTTAAAGAGATCCAGCTATGGTAACTTTATAATTGAGCCATTTTGTTCTGCTCTCAATCAGCTTCAAATCGAAGGACAAATTGCTCAGAGAGAGCATAGGTTGCAGTTTGAAAACTGACAATAATAAGCAAACATTACAGTCTGATTTAATCTGCTCTCAATCCAGTGTAATAACTTTCTTTGAAGGTTGGTTTGAGATACATGGTAATGCCTGGAGGCCAAGAACTTGATTTTGTTCTTCTTACAAGTTCTGTGCACTGCAATCTCTGTACTATATATCAGAGGATGCTTGGCAGCTTCTCTTGACTAACCATGAGTGTCATCCACATTCTTCAGGTGAGAGAACCACAGAGCATAGCCAGGCTGCACTGAGGCATCAGTGCGTAGCCATCCATATTTCATAAATCATATGGCTTGATAAAAAAGCTGCAGATTGCACATTCAAGGCGTACAGGAGTACCAGGGAAGCTCCTGCAATGGGATTTCTGTTCCATTCAGATCTCATAAAGCAAGTTATGTTCCTTCCCATAAAGTGATGTTCCTTCTCCATTGCAAGTGTGCTCCCCTGTTTCTTGAAGAAAATAGGCTGGAGGAGAGTCATTTGGTAGTGTTTGGAGCTTGGATGGAGAACTGTTTTACAGAGATGGGAGTCATACAGAAGGGTCATTGCAGAAGGGTCTCTGCTTTCAGGAATAGAGGCAGTACATTATACACTTACCCTGTACGCTTCATACAGCACCTTCCAAACTGACAGCTAGTTAATAGTCCTTTTTCTAGTCTATGTTTAGAGCTACAAAGATTGTTTTTAGTATATAGTAACACTTTAGCACCTTTTGAGGTTCTCAAAGCAGATATTAATTAAGCTTCCTAGCACCTATGGGAAGGGAGTAAATAGCCCAATTGCCACTTTATAGAAAGGAAATGACTAGCCAAGGTCATCCACTGAGGCAGAGCCAGGAATAGCATGTAGGCGATAAAACAAGAATTACACAGCTGCTTTTTCTCCAAAGAAAGATGGCCCAAAATAAGACCTCACCTGAACTTTTACTCAAATTTGGGGAAAAAACCCTGTGCAAAACAATTCATAAGAATTTTCCCATCTACGCCACGAAACCTCTGTTACATTTTCCAGCCCTAAATCTGAACGCTCTCACTCCATCTGAGATAGGACCTGTGCTTGATGAATGAATATAGTAGATATTATGCTCCTGGTAGGAGTCTGATAAGTAATTTTATCTTTTTCTTTTAGCCTGATTTCCTAAACATATGGACACATGAAGATAACATTAATTCTGACACATTTTCTTTAGCTAAGTATTAGTCTCATTTACCTATTATAACAGCCTGTGACAGAGCCAAAATTATGAATCTACAATATTCCTAGGAATTTCCTGGTTAAAGAAAAAAAAAGGCAGTCACAAAGGATTATGACTACAACTGAAGACAAATGAAAGACTTCTAAAATGTGTTATGTTACAGGTCTTTTTGGGATCCAAACAAGTGTTGATCCATCCCCTAGGAATTACAAAGATACAGCTGTATTTGCTTCCAACCAGCTGCTAGGATCAAAACTCCTTGGTAGAAATAAGAATCAGAGCAGTCTCTGCAACACTGTGGGAACTCTTTCTTCTGTTGTCTTGGGCTGGAAGCACTTTGGTAGTTACTTTTCAGGGATGCTCTCAGCAATGGAAATTGAGAACCAGAAACAGAATCCAGAAAACATTTTGAGCAACACAGCGGATCTTTGGCCATTTGAAACTTATTAGTTAGAGCTCCATAACAGCTGTTGTGACTGAGATCGCGTCTTCACCTTCTGAAGCCTAAATTCATGCTGTTTGCATTCAGGTAGATTTACCATCATCTGTTGTCTGTGTGGGACCTACCACAAGAAGTCATTCCACCCAGAAAGAAAGAGCAGACATAGCCACTAACATTCTCATTATTTTATATCTATCGTTTGTCATTCAAACATCCCTGTCCACTTTTCACCCTATAAAAGAAATTGTAATTGAAAGCAAGCGTCAGTTCGTATGTTTTGAGGCTAGAGTGACTCTGTGATCATTTAGCTTTATCCAGACTTTAACAAATGCTGCCACAGATGCTTATTCCACTTTTTTCTGCATGAAGAAATAAAGAGCACTTGTACAAATGACATGTATGTCAATCTTTAGGTCACAATACTTCCTGCAGTTGCATCCCAAGTAGGAGACATCAAGCTAAAGGCATTTAAGAATTAACAGCCTGTACCCAAGACAGGAAATGGAGTTTATAAAACAGGTGGATGAAGACCAGTATTCACTTGCATCACATTAAAGCAAATCCATTTCTATTTTATTTCCTATATACTGACTTGAATGTGCATTTTTACAATAATCAGACTCTGCAGTTTCTGTAGGATATGTGATATTTGCAGGTAGATTGGTATGGCCTGGTAGACCTTCCATGTAAGAAATGGTCCATCAGGTGAGAAGAGGGAGACACCATCCAGACAATTCTGTAGCGATCCACCAACTGCACCAGCCAAGGGTTTGGCTTTCCACCCTGAATCCACACATAGATCCTAGGATTCTTCTGTAGCGCCATAAGTTGTACTTAAATACAGGGAAAAGTTAGCACCCGGTGGTGCTCTAGGCAGCGACAGTTCTCTAGATTTTTGTACAACTGCTCACTTATATTGGTATTGCTATCCTGGGTGCATATTAACCATGATTGAAACAACGCCCATTGGAAGTCTTAAAACCTTAACCACCAGTTTTACTTCTAAAATAAAGTAAACTGCCAAAAGTTCTGATAAAAGTGACAATTTATATTTTTAAGTAGTACATCCGGAATTTTCCTATAGCTGTAGACAAAGGAATTCTTACCCAGATAAGTATAAGAGCACCAATAAATTTAAGGTAGCTTATGCAAGTTAGGCACTAATGAATGTCATCTTCTGTTTTGTCATGAAAAAAGATCTTTCTGCTGCTAAAGGAGACTGATTTAGATTATGAATAGCTGTAGTGATTTGCAAAAATGGCTCCAGAGAGATAGACTGAGATTCCATATACTCATGGCACTTGAGGTTTCTGCCCTTTTTGTTGAAAATTAATTTGTCCTGTGGGTTATTGGATTCTAGCTCAGCCAATGTATATTGCTCAGTCATCACAAATTTACTTAAAATTTAGTGTAGCTGAAGTTCATTCAACAAGACAAAAGTCTACAGTTGAAAGCTTCTAAAAATCTTTTTAAAAAACTGGCTAACGGTGTAATTGAAAGCACTGGAATCGAGGTAGATTTACAAAATGTTTTGCAGGTATCAATATATGGTTTATTATATTAAGTAGACTCTTTGGTTTCCTCTTTTGATGGTTAAAACAAATGGGTGGTTTACTGTCCCCTTGATGCACGGGGCTTTTAGTGTTTGGCCCCACGCCTCAAACCCAGAACTTACATTCCTCAAATGAGAAAAGGTGCCTTGTAACATAGTCTACAGCTTCCTACACTGCTTCTTTAATTTGACGCATATTCCTTTTTATGGAATAGGGAGAGAAACTCTGGTTATAAAAATGTCAAATGCCTCCCCTTACATACTGTTTATTTTCTTTTTTTTCCTTTCCTTTTTTTCTTCTTTTCTTTGTTTACCTTTGATGCATGAGTAGAAATTTTTGTTTGTATTCTTGGAATCACCATCTAGTTAATGCACTTACTTCTTAGAATTAGGCATTGCTGATGCTTGTAAATTTGATGTCCCAAAGACAAATACGCTAAGGTTAAAAAAAAAAATCTAATTCTGTTCAGATCAGCAAGCTTCTTGTTTAAATTAAAAGGCTGTAACTAATTTGATTGATGGGTCCAAGTCATCTGTTAGCCTCCATGTTGGTGAATCTGACTACTGAATCACCACCAATAGGGACCCGGAGGTAAAGGTTATCAGAAATGCAACCATACAAAGGTGGCTGTGGTGCAAAAACTAACATGGGCAATGATACAAGGAGGGATGATTAAAGAATAAGCAGATCTTAAACGTTCACAGGAGAGTGGTTTTTCATTAACTATAAAGGATAAAAATCTTCTTGAAGAGAAATAATTCTCCTTATTTTAAGCTTTATCGGAAACAGTTTCATGTCTCATTTAAATGATGGGGATTTTTAAAAAGAAAAATATAAAGGCAGATAGAACTGATGGCATATGGGAAAAGCTCATTTTGTGCACAACTACTGTGGATGGTTCTCAAGTAGTAAGTCTATAAACAGTTTGTTTGTGTTCTTTCTACCAGGAATTATGCTTTAAAAATACAAAAAAGAATTTAAAATTCAGTTTAAATTTAATAATAAAATCACTACATACACATCTCAGTAAAATAAGAGGAAGCCTTCTGAATAAAAATTCACGCAGAGTCCAAATCTCTGTTCAGCTGGCTATTTTTTATGTTTCAATTTTTTTTTTCCCCTCTAGTTCTAGTGATATATCTGAATACAACTGATCAAGTTTAAGCTATGAGGCTCTCATCTCTTTGCTTGATACACAAGGCTTATACAATTGCAAGAAATGAGATACAGTGCGATAACCAAATCATGACACAATGGACTGGAAATTTTAGATTAATAAACCTCTTTCGGAAGAGAACTAAATAACTTTTACAGTTTTATCTATGGCTATTTGTTTCTTTGAAGATTTATGGTCCTTGCAACAGATATGCATCTTATCTTTCACTTTTCAGATTAAAGGAAGATGATTTTAAACAGGCTTCTGACTGGCATAATCTGGAATTGCAGATGATCTTCCTTTAAAAAAATGCTAAAAGTGAACTTGCAAGTCAAATGAGAATATCATTACATATGTCAAAGGGGTCTGAGAAAAAAATCTGCATGCGGCTAAACAAGATCTAATCCTTATTATCGCGACCCAGTATCCTCAGGCAGCACTTTATCAGCCAGGTGCAATCCGTAATGCTTAACAAGGAATTAAAACTTTTCATGCCGCTGCTGCTTTAATTGATTGATGCTAAAAGTTTAGAAACTAAAATCTAACCAGCTATTACAAAGCTCCTTTAACCAAGCCTTCTCCTTTGAAAGCGGGAACCTCAATTGAAACTGGCAGCCCACATTTTTAGGTTTCAAGCAGCTCTGTCATTCTAGGAGGAATGTGTCTGCCACTTCACACGATAGCTTGAGCTGAAAGACATGTACTTTGAATCAGAGAATCAATAGAACACTTAATGGACAATTAGGAGAACAGCTGTAGGACTGTCAAAGGCCCATCTGTACACAGCTCAAACAGCCTCCGCCTGGACAGGGCACGGAAAACACAGCTTACTGCCCCAGGGCACCCGCTCCCATTACAAAATCCCCCTTTCATTTCACATTTAATGTTAATATAGTATTCTTTTTTCATTACAAATTTTAACACGTGTAGAAAATAATGGAAATTGCTCGGGCCATTTGTCAACTTATATCATGTGAATTGATCAATAAATTTCACCACTTTGTTGTTAATGTAGATAAATTTTGGCATTTAATTAAGCTGCAGCGAAAATGTGGCCACTTTTAATTTCAGCAGATGCTACCTTTTCATCTGTAATACAGGGATACATTGGCAAATACAATCCGGTCGCTAAATATTTATAGACAACATGACAATTCCTAAAAGAGTTATCATCAATGATTTTGGTTCTGAAACAATTAACATTGTTTAAAAGAGCTCATGTGGAAAGCCGAAATAAATTCTGAACAGCAGATTAAGTTATGGCTACGCAGATACGTTGCATATATATAAAGCACATAAATCTATACACGTTATAAACACATATGCCCACAGTGATTATTATAGGAATACTGTCTACGGCATATATGTGCACAAACATATGTAAATTCTGATAAACCAAGGTACAAATTCCTGTGTGCATAAACACTCGTGCACTACACGTACCTCTTTACAGATATCTCTATGAATTAGACGTGTATAGCGATACTTATCTTTAATGGAGCTGCTTTGCAAAAATGTAATGAGAGAGATTGATCTCAGGAATTAGCATCACAGAAGGAAACATTTCATATATAAACATTTTATATAGAATAACTAAGTGTTGACAAAGGCATTGCTGTTTATAATAATAAACGTACTTAACTTCTTAAAATACTTTTTAAAATTTCTAAGCCCACGTAACGCAGGGATTAGCCTTTAAACTTCCGGATATTTTTTAAGCACACACAGATTTGGCCAGACAATAAGAAACATAAATGAACATTTTAGGCTTTCTATATGGCCTTAGGGACCCCAAGATGAAATCCTGCCTCTGACAGCCAGAGGCCCTAGACACAGCACTCAGCAGCAAGGCTTGACATGATAAACTGCTGTATCTCATTTGAGTGGGTAGGGGGAGGAGGTTGCCTGGTGGTGATATTGCCAGTGCCTCTGGGGTAGGAAAAGTCTTGAAATCCCATCGCTGGTTTTGCTGTAATCCCCCTGACCGAGCAGGCTCCCGCCCTGACCTACAATTTTTACTAAAGAACTTGCTTATCATTTAGAGGACAACTGTGCTGGCAGCATGAACTTGTGTACGGGAGAAGCCACGGAACAGGGAAATCAGTGGTGGTCACACACACCTAATCCTTATGAAGGACTCTCAGTAACTCGAGCAGACAGGTTTAGCATCTTCCCACACTCAGGCAACAAAACAGTCCCATATTCAAGCACCAGGCAGACATGCAGCATCCCGTAGGTAAAATTCTTTTTGTTTGACTTTCTCAGTTTTCACTGCTAGGTAAAATCATCTAACTTGATAAGAAAAAAGAAAAAAAGAAAAGAAAAGAGACCCACTCAGACACACCAATCATTTTAAAAGCGGAGTTTCTGTTTTTGTGGATTTGTCACCACTGCAGCATGTTTTATTTTCAGGTTTTCAGAGAAACTGGTCAGCAGATTTCTTGAAGTTGTTGGGGAGTGCAGGGAAGAGGACTGGAATACTGTTCAAACTGAGACTAACTGGCTTTTAGCCGAGGATTTGCAATTCACACAGAGAGAACAAGGAATTCAAATGCAGTAGCTGTGGTTTATGTATGGTATTTGAACCACAGGGAAACATCTGGACAGTACAGAATATACTCAGTAAATACGGAACATTCTAACCAAATCTTGAGTCATTGAAATTATCTCATTGGCCTTTCCTCTTAAACAGAAAGCTTTGTCTCAGCTTACCAAGGCTTTTTTTGCATTTCACAGCATAGGCATTTACTCCTCCTGGACTGGATCAACACACGAGTTCACCAGCGCACGCCTGCGGCTCCTGCTCCTGCTGGCACCGTGATGCAGGATCTCTTCGTGCCGAGAAGGAGCGCGGCTACAGAGGAGGTCTGACGGCCAGGCTCTCGCTGCGGCTCCTGCGATGTGCCACCCAACCCACCTGCGCGCAGACAGGCTCTCCTGGCGCGGCCACGCTCCCAACACCCTCCAACGAGCCTGCGCACGTACCTACAAACACTCGCTTGTACGCAGGCACGCACATAGGGAGGAGAGCGGTTCCAGCGGAGGATGATCCAAAGAGAGATGGTGATGGGTCTCTGCAGCTTCAGCCCAGAAGTTGTAACTTTTGCATGACATGACGCTCCGGTGAGTGGAGAGAGGCCTGTTGAGATGGTACGTGTGAGTTACTTTTTTATCTTTTTTGTGGCTTGGCACGATGGCCCATGCAATTCATGACAATTTTTTCTGGTGAAATTAGAAAAACTTTGGGAAAAAAGCTAGCTTAAAGGTCTAAAAAAGCCTCAGTGCCATCTGCTGCAGTTAAATTTCACGCGCACCCATAGTGGATCAATGGCGATACCCACTGCTGAGCTGTTTTAACACTCACCCTTTCTCCCCATTTCTGTAGCAGAAGCAGAGGCAGTGAGCAGAATGTGAAAGGACCCATCCCAGCCAGCGGCACAGCACCAAACCCTGAACCCCGACCTGGCAGCTACAGCTCCTACATCATGCAAGTCGGCCATGCCGTAGTGTCTTCGTCAGTGAAGTGAAAAATGCTTGACAGTTTGAGACAGCAGTGCTTGTTTCTCAGCCTGATGGCATTATGAAGAATATTTACTAAGTTTTTAATAGTGAAGACCTAAACTCTAGATAGGAGGGGATTACACTAGAATGAGCAACAGAAGAGTCTATTAAACAATCTTTGTTTTTAAAAGATCCCAATAACAACAAATCCATTTGTCTGTTTCACCAGTTGAGCATTTTTGTGGGAGATCCCTATTTATCTGATTTATTAGAAATGCTCCATTGAGACACAAAGCATTTTTCTAATAAACCTAGAGGTTAGCACTATTGTTTTCAGTACAGCTGACCCTTGGATTTGCTGTAAAACCAGAATCATTAGAAATGCTCCATGGGTTATATTGGAGCATTTCTAATGAATCAGAGGGTCAGCTCTATCGAAATAATGTAAAATATCTAGATTCATGAGAAAAACTCCATTGAAATGCATGGAGCGTTTCTAATAAATCCAGATTTTAGTGGAGCTCAACCCTGAATCCATTAAAACGTTATGAAAAAATAGTTACTGAGCATGCACCTTAAGTACTTCTTTCTGTGTTAATCTCTCATTTATTTTAAAATGCGTTGTAAAAATAGCAAAAGGCATCAGCGAAAATTTGTTATTTAAAGTCTGCCATTTCCTCTACTTACATATGAGCAGCGAGTCACTGTTGCCACCAGAAAGACAGCCCCCGGGACCTCGTAACATGTACTTCGCTCGCATTGTGCTCAAGCAGCTTCCAGGAAGGGGGATGCCCACGCACATCACACAGGTATACTGATACGCAGCACATCACACCACGCCGGGTACACACGCAGCCCTGCATTTACTGTCGTCTCCCCTCCGTTAGGCACGTAGCAAATGGGAGTGAGTGTTGTGAGAGTCACGGAGCTTCAGGTTGCAACTGTCCAGAGAGGAGCTGCTTGTTGAGAGCTCTCAGGTATCTCAGTCTTTTCTCAGCATGGGACTTCACTGCAGGAGGGATCATGGTTTTTTTGCACAGCCACTTGACAGAGACTGGAGCAATGCTGGTGTCATCTGCCAGGAGAAAGCTTCCTAGGTCCCCACAGCAGGCTGTTCTCAGCAGGATCCCCTCGTTCAGGGATTGCTTTGAAGGGAAGGTGGATATTTAAATGCCAGTTGTCTATGGCAGCTGAAGGCAGTTAATGATCATAAGCAGCAGGTTCATGGGCATTCTCCTCCCAGAAGCATATCGATTCTGACTTCGCAAAGGGCCAGCTCGCTAAGAGTAAGAGAAATGCAGGTATGATGGAGGGCAGGTTGGAAGTGTTTGGCTTGTGTATCCTATGAAAGAAGCTGAGCCTGAAGTGTCTTGTCCTTTACTGAAAAATAGATGTAGAAGAGGATCTCTTTATGGCTTTAGGAAGGGGTATCTTAAGTAAAAGCCTTGGTACCAGATACAGGTGTGATGCACTTAGGGCACGTGTCCTGGGATGAGTTGCCAGCTACCTTGAGGCTTCCACAGTTCACTGGTGTAATTACTGATGGACAGATTATGTTGTCTATACTTAAAGTGAAATCACAGCCTGCTTTCCCCTGCAAGTTAGATGTTTATTCTTAATTTACAATCACAAGGCCAGCAATAGAATGAGGTTTTTTTATTATGGCCAAGCTGAATTGGCTTTTTCTACCATTTTTGCTGTACGACACTATTCAAAGACTGGCAGACTTTCAAGTTAAGTTTAAGGCAGATTCAACAGCTGTAATCTTCTAAGAGTGTGTGTTCTAAAGATGAGATGGTTTTGGCTTAATACAATTTCAGACTTTGTTCTTGCCATACAGCTAAATTACACATCCATGGCAGGTGATATCTTTAACCTACTTGTCTATTCAACATTGTCAGCTTGATAACTCCCTGAAAACTGAGGCCTATGGTAATAAAATTTAGTTATTAATAGTAGCATGTTACGGGCCAGAACATGAAAAAACAAACAAGAAGTCTTTCTAATTTATTGTTTCACAACATAACAAGAAGAAGTAAACATTGACAAATTTATTTTAAGGGCATGCATGAGTCAGTCCCTCAGCGCCTCTCTCGGGCGGTCAAACCCCTCCTCAGAGCAGAGTTGAAGTGAATTTTGTCAGTTTTGCAGATGAACTTCAAGTGAAAGTTGCTGTGGCAAGTTTTCACGATGATGACAATGATAATGCCCACTTCTCTCTTTTTTCAAAGCTAGTGCTTTATTATCGCACCTCTTATCTTCCAGAATACTACTGCTGCAATCCACCTGCTATAGACGCGGCTGCATGTACCAGTCAGGTACAACACTGGGGAAGAGTTTTGAGAAGGGTTTGGATCAGCGACCCTCTGACAACCCCCTGCTCTCAGGTAACACATCTCAAAAGCTCTGAAAACAGACAAAAGGGATGCTTGTATTTATGGGCTCAGCCAATAGACCCTGAGTGAGTGGCATGGCGTTCAGTATACCTGATGCAGTAGGTGAAAGCTGGATTGATCGGGCTGGAATTGATTAGACCAATGTCACGTTGGGCAACTTTCTCCCTGGTGTTTATGATGCCTGTCCGAAGGCAGGATGAGAAAGCACCCGGAGGTTTGGACATCGCTGCTCTGTAATCCATGGAGCTCTCTAGCCGAGGTCCCAGTTTCAAAGCAATTGGAAGGCATTGTAAGAAGCTTCTTTTTAGTTCGAGGGCAAGTCACGTGCCACTGAAAAACAGCAAACCAGTTTTGGACAAAGGAGTATCTCCTCTGTGCTGTGTAACACTGGAACCTCCAATACTGCTTATTGATTGTTAAGGGGTCACACCAGTAGCCACACCAGGGCAGTGTGCAGCAGGGCTGTGAAGTCCTCAAGCAACTTCTCACTTTCACAGCTTTACAGCCTCCTTAAATGTATTTCAGAATAGTTTGCTTAAAATTAAGCACAGAAAGACAATACATTCATCACATCCCCTTTACAAGGCTGTTCAAGGAACTAGGCTTGTGTGTGTCGTAGCGTTTTATAGCAGCGGTCTTTCTATAGGTCCCCATGCTTTCAGCAAATAACAGAGAAGCTGGCTCGCCTCAGATGCAGACTAGGTTCTGTTTATTTTATGAATGCATACAGTCAGCGTATCTGCAGTTTGTCAGCTTATGGTGCTGTTCGTTTAGCTGCTTTGTACGTATATACACACATATATATAAAATGTATATGAAAAGTATATTAATATAATCCTATCTCAACAGATTTAATTCTTAAATGCTACATATACTTGTTTAATCTCTCATTTTAGAAGTAGGAAAGGTTAGATTATAACATCAGGTTAGCTCTCTTTGAAGCAGGTAATAATTAAGTTGATTCACTGTTGCAATTACTGTCAAATCCCCCTTAATTACCACGGATTTTATAGCAGCTTCATTATACGTCTGCTGTAATGCATTGTGGCCCAAAGGAGAAGTGTTGCAGGAAATTCTGCATAGCATGTATAATTCTAACCTGCAGTTAAAGCTTCTAGTGAAAGCCTCTGCACTAAATTTATCTTTTTTTGACATTTTCCCCCCTATTATTTAAAGCAGTTGAGCTGGAGTAACACCACTAAAATATACACCTAACTTCATAAGTGAAAATTGATCTCTTCACAGGTATTAGGAATAAAAATGGAGAAATGATAAAATTAGCAGTGAATTATTCTTGGGAAACTGCTCAGCAAAAATGAAGAACAATTCTGGTCTGGTGTCATGGCACGGAGGAAACTTCTGCCCCATCCTGCAAATCATACGCCCCTGAACAACCTTTCCTCGCTTGAGTAGTCCCACTGAATACAGTTTTTAAGGCGGTAAGAACTTGCCGTATCAGTCTGCTAGATGTCAATATTTTCATCCATTGTTCATTTTACATTTTATAAACTGGATTATACAAATACAAGGCACACGCACAACCAAGAGCTTTGATGGTTTTTATTTCAGCTGCATATGGAATATGCTGTTACAGTATATTATAAAAATATTTGATGAAAATAGCAATTTGGACAATAGTAACACCTATTTTATTATCAAGCATGCAAGAAGTTTTAAAGCAGCTCCTCTTTAGAACTGACCTTCCAACTAACTTTTGTAACAACATAGCCTCATGAAACTGCTGCTTTATGGCTCATGTGTCACTGCTTGTTTCCATTGGAAAAATCTTTACAAATCAGGGTCTGTAAATTGAGCCTGCAACAGTTCAAAACAGATAACTGAATAATGTGTCCCATGGATTCTCTTGTAACAAAGGAATTTACTCCACAGAATATATTAGATGCAGAAAGGGCTTCAGTGTCAGTGACACTATTGGCAGCTGTGTTAACAGTTAAGGAGCTGGCTTTGTACAGCAGTACAGTTATTAAATTTCTCCAGAGACCATGACTCATTAATCAAATATTCATACATCTCTGTAAATACACACTGAACAGAGAATACCCTCAGAGTTGAGCATCCCAGCACAAGTGCTCTTTCATGTAACACTGACAAAATCCTGAGAACATGCGGTCATGTTTTGCATTTCTAATGCTGTATGTACTCTTTAGTACCCCAATTCCTAAAAACAGAACACAAATGATCTTACTGATCGCAAGTGTTACACAGTCACAATTAAAATTGCTTCACTATTGCTTCATACCATCTTTTTAAAAGTGAAGACAGTGAATCAATTCTTCTGTTCTTTGTTTACCATCAGACAAGTAACTTTTTCCCATACGGCTGGAGAAACCCAAGGCCATGCTCCTATTAATACAAGAATTTGTATTAGCATGAAAACAACAAACCACTGGTTGAACTGTGAAGGCCAAAGAACTTCATATATTTGCAAAGACATGAGCTTGTTGCATTTAACAAATACTGTATTTTGTGTTTCCGCACTGCCATAAAACGGCACCTCTTCTCACCTGCAGGGGAGGCAGAAACATGTCTTGACTGTGGTCAGGTTGAGATCACGGTTCAGAGCTGAAGCATGTCTCTGTGATCAGCTGAAGCTCTTCTCTATGAGCCTTTGAAAAAATTCAGTTTTCTGTTTGAACTCCCCATCCTAATGCATTCCTATCTAGGACTTTGCTTTTGACTGTTGCAAGGTCTGACTTATACCTCCGATTCAGGCGCTCTGTGCTTTGAAGTAGTCAGATGCCTTTATATAGTGTTGTTTGTAAATGAGGATTATCATATTGCTGAATGTAGATTTTTAAAATTCTGTACTATTGTGCTCCTTTGAACTCAAGGGAACAAGGGAATGGAAGGGAACGACCTGAGTCTTCAAGTCAAACCCCCTGAAAGTGTGGCCAGCACAAAATCCCAAACGATCTTGATAAGAGAAGGGGGATTTACAGACAAATCCTGGAAAGAGGTGAGTCTCAGATTATATTCCTTTATAGTTTTTAGAGGCTGGGACATAGAATGCACCCCTGGAACCACTCCCTAACTGCAGATTTTGAAGGGAAATTTGTAAACTTGCACAACATCCTTATATTCTGTAAGGAACTTGCAAATGGCCCAGTTTAAGGATTGAGCTCTGATCAGAAAATACTTCCCTTTTTAGTTCCCTTTCTAATAAATATAGATAGTCTAGCTTAAGCACCTCCCCAGTTCCTACCACATTAATTTCAGTGCATCTTAATTTTCTTTAACAAGGCTTGACACTGACTTTTTAAAAAGAAAATCTTCTCCTGTATTTAATTAGGGCACTGATTGAGACAGGATGGCAATACCTTCCCACACTTCTTCTGTGTAAGACAAAACCCATGCCACCTCACTCCACGAGTCAGTACGTGCCAATAAAGCAGTTGTGGGTATCATCTGCTGTGTGCCATGCAGAAAACAGCACGAGGCTGCAATTACAATCCCCCTTGCCTCTTGTCCACCTATGTACAGGACCCCAGTCCTGGGCATCCTACAAGTGATTCCAGTACCCTGCATGACCTTATCCACTGACCCAGCAAGCTGCTGGATGTGGATAAATACCTCAAACATTGACTTTAATAATGTTCCCTTGGGGCACAGGGATTCACTGGCAGGATCAGAGTGTAGGAACGGAGGAGATGGAAAATAAGAATAACGTGTGAATGCTGAGCAGAGAGCCCACAAAGCCTTGGCTTTAACACATACCTAAACACCCACCAGACCTAGGCGAAAACAGCAAACATTTATTTGCGCATCTTCTTGCATAAATAAAACCCTGCTGATTTGCTTTGATGGCATTTACGACCACATTTATTCATAAACATTAGAGTGAGCAAGTTTTTATTTGCAGGAGCGTTCATAGAAAACAAAAGCGTTGTGAATTCTGGTGTGAATAAATACCAGAGAGCTCTCACACGAGAAGGGCTTCTGCAGTCATTAAGTAAAGCTCTTTTTACTATTCACACTGTGGATTCGAACAATTACAGCTGCCCGTGAACTGCTTACAAACAGGGAAGGGAACTGTTTATAAAGCTCAGTTCATCCAATTAGGCAACAGAAACCATCTCATGAAGATATCCAATCATAGGGTCAAACGATGATTACTCGGGGCTCAATCCCGACTCCCTCGAATGCCTCTTTACATCTTTTTTGTCAATGCAAATAAGTTTCCAGCGTTTTAAGACCCCTTTACGTAATGTTGGCACGGCCTAACCAAGACGATGGGAAGCTGTAACACCTTTGTGCTGCCAGAAAGCAGCTATAGGCTAACAGAGGCTCCAGCCGTAGGGATGCGTTAGGCTGAAATACTGCTGTGTGGTATACCTGACTGTGCCCCACAGCCTTCCGGGCAGGGCTAGGGAAACGTGCTCCATACTCCCATAGTAATCCACGGCAGGGTGGTAAAGGACCGTAAAGTAACCTGGCATATTCTGCCCTCTTGGAGGCTCCTGGTAGCAAAAGAAGACCTGGTGCTCCAGCCTTCCTGAAAAGCCGTATCACCTTGGATGAAATTGTTGCGTAACAGAATGCAGGGCGGGCTGGTTGTCAAATATGCTGTTTGTATTCATCTGTGGCATTATTGACCTTTCATAACTCACCGACAGTTGCTTTTCATTCCATCATTCCAGTTAAAAGATTGTCAATAACTCTGGAAATAAATCAGGTCTCCAGAGTGAGTCCACTTTCTTACTGTAATTAATGGCAAACAGGAGATCCCTTCCCTGCCTCCCCAAATACCCTGGTATGTCCTTCTGGCTGCATTGTGCATAACTGAACTGCTCGCCTGCTTCTCGTTACCAATGCTCCTGGGTTTGGAGGGGTAAGTTAAAGAAAAAAAACCCATAAAATACTTTTCTCACAGTAAAAAAATTGTAAGCCAAGGGCAAGGGCAAAAACCAAGACCAGGGCCTGTTGTTGCCTCTCTAGCACAGCCGGGCAGTGGCAGACTGTGCCTGTGGCCACTGCACAGCCAGGCAGCGCGCAGGCAAGGAGGGGGATTCCTTCTTTCACATCCACACTCCCTATTTTCCAACTGCATTTTCATGCCAATTACAGATAAATGAACCTGATGTTTAAGTGCCAGTTGATGTATGTAAAGCAACCACTTGTTTGCTGTTACTGCTTTAACTAAGGAGCACATCACCATGCTAAATGTCAATCAGGTGTATTTACCAGATTGTTTTAGAAGTGCAAGGTCGTGTAGACTCCCCTAGGAGCCAGTGAACTCACCACGAACGGATCCAGACTCACATGGCCTTGCCTTGTACAAGAACCAGGGAAGAGCAGGTTTTGTTCAGAACATGAGGCCAGTGTTGGCTTTGAAAATCAGGCGAGGGAATGCATGGTGCCACCTCAACACCAGTTGCCACCGCACCTGTAAGGAAATACAGCAGCTGCCTTTACGTAATTCTTACAGTTACCTACTCATGTTCTTGTTGTTTAGGGGTGTCTCATTAATACTGTGGGGAAAAACGTAACTGCCAAGGGAGACATGCTTGGGGGACTCTCGCCTAGCTGTTCTCACAGGAGCGGAGCTGCTTGGAGACCTTCAGTAACAAACTAGGGCAGCCTCAGTTTTACAGCTCTGCTGAAGCATGGGGGACTGGCAAGAGGGAAAACAAGGCTTTAAAGAAAGGCATCACAAACAGGCAGTTCTGCTGGTAGCCAGGGACGGGCACTAACTTAGTAATGGTCTTGAGTATCTTTCCGCTTCTAAGCCTTCTGGAAGTTGGTCTGCAATTCTCCAGGCTCTGTTTCTCTCTGAGGTCAGCTGTGTCTACCAACATTAGTAAATTACCCCCTCTCCTAAACAGCCGCTTTAGACATTTCCATTTCATGAATCATTATGGGGCAAAACCAGCCTTCCAGCCACATCTTTCCCAAGAGCTATCCCTAAGGGTCTGCTGGCTTGTTCCCCATGGAGATAAACCAGCATACTGGGTTTCTCCACCAGTCTCCAGCCCAGTCTAAGACTTCACGTTGGAAAGTTGTCAGAAATCAGTCGCTGCCTTTCGTGATTGCCTGCAGGGAAGGTGGGTGCTGGCCAAAGGCAATTTTAAAGGTCGTGAGCGTGGCTTGAGATGCCAGTGGCCACAGAGCTGACGGGAAAGGGATGTGGCGGCTGGTGGGTTTCTTCCCCACGGAGGAGCTGCACAGCTGGGTCACACGGAGAAGTCCTTTACCTTACACCACACGGGCTACCTGTGCTCCCAGTCCCGGCTACAGCGCTGCGGGGCGAGGAACAAACACCAACACCTTCACCAGCAGTTCTGAGCGTGATGGGGTTTCGGTCACTGGTCAGGTAGAGGCAAGTCAAAGAGGACCGTGAGGTCTCACGTTAGTTTGAAAAATGAGGCCGATACCTTTGCTAGAAGGAGAAGGCAGAGTCCCGGCTAATCATTTAGAGTCCTGAGGTTGTGCCAAGCTAATATTAGATATTATAAACACACAAAGAAATGTTCCTTCTAAGGAAAAAGGAAATGGCAGAAAAGAAAAAAAAGAAAAGGTTATTAGGTAATTAAAAGCTCAGACTTTGAAAAGAGCTACTATTTGCCACCTTCTGTGGTACATGCAGTCTGGTTCTGTCAGGCAAGCAAGTAATCAGCCAGTGATTTGTGGAAGTCCTTTAAGAAAATAGGCCACTGCTGGGTGTGTGAGTAACTAATGCTCATTTGGTTTGTGTTTGAAGGCAGCAGCAGCAACAGTGATGACACAAATTAATTGCACGGTTTTCAGGAGATAATGCAGACGAGGTAAAGAGAATTACTATGCGATTAACATAGTTTCCAATTAAAGTCCCCTGTAGTTACCGAAAAACATTAATTTCTAGTAACTTGGTAATTTAACTTGTGTCACCACTGTACACGAGTGCACCAGGGCAACTTATGGGCTTGTCTATGCTTAAGCCTTGTACGAAAAACATGACACCCCTCCCCCCCCCCCCCAAAAATAGCCATTAGTTTTTAACAACTACTAGTAGCAGGCTTCAAATAAAACACCACTGTAGTAAACTAAAGGATCTGCTAACAGATTGAAGGACCAAAAACCAGCTGCTGTTCTAGCACCGAAGTCTTTCTTGCCCTTAGTCAAAAAGGGAGAAAAAAATAATCCACTATTTAAATAAATTCAGCAAAGGTGTTTCAACCATTACATTTCTTTATCAACAAGTTGCAAAAAGATTGAGACAAATTAAACTATTACACCCTTCCAGAGAAGTTTGCTGTTGGGATGGCAGAACTACATTTTTCTTTTTAACACTTAAGTACTATAGCTCTTCTATTTCCATTTGAGCATTTCTATTACAAGAATACCAAACCAAAGGTCTTTTGAATAGCAGCTCATTTCTGGAGACACAGCAAGCTTAGGTGGGTACATGCACATGGGATTTTTTTTAAGGTACCTGAACTTCAGCCAGTGGAGCTCAGGAAGAAGGAAAATTCATCCTTTAGTTCCCATCTCAGATAAAGCTACCTATACCGCAGTGGGACGGAGCAGCACATGATGTAAGTGCACAGCAGACCAACAGGTTCAAAGGCCTGGATGAGGAAAACTTGCAGAATTATCAGGCCTGAGCAGTTTTGTTTTAGTCTGATGACCAACTGCAGTCACCAAGTAGTGTCATTATTGTTTTTGTCACGTGCATACCCAGAAACATCCTTCCATTTTCAGCCTGCCTGTTTCAAAACGTAGGTATACTCGGTGAGCAGTATGGGAAGAGTCGTTCCTTTGACATCTTCCCAATTGCCAGGCTTGATCCCAGTAACAACACGGAGGCTGAAGTCTGCAGCGGGGTAGGATGGATGAAGTCTTTCAAAAGAGATGTGGGTCTCTGTCTATGTGACTTGAGACATAGATCAATGTTGTAGAGTAACTTTCACTTAAAAAAATAAAAATACCACATAATTGGGAAAAAAGTCCACTGTACAGCTATATGTTTTTGTTAGTTTCACATAACTCAGAACCACTTTCAACTTCATTACAAATATTGCAGACTGCTGTGCATTAAAGCCTCTGAAGCTTATTACATTTTATTATTATTACTACAACAACAGAAGCTGTAAATGGAAAAGATGTTATTGATTCAACTAATCCGATGAATGCAGATTGTTCTCTACTGTGCGTTGGTTAGCCTTTGGGCCAGTCTGGTTGTTAACAGCCTTACGCAGTAAGATTTTCAACACTTTTGGGTGAGAATATTACACAGCCTTGTATTCCCCTGCGGGAAGCTTTTCCTTGAGCATCTTCCCCTTGCCCAAAGACGTCTGTCCTTTGCCAGTCCCTCTAACTCCTCTCCCCCTTACCAGCGTGCGTACACGAGATACTTGTAAAGGTAGTGCTTCCCTCCCTCCCCACCCTCACTCCTCAGCTATAGAGTAACAAAGCCACAGAGCTACAAGTTAATCTTCCTTAAGCCCATCCCTGCAGGCTCCTGATCATTTTTCCTGTTCTTCTGCGCGCTTCAATTAGTTAATGCCTTCCTCATGGAAAGGTAAGCAGAAAGGAGAGCATCAGTGAAACCAGATTATAGCAATTATATCCCCCTGCTCTGTGACAGAGCTTTTAACGATGCGGCATAGGACTGCATTTTTTTTTTTTTTTAAATGTGAAAGCAAAGTACAACTTCATGTCTAATTTCCTGTCCACTGTTACCCAAAGGAACCACTCAACGGTTTTGCATTATTTTTGCTAAAGCTACATTAACTTGTGCTTCACTAAACAGGAATCTTCTATTTTCTAGCTCTCACTGACATTCACAATTCTCCTCATTTTGACATCTAAATTCCATAAACATGTTGTTTACTCCCTCTTCTGGGCTATTAATGAAAAATATTAAGTAAAATCAAGCCAACCATCCTCACATACATGCAGCATCTAAAAGTAATATTAGGCCAATTATTAGTAGGATTCAACAGTGCAGAGGTTACTAATTTAGACAAATGATGTGTGGTTGTGGTTTTTTTCCCGAAAACAAGTGAACACAATCTCATTTTGGCTTTTTGGAATATTAACTCAATTAACACGTGCAAATGCACACTCCAGCCCTGACACATATACATACTTGATCTAGTTCTGCCTGAAATCTATCTATTAGTCACTCCTTTCCCATAAAAGGAAAAAAGGTGCTTTAATGAATACACGTGATGCTTATTATTTGGATCGGCAACATTTGTGCCTTCTGTGCCTGAACGGCACTTAGAATAGGTTAACATTTGGTTTACAACACAACAATAAAATTTGCCTTTATTGCAAATAAACAGAGTATTCACACCTTACAATATTGTTTTAGATGCAGCATTATATTCACTCTTAGAGCATCTAATAATATAAAAGGCACATGCATTTAATGTTTTCACACCTTTTTTATTTTCCAAGCAGTGTTAATACGTATTTTAAATATTGCATTTACTTTGTTAAAACATAAAACTATTTATGTACATTTGTTTGCAGTCTGAGAACACACACCATCAAGTAATCATCTGTACAGTAATAACATATATCCAAAAAAAAAAAAAAAAAAAAAAATCACAGCCCAGAATTTTTAACATCCACTCCCCCATTTGCTTTGATTTAAAAGCTGCACTAATAGGAGAGAAGCCTCAACATTATACTAGTTGAAACAGGAAACAAACACCGCTCTCTTTTAATAATTGTCTTTAGCTGCTTTGATTGGTTGCAGTTAATATTAATAGTATAACCTTTAAAAATTGTGGGGAAAGGTAATACTTTATCTTCACTCCTCATATTAAGGCTCCAAAGCAAGCTTAATGAGAAACCATTATAAAATCATACTGCTAAATAGTATCTTAACTCACAATTCAGCCTATATAATTATATCAGTATTGCAACTGACAATTACTACTGATATATCAAACTTACCTTTCTTACACTGTGCTGCTCAGGATGTGTGTCACGATTACAGCATTAACTATTATTTGGGCTTATGTAGCAAGACAGATGAGAGTTCTACCCTTACCACAGGAATAAGAACTCAAATTCTGCTTACAAACAGAAATAACACGGTCTCAAAACCTACGGATATGCGGCCATGACATAAACCCCACACATATCTGGCAGCCTCTGCTCAGGATTTGTCCTGGACTGACACGACGTTAGGGTCACAAGTTAGGCTTTAGGGACTGGCCAAGCTTTTTAAGAGGGCAAGACCAGGACATAGGCACATTTCAGCATACCTGGCTCTAAACAACGCCTTCTCTCTTCGCTAGCACAACGTGACGTTAAACTCATCCAACTAGTAGTGAACAAAAATAATTAGGAAGTACGTTTATAAATGGCATTTTAAAGACTATTAACATATAAAACATTATTATCCTTATGAAAATAGACTAATTTCAGCACAAGCTTGCCTTTTTGGAGGAGGAGGACACATACATTTTTTATTTTTTTAAAAGGCAAGTGTTCTCCTGGACAGCTGCCAATAATCTTGTGTAAAATGTCCTTAAAGCAAGACAAACTCCTCTGTACTAAATCTTTTTAACCTTTTCTTTTCATCCTCAGAGAAAAGGTCATTTTCTTCATGGAGTGGACTGGAAGCAAAGTCATAGTCTCTAGAATGACCCTTTACAAAAGTAAACAAGGGGTATTTCTCCTTAGATGAAGATTTCAGCATCTACAATGTAAAACACACACCAGATAAAACATTAATTGGAAATGAAGAAATACAGTAAGTAGTGATGTTTATCTGATGATGATTGCAAAGTAAAAAATGCATTTTTTGTTTTTATTATCATCAGATTAATACAGAAGCATTGCACAATCTAAACATCCCCTCCTCCCATTAAGCAAACATTTACTTCCATTTCTTCTTCAGGTAGCTGCTAATTTTTTATGCCTAACCCTGTATCTTGTTCCATTACAGATCACCTCTACGTGCTGTTTGTTTCAGTGCAGCTGGAGCTCTTGCAGGAAGATAAAAAAACTCTACAAAATAGTTAATGGCCATAACGCTCTCCTCAAGCACAGGTATGAATTCTGCGGCAACTAGGTATCTCGGGGAGATATTTTTATTGTAGAATCAGCATGTATAATAGTCAATGTTTTTATTGAAAGTTTAAACACATACACCTATGTAAATAAGCCAATCAAGAGCACATGGCTAAAAACAGATTGATGACAGAAACAGGCTGTGGTAACTAGGGTGCCAAAAATCTACATTTATAAATAAGAAAACAGAGCATGTGGGAAGCGGGTGGTGGGGGATGATAAATACTAAAACAGATCAGCAAAATAGCTTTAATAGCAGATAAAAGTCTGCCAAATACTGAAAGACATTACAGCCTTTTGGGCTGTTTCGGACACTTAATTGTTCACTGGGGGTTTTTTTGTTGTTTTTTTTTTTTTTTTTTTTTTTTTTAAATTTCTTACCTGCTTTGAAAAAACAGCACAGTGATGCAGTGACATGCAGAACTACATTAGCCTAGGGGTATACACTGTGTGGAACTAAAATCACTAAACATAATTTCTTGAAGGCAAATAATCTAAAATAGTAAAAAAACACCTAAATAGATCTTTAAACAGAAAGAGCTATTTAAAAAAAGACAGGGGCTGAGGGGGGTGTTTAAAAAAAAAAAAAAAAAAGAAAAATCACACTCACAGTAAAATCCTTCATTTTTACTGTGGTCTGAAATTTTCCACTTTATTCTTGTCTATTTTAATTGCATTTGGCTTTTGTAATGTGAAACCTGAGTAAAAGAGCAAGGAGATACAGGAGAGACACACACACAGCAGTAAACAAAAGTAAAAGTAGAGTAACAAATGAGCATTAGAAAGAAAAAAAGTTTGTAAGACATACAAATGCTTTGTTTTCTGAGAAGATTAGATAACTGGATGCCAACCCTTTCATCTCTAGGGGTTGCATACAAGCTGGCTTAGTAGGAACAGAAACTGATAGCCACATGCAGGCTGTTTGCTGTTCTGTGACACAGACGGGTGGACTTAGGCCAGCTCCTAATTGCAAGTTTGCAACAGAAAACTCATCTGAATACTGCATCTCAGGCAATGCATGGTGACCAAACAACCCTTGCACCTTTAAAGATGGTCCCTCCAAATCAGGACAGAAATACACCTCCAGTTCCACTGCCGTTGGACAACTCTCCCTGAAACTTCCTTCCCTACAGGTACATGTAACACCTCTATGTACCAAGGGAGGTGGTGAAATACTAAATACAGAACAGAAACTGGACAGACAGCCTAAACAAGAGTCGAGTGGAACTTGGTTAAGATTACTGCAATTATTATCAAACTACATCTCACTCAGTGATCACAGATAATTTGAAACTCTAAAGAACTTGCAAGTTCTTTAGATACCACTGTGATGATTTCTACAGAGCCGTTTATTGATAAACATCAGTGGTTTTTAGTGTTTCAGTGTTAGACTGCCACTGTTGTCACTGCAACAATTAATTCTTTGTGCTGAACCGCATCCAAGTTCAACGTTCAGTCGGTCCAGTTTTTCAGAGAACTTTCCATTTCTGCTAAGAACCTGGGCTACAAATGCAGTTGTAGCCCAAGTGGATTATTTATTTGCTGTCACGAGTTTTGATAGGGAAACAATTCACTGCATTAGCAGAGAGATGAGCCTGGTACCGGTTCAGTAACAATGTAAAGTACCAGCAGAGGCTGCGGCCAGGAAAAGGCAGAGCCGTCCCAGGTGCTGTGCAAGAGGCCAGAGCTTCTCGCTGACCTCCTGGATCTGCCGCATGGTGCTGAGAAGCCAGACAGAAACTGCTGTGCCTGCTCAGTATTTGTGCTGGAAGTGCAAGAGAGAAGTAAGACTACAGCCAGTCGGTAAATCCATCCTTCTCAAGTCTGGATCTGTTTGCAGGTCTCAATCTATCAACTATTTAATTCCAGGTATTATTAAACTACTTAACAATAGCTGCCTAACTAGCAAGTACAGAAACAAAGAGTAACTTGAATGTGATTTGGATGGAGTTTCACCAACCACTCCATTTGGGCCTTTGATTTCAACACCCTGATTTCTCTATCACTGAATATATGGCTCATAAGGTTTATCCTCAAGTTACAAAAGCTAAATCTTTTCTCCCACCTCTTATTGCCCACAAAAGCAGCGAGAACCCGAATTTTTTAGTCTCGCCTACATAGGGCACACTGGGAGGAGTATACTGTGCTTTATAGTTCGAGAGTTATCACGCTCAAATTGCAAACAAAGGGAAAAATAACAGAAGAGCAAGAAAAAACAAAGGATGCGAAGGATTCATTGAAAGATCATAGAATGTTTGTCACATTGTATTTCTGTCCAAACTTTCCTCTATTTCCAAACTTCCTGTGCCTGAAATATATTTATATAAAATAATGGCACTAATATTAAAGAACTTCTATCTAAAATACCAGGATGATAGCGCTAGGACTTAGATCAGCCATGAGTATTTTTACAACATACGTTCAGAAAAGAAACGTACTTAATCCCAAACTTAAGAGAAAGAAGGAAAAAAGAGAAAGAGAACTTCCAATGCAACTAATTTTGTAATTAGATTTTTTTTACCATGTTATTACAGTCTTTCTCATACATGGTAGAACAGGAAAACATGGAAGAATAAAACTTCACTATTTAAACTTTCCATATATTCGTTGCTTAGGAACTTCTACTTCTTTGAATCTATTTTCTACCTCTCTGTGTAAGAATCAGAGAAACAACTTCAGCATCAATCAATATCTACTAAAGATTATACACAATATTAAGTTTAAAAATGCTTTTTTGGCTATAATACTGATACCACTTAACAGGACATTCAAAATGCTGTACAAACATTAATTCTTTACGCTGTTGTGATAGCTACTGTGGTTAGAATATTAATATTGTGACCATCTTCTGCTGCTGCTGCATCCTTTCATAGTCTATTTTTTAAAATCACAAAATGCAGTTATTTGGTACCACAGCTAGTACAATGCATTCATAATGCTGTATTTCATACAGCCACGTGCTGTAAAAATCACGGAAAAAAAAAGTCAATTACGTTTGGACCTAAATGTACTTATACCAGTGTTTTTCAAGTGGAAGGACACGACCAGACAGATTTGCTGGGTGATACCTGCTCTGCAGATTTCATTACCAAATCACACACACACTGCTCTACACTTAAAAGCCACCAGAAAAAGCGCTTATGCTAACAAGAAATAATATACAATTTTGGCTTGATCAAATACTTCCACGTAAGAGGAAAAAAAAAAAAAAAAAAATCCCTCCCGAGGGACTGATTGCCTCTCCAAAATCCCCCCCGGGCTGGGGCAGCCCCCGCGGCTCGGCAGGGCTGGCTGCAGCACTATTCCCATTTCACGAGTGCCACCTCGTGGGCCCGCCTGCGCCAGCCCGGCCGGCCCCTCTCTCCCAAGGCCAGCCTGGCTCTCCCCAGGTTTCGCCTACTGGTAAAATCGGACGAAAGGAGAAACAAGCGAGATTGCTCGTGACTGTAAAAGCAGCAATAAATACCAAGAAAAGAAGGACGTCTGTTTAGAAGGGCGAAGCCGATGCCCTCCCCTTACCCATACGCAGTGCACACACGCAGCGTTCTGGCTGAGGAATCGATCTGGTAACTTCGACACCTACCTTCGTTATTTCTTCAGAAGCCTTCTCAAAGTCCTGCACGGTTCTACAGTAAAATCCTATCGTGCAGCTCGGATCCATTTTTTTGAATGACATCTTTTTGGGAGAAGGACAGTGGAATGACTGCAAGTTTTGAGATTAAAAAACATGAAATACACAGCTAAGGTTGAGAATGGTAGAGACCAAGGCATTTACTTTTTTCCACCAACAGCTTTAACGTACAATCCCCTGTATCACTTGAATTAAAACCCAGCACACACTTTTGAAGTCGTTTCTCCCCCCCTTGCCCCCCAAGTAATTCCACTCTTCTCCACATGTATAAAACCTCCTGCTGTTTACGCTGTATTCACCAAACTTGCACACATCACCGTGTTAGTTTGAAATCTGTCAAAGGTCTGCCGCTCCAAGCAGTACTTTATGAATATTCCCAAGGCAGAGGAGGTGAATGCTCTTCTGCAAATTGAATTTGTAACAGCTTTTGCACTATCTTACAATTACTGCTTTACTACCACCGCCCATTGCCCCTTTCCCTCCCCCAGCCTCTATAAAAGAGACATAATGGAATAAACCAACCTCATGCATTTTCCTTTAGTAAATGAAATGGGTTAAGAAACCCACAAAAACCACAAAAGCAAAACCACATTACAATAATCCACAAGTAGGAAAAAGCCAAACAACATGCCCTGCTTTATAAATGTTTTTTTCCTAACGTGAAATCTCTTTTCATGACAGATGATGCTCTGACACTGCTGTTAACTATCAGCAGCCATGCTATAAGAAAAACAAACAAACAGACAAAACCCTTCCCCACACTCCTCATTCACAGTTTATGACAGAAAAGGTAAATATATGCCATCTACTCTGATTATGTGCTTATTTACTACAGGAACTGTAGTTTTGGTGAAGCTCATTGCCTAATAACAGAAATTATTTCGTTACCACTGTCTCGCAAAGGTAGTCCTCTTTATTCTGCTTCGAACATGCAGGACTACCCCGTCATCCTACCTCTATTAAATCACTAGCAATCCTGCCACAGCTGCTCAGTAACAAACACTAACACACCACGTCTGCACCACACTGCAACGGGGATACCTCTGTACTAAAATGCAGATTTTGTTTTTCATGAACTTCCCCCAGGGATCAATATTCTCCAGTGAATTCTGTGCTATTTCCTTTCACATTTACATGTAAGCTGTGCACAGCTCACAGCTCTTCTGGCACAGCGCTGGTCAGCACAGGACCAGGACAGCTTACTAACACAACAGTAACACCAGGACAGAGCAACGCAGGAGATTTCTTGCCACCACCACTGCACTTCCTCTGTAATGGATAACTAACAACTGTTACAATCTCATTTGACTACAGCAACAGCAAGCCCTGACAGCTAACGTCAAGCAGTCTGTATATTAACAACCCATTTTATCTTTTCTTTTTGCCAATCAGAAAAGTCAATCTACAGAAGACGACAGCACTAGTTACCTAATCTGAGTGTATCTGTCAGTGTAGTAGTTCTACATATTGAAGTATATTGTGCTTTACTTGTGATTACAAACCCAAGAGGTATTTCTATTAAACCTCTGCTAAAAAATATAAGCAAAGATGAGAAGCACTATATCTACAAGACGGATTTTAGTCACTGTTTTTTTCTCCTAATTGTGTTCAAATTTTATATGCAGAAATTCTATTTTGAATATTGATTCCTGAGTCATCAAATATATAAATCAAACTCTGCCTTACATACCACATTTCAGCAACAACACTGTAACTACAGTTGTGCTGTGCTGTTCAGGGCAGTAGTCTTAATGCTACACAAATCACTGTACAACAAAGAGAAGTGGGTAGGCTTTTTTTTTTTTCCCCCCTCTCCTCCAAACAAATGGATTCTGGAAGCCAATACAGAGTGGATTGATTTCCAACTTATTCTGGACAATTTGTCAATTTTGAAAATACTCCCTACAGATAAATCTAACAAGCAACTATCCACACTAAGAAAGCAATTTCTGTTTACTTTTGACATTTCTGGACAAAGATATAATACTATTAAATGCACTAAGCATTAAATTGCAATATATTTTCCGTCTGCAGAAAAGCATTAGGATGCGATCAAGCCAAGCTGGCAGCTCGCGTACCTTCAAAATATATTTTAAAGCCTTATTATTATTTGGAAATTCATATTAATGCCAGTCTGCAGCACAATCTGGAGGATGAGTCATGGGAACAGAAACCAAAAAGATGTGTATTTTTTTGTAGCTTGGCCACTGAGCTATGGTGTGACCTTAAGGAAGTCACTTCAGCTCTGCTTCTTTGTGCTCTTCCCATCTTTTGTCTGGCTTACCCAATTAAACTGTAAAATCTTCAGAGAAGGCACTGTGTTTTACTACAGTTATTAGCATAAAGGGGCAAGGATCTTGGCAATAATCTCTGGCTGCTGCCACAATACAAATAGGTAGAGCTGGGACTCACCAACTCTTCTTCCAAATATCTCAACGAGGTAAATCTAAAGGCATCTCTAAAAATCATGAAAGTTTCTGTCTAGGATATTTTCTGATACATTTTGCTGCTCTGTTCCCTTTTTTTAATTCAGAACCTTCTCATTTTCTAGAGAATCTTATACTTCTGTATGATATGTCACGCTAATTAAAGCATCTTGTTAAGCATAAATACTGAAAAATATGTAGCGTTTGCTTTAAGTTGGCCCTAGGATTTGACACGAGCCCTGTGTAAGTCCTTTGAGATACATATATATTTATATATATACATATATAAACAAGTACTTTTCTTAAATACTATTTGATGGTATTTTGATTAAGGTATTGTGATCAACTTCAACATACGTTAACATATCTTTCTTTTCACGATAACAATAGACAGGACCATTGCAGTTCACGTCACTGTTCTCAGTTTGTTAACTCTTAGCTGCTATACAAAACAGAAGCCATGAAGATATATAACTTCATTACACACCATTTGACTTACATTCTAAGTGTAAACAGTCAATTTAAGATCACCGACTCAATTCCTCAGGTGTGAGTTTAAGAGCGTGTATGACTCACTGTTTACAGGACTGTACTGCAAACCTTTAAGAATTCTATGTTAAGTAGCTAGTATTTTAGAGGTGGTGCAGATAAATACGTATTCCTCTTCCTTATTTAAATGCAATACGTTGTTTCTGAAGCTGTGTTTCCATGTTTAGGAGTACTTGACTTCACAGAACACAGGGACCTGGGGAACCACTACTAATAACCAACTCTTTTCTAGAGCAGTTGATGCTGTCCTAAGCAGTGGATGCACCCAGAGAGTGTTTCTACACTGAATGAAGAATTGCTCTGAGGAGGCTGGACGTCGGACACAAGCTCAAGAAGGAGAGTTTGTATGGGTGGCACCGAATACTTTTACGGTGAGTACTCTGGCTATTGAACACTTACTTGTGCAACTGATAATGTTTTCCCATGGTACCTGCAAATTGAGTTCTTTAATAACCTCCTTGAGCTTTATCTATTTTCAATGCAAGTTATTTGGCAAGAGGTTAAAGAAAAGGGAAAACACTATTTTAAAAAAAACCAAGCATGATTTTTAAGACCTAGGCACAGCCTGAAAAGATGCATTCACTACTTCTAGATGAACCCAGAAAGTCATGGCCTAGAAAGGGGTCAGGGGGGAAAGAAAGAACAAAATGCAGCACCTACACTTTCAGACCCGTCAGTTGCTTGGAAACTACTATTCCATAAAAACAGCTTGATTAAAATTAATAATAATAAAACTCGTTAAAAGAAACAGTTCAGAAGACTTAAGTAAAATTCATCTAGTCAACCACAAACCTCACTGATAAGCCTCAAAAATTTCCAAAGCTAAGAAAGTGACCTGCAGAGTTGTTAGGATCAAAAGTTACATTTAAAATGATAATCACTTACTCCAGTATAGAAATATTATGAATTCCTGGAAAAAGAAGCAGCAGGTAAACCTACAGGAACTCTGGTTCCAAACTGACAACAGCCTCCTACTATTGAATACTACAGTAATTCTCTCCATGATTGCAACTTGAATTTAAAATAAAGTAAAATAAAATAAAATTGACTAAAAAGACAACCTAACAAAACCAAATCCAAATAACTCAGTTTAAGATCTCCAAATATTGCTTATTTTCTTTGATAGAAAATTACTTAAATGAAGTGATCATCTATTTTTGAGGTTTTCTGATCATTAGAAAGAAACAGATGAAGATTAATGAAGTAAAAAATAAAACCCCATATTGAGTTTTTAACCTCTGGTCATTTTTGTTGATTATAGGCCTATAAAGAAGGGCAGAACTTTGATAAATAACATGTAACTGTAAAACCATAAAGCTGCAGCTAGCTAGAACATCTCTAAATAATTAGTGTTTGATTCATATGGGAAGAAAACAGTGCCAGGTCTATATCCATACTACCTCAAGAGGGAAATCCTTTATGCTGACATCTACAAAAGATTGGCAGTAATGAGGATCCATGTAAATCAAACTGTCATCTACAAGGACAAAACAGAAGACAAGTAATTCAAAAAACACCTTATTATTACACTGCTTACAATCCAATTTCTATGCAGAACAGCTGAAAAAAAAGCCAGCAAGTAACTGCTTGCCAGGCTGATATTCATTGACTGAAGCATAGGTTTTTGCAGGACAGATTAACTTTTGCATAATCAAATATGCTTGTATAAGCAGAATTTTTATAAAGTGATGAGACTGTCATTTAATTTTTGGTGATAAAATTACTTTTACAAACACACAATTATATTCTGGAGTTTGCATATGAAAAATGTATTGTGCTACTTCATTCTGACAGGAAGAATATATTGCTTGTCATTTAAGCACCAACTAACACCACTTAAACTAGTAAAAAGTAAATACGTAAATAAGAACTGCCAGATAGTAACAGCAAACGCTCCTGAAGTTTGGTGAAACAGATAAATTATGCCTTGTTTATGCAACAACGGAAATTAAATGTACATTTTACAGAATCCAATTACTACACGGGGTAAATGACAAATGACTGGACTTTGGTAGATATGATGAATTAATAAGGTACTCATTTTGCTATTTTAATCATGCTATTTCCCACTGGTTCGATATTAACTTCCTAACTCTTAAAGAAAAATATTGAAGAGACATAACATATTAAAACACTAACCTTGAAATCCAGCAAAGTAATATGACTGCTTGGGTTTGCCACCAATAATACCAACACAATACTCAAGGCTTAAAATTCCCTACAACAAGAACATTAAATAATTAGGACAGCGTTAAACAGAATAAGTATTAAACTGAATTTAAATCTTCGCTCTCTTTACTGTTTCTAGGCAAATAGGTTTTGGGTTTTTTTTGGGTTTTTTTTGTTTTTTTTTAAAAGACTGTCTTCATGACTTTCTGGGGCTTGTCTCAATTTTTAGAGGCTTACAACTGACCAAAGTGAAAACATACCACCACATATTCCAGAGAAATTCCTCCCTTTTCATGAGATGCCCATACATTGAGAGAATTGGCAGTATCGTTTTCGGGGAGGAGACAAAACATAATGTCATTCAAGATGAACACAGGTTGCTTAGTCAAAAGGTATCAATGTATTCAGATGTACAGAGTTCATATACATTTACATTCTGTGGCCCCAGGGGCTCTCTTCTTTTTGCATTCAAATATAGAAGTCTGTCTAGAGTATGAACTTTTACATCATAGGGAGAAATGCCAGTTGAAGCAAGAGTAATTACAAGATACAGCTCTAAAAACAGCAGCCCAAAACACGGGAGGAGAGACAGACACACAGCAGACAAGCCCCATAAATCTTACTGGACGTTGACTGTGAGGGTAGAGGAATCGGAGCCATTAGTATGTAGCAACTTGGAGAAAGAGACATTGCAAATATGCCTAATGGGATCTAAAGAGGGATGTGGGGTGAAATACAGCGATCATTTCAGTCTGGAGGTGTAAAGAAAGAAATATACTCCTCCACTCACAGCTAAGCTAGAAGCCACTAAGGACAAGAATTGGGTTATCATCTGTGGGCTACAGTCACACCAGTGCTACCAGTTTATTTCTGTTTATTCAGGTTGAAGAGTTGGGTTCTGTAATCCACGTGTCTGTGCTAGCACACAAACCTAGCAGACATATCATTACATAATAAAATGTTGATTTTATGGACATACCTTCTAGTGCTGGGGAGAAGGATTTACCTGTATACATGCAATTTTGCCAAGGTAAGAACATTGCAGTAGTTTAACTGACTGAAATTCCTTGTATCACCCACAAGCTCTTGATGCAGTCACAGACAACAGACACCAAAGAAATCACCCTTGATCGTTTCTCTATTAAAAGAAGTACCTAGCAAAGGAATGAAAGAAGGCACGGAGGACTTTCCTCCCTCTCTCTTCAACATATTTCTACTCTTCTCGCTTTCATGAGGTTCTGTTTCTCAACAGGGCTCATTAGGATTTTTGTGAATATTCAGTCTTGGCTTAACACAGTTGTCCATTAGTTATCCCACCAACTCCGGTGGGAGCTGAATTTTGCCAACATTGAGCACTTCGGAAAGCTGAGCCCAACTGTTCTAAAGCAATTGAAGCCCAAGACCATTAAATACTCTGAAAACTGAACAGCCTTTAAATGTCCATAAATCACAGTGGCTTTCTTGTCGCACTACACAAGTGTTGGGTCCAAACACTTGGACACTGGCCCAAACTGGGACAGCAATCCAGAAGACTATCAGTTGAGCTAAAGTGAAATCTCCATTAGCTGGCAGTCATATCTATATCCTCTCCTCTAAAAGATCAACCATTAAAAGTAAAACCATTACATTATCATTGTCTAAGTAGGGAAAATTTCTCTCAACAAAATGATTGATATTTCATGTACTAATAAGACCAAAGCTTCTCAAGATAAAATTTTCACTGCTTAGACAATGATAAAGTAATGTAAGATAACAAAAACTACTGTACTTCTCACCTGAGACACTAAGAAAGTCAACTTCAGCATGGTTTATATGGGTTAAGAGAACGTGCTGCTTATTTAAAATATGAGTGAGAAAGCTTTTTTAGAAAATGCTCCTCGATGGCTGAGCATTACAGAACATTTAGGCAGATGGGAGGCAAAGGCTGAAACAGCTAAAGAGGACACATCCTCTGCCAGTGAAACAGAAAGGGAGCAAAGCTACTTAGAGTAATGAATAACTGTTTAATCTATGGGAATTTTCTTGTAAAAGTGAATTATAAAAAATTTATCAATTTTCATCCATAAATATAAAATCCTTTGTAAAAATTACCTCTTTTACTACATTCTAAAATCTGCATTTTTAACTTAAATCCAGACCCCAAGAAATTTAGTCGCTTCTTGTGAACAGTCAAGATAGAGATTGGATTGACTAATATATGCAATTGAAAGCCCTCTTATCACAGTCTCCATTATAAAAGGCTGCAAAAGGCAGCACCAGGCTTGGTAAATGAGCACCAGAAATCACCCCGGTAAAGGCAGTTGTACAAGGCAAGCTTAGATAACATGACTGTGCTATGAAACCCAGTGCCACGCAAACATATTTTACTCTGGCATGAATGTTTTTGAGAGCTAAATTGAGAAAACCTCTGCAGGGTAAAACTAGCCGTAGATATCCGTCAATAATAAAAGCCAGTATTAAAGAACTGGAGTCACTTTTCTTTCGCTGAGAAAGCCTTATGAAAGTTGCAGAAGCGACTGTTTGTTAGCTTACAAACGAAGCCATGTGTGTTTTCCTGGACCTGACTGATTCAAAGGCTTTTTTGCAGTTAACATTGAAAGTAGAGTAAGGTTGCTGTAGATCATGTCCGAGACCACAGGCTTATCTTAACTGTGTCAGAATTAATCAGAAAAGAACTAAAACTTTTCCAAAACCAACAATGACAAAAGGAATCAGGAAAGAAAAACAATTTAATAGTTCATCTCTTAAATAAAAGGGCTTCACCACTCTGTCTCCCCACGCCATTAAAAACCAAACATGTTTCCTAAAATTTTACAAAGACAACACAGTCACAAAAAAAATGATGCAGCAGACTCAGATTTTGTACATGCTACTGAATTGTGGTATTTTAAAAATTTAAACAAGAATTTAAAGACAGATAAACAGCAGCATGGAAAATGATAAAGCAGCAGGGCTAAGAGAACAATCTCTTCCCTAAGAGGGAAGTGCTCAAGAGGTAGGATTACAGTACTTCTTCAGGTGTTAGCACCATATGCAGAACCTCTGCTGAAAAAAAGAGGACAGCATAGACCTTCCTCCCATCTGCTTTCTCCTTGAGTTTCACTTTTTTCTAGTTTGTTTTTATTTGTGGTAACTGCTTGCTACTCCTGCATCACTGTCCTTAGAAACATTCATCCTAATGTCCAGATAGTGAAAAAACACTTGTAGTAGTGACTAAAGATATCAAAAAATTCTATCCCCTCTCTTAAGGGGAAGAAAAAGACAAAAGAAAAGGGGAAGAACAGACAAGCAACAACTTTAAACCATTTGACATTTAAGAAAAATAAGAAACAGAATAAGGAATTTGGTATATTTGTATTTTAAAATGCTGACTGATACTTAAGATAGCACAACTCTAATAGCATATGTAACTAAATTACCATTTGTAATTTGAGACACTGCATTAATGTCTTTTCAGGTAGCTACTTTAGGAGTAGGACAGTTATCACTGCTTTACCAAGGGACATCATGTGCTCTGCAATTATGTCTGATCTTGTAATAGGGAAATTTAAAATCTGTAAAGTCAAACTTTACAACCTTCAACTGTAAAATCACCACCACACATTTAATAGGTAGAAGATTACCATCATGAAGTCGCTTTTCATATCACCTAGTGCTACTATTTGAAAAATGATTGAACTCTCATTTCATACCTTTACAAACTCTAAGTAGTCCATGTTTGTTCTCTCTCCACCGAGTCTCACAGGAACTAATATAATTACAGCTTTTGTGTCTGCTTTTCCAGAATCCATAAGAGAACACTGTCTGTCAATAACATCTGAACTGTAGACTGAAAGGAGACACACGGAAATATTCATATTTAAAATACAACTGCTAGCTTTTACAAAGACACACCTACAACATGTCATCACTTAGTTTGACAAACTAAAACTGCAGTCCTTCAAAATCTTACTGTCCTCCTGAAATATAACTCCTGAGTGACTCTGATGAAAAACAGTGTTACACCTCCTTATTTTCAGCAATATTTTGTAGAAAGGTAATGTGCTGCTACTAAGATACATTGTCAGGAAAATGCAGAAGGGGTAGGTTAGGAGAAAGCCAATAAATATTTATTCACTTGATATAAACTTCTTCTAAAATGACTAATTTAAAACTTGAAAGCTTGCAACTAACAGAAACATCTACATGTTAAAGGAAAAAAGACAATAATTCATTCTAATAAATACTGAAGTTCCCGGTCTAAACTTAGCGCAACACAGTCATTGAAAATGAGTGAAAAAAATTAACGTAGTATTATTGCTTATTCCCTCCAAACTAAGTGAGATGCGAAAATCATCACCAGAACAAAGAAGTGAAAAATTAGTAGAATCTTAAGTTTCCACTGTCATTGTAAGTCAGGTGAAACTGGTTTGTAGTGTATGATTAAACAGTGTCTCTTTAAAACCAGTTTGATTGATTACCCAGGGATGTCGGTCTCGTCTGTCCTATCCCAAGATCGGTTATGACATAACTAAAATTTCTGGCAGCTAAACATGGCTACTGAAGTAATACATTGTGCTTAGATTTGAAAGACTATAGTCATTAGTGTAAAGTTTCACTGCACATTTAGTTTATCTTGTCATCATTTTCTGCTCCTGAAGATCCAGAGCTCTAAGCTCCTCTGCCGTTATTGATTATTTCAAATGCCACGTTGGAGCAGAAGAAAGGTTACCACTGACTCGGGTTCACTACCCTCCTCACATCTTTGAAGTCCAAGCAAAAATGGCTTCTTACTAGTCTGTAAGACTGGTGCAATGTTTTTTTCCACTAGAAAAACAGGTGAAGGAGCATCCTGTGATGCAAAAGACAAATAAAATGTAACTGACAAATCTAACTGAACTGAAGTATTTTTCAGTTGTTTGGTTGTTTTTTGGGGGTTATTTTTAGTAAGATAGGAAGTTCTTACCAGCTTATTGCTAAAACAACATTGAAGCGAGTACACAACAGCTTATTAACTGATTTAAAACCAAAATAAAAAGTTACAACAGGCAGATTGTAAGGAAAAGTCATCTTGCTGGATTTGGAATTCCACTATCTTCCACTGTAAGATACCAAACAAGCAATGTACGAAGCTTTCAAGTTGTGATGTCTGATTCTCAAAGAGAACAAACATCTGCGTGTATCAAGAACCCCTTTGTCTACATAATCTCAATTTTGTGGATCCATTTTTGAGTTGTTTGGGTTTTTTTTTTCCTTTAGAACTCTATTGTTAAGTGCTTACTGAAAGGCATAAAAAGCATCTAAAATGTTTGCAAAAAATCTACATAATCACAACATTTACCTGTACAATCCTGAGCAACATAGACGGTTACTCCTTGTAGCTCAGGGTCTCTTGCTTCTTCAACAGCTTTTCTAAGTACAAACACAAAACTATTTAACTCATCTCTGATTTTAAACAGATTAACAGTAAGTAAACATAAATTATTTGATTTTTAGAAAGAGGTTGGTTTTAATTGTTTGTTGTTGGGGTTTTTGTTTTGTTTTGTTTTAATTCAAGACACCTTCCATGCCTGATAAATACAGATGGGGGTAGGTGGGGGTTTTTTGTTTGTTTGTTTTTAAACACTGGATACCAAGATCCAGTGTATATGGCAACATGTTTTTCCCAAGCAAAGATGACAATGTCTGGATATTTAGAAAAAACAATGAAAACCACTAAAAAAACCCCAAAGAAACACATTAACATACAATGAAATTCGTATTCACTACCTAATTTCTTTCTGTTTATAACAATTTTCTGTCATATATATATATTGGGATAATAAAGGCTAAATTTGCTGACAAAAATACTAGTATTTTCAACTTGATAGATCTCTTTAGCTGACCTCAGTTCATATAACTAGCCACAAATTAGCACCTCATGTCTATGGAAATAAAGGCTAGCACATAAAAAGCTGTAAGGTTTCACCAAAACTTTCAGAAAGATAATTGCAGTATTAGGCTATCCTCAAAAGAGTAATGGACCTAAAAACTAAAAAGAAAATATATGTCGATAGTCTGAAGCATGATCGTCAATCAAGGACAACATTTGTAAAGAAATTACACTGTTCAAAATAGAAGATTAGCCTTTGACTTCAATACACGCTTGCATTAAATGGTCACTATCCCTTTATTTCACAATATATTTTGAGGAATCGTTTAATACAGTCGTTCTCAAGTTATGAGAGCGCTATACATTGTTAGTACTGCTGTAAGAGAGAAAGGACATCTAGGAAAGGAAGCCTTTGCAGTGTTGGAAATCACCGGTGGGTTTGTGTTGAATGTAATTCTGGACCAAATGCCCTCCCCGTTGCCATTAGGTAAACAGGCTACTGCAATTTAAAGCAAGCAAAAAGAATTCTGACAGTTTCTATCATCAGCAAAAAAATAGAAGAAAACACATAAATAATGCTAACCTCTCACATCACTGTATGCATTTGCACATATGCACATATACACCTGATTATTTCAGTACAGGTTCACTTAAGATTAATACACTTTCATACTAAATATTAAATTCTTCTATTCGCGCATATATATATATATATAGATAAATGTATGAACTTTGGCTTCTGCTGCTTAAATGACTTATTAGTGATTCAGTTTATAGGTAAAAGAACATAAGCATATAAGGCTATAAAAAAAACCCAAAACAACAACAAAAATTGGTAGTATTCAAAGAAATGGCATATAAAGGCATATAGTATGGAGAAATTTGACTTTCGACTTTTTTTTTAAACCACACTGAATGTCACAGACCCTTTACTTTTACTGTGATATAATTATAATATTAATAGTCCCATACATTTACAGTTTCACAAGAATTTGATGTGTGCAAAGAAATGCTGAAAACATCAATTTTAGCTCTGACATTTCATTACACTATCAGTACATTACAGCCCCCAGGTTACAGTATAAAAAAAAAAAAAAAAAAAAATCTATAATGTTATGCATGTTCCAAGGTTGAAAGAGTGGTTAGTTTTTAGAACGTTTCATTAAATGCAGCTCTACTTAAAAGCCTAGGTTTGGGAGAGATACTTGGGACTTCTACTGCCCAAAGTACAGGAAAACAAGAATGTTAGTTATTTCCTGAAATAAGATTGAAGAAAAGCTCAGAGTTCAGTTCCTGCACCTACTGCTATTTCCCTTCTTGCCTCTGGAAAATCTGTAGAATTGCTACTAATATGGACATTTTACAAAGCCAATAATGAACAGTTAGATGCTCAATTAAGCTGAAGTAATCTCATGACACTTTGAAATGCTTCTCCTGTAATGTGTAAGGCACAGTAGCAACAAAGAATAAAGGTATTTTTACCTTAAAATGTGTGCAACAACTGCAGGCCCATACCAATCTCCAGCAATTTTTCCAGACTTCTTTCCATATTCTATTAGCTGATGTAAGCCAAAAGCTGCCAGCGGAGAGTCGCCAAACCAAGAAATTATTTTTCTATGATAAACTTCATTTCTCATTTCATTGTCATCACAGTTTCTTTTTAATGTTCCCTGATGATGATTTGACAGGATCTTGGGTTCTCTTTCTGCTGTAAGTGATGCTTCGAATGATGCTGTCAGCTTTTTCACTGTATGGGCTGTCCATGATTCAGAATCAGAACTGTCAATGTCCAATGCCTCTGGCCAGACCCAGGCTGCAGCAAGAAATTTTAAGATGCGCATTAGGCTTAATATTAACTTTTTGGTATAATTAGCAAAGCACATCCCTTTCTCCCCCATGCTCCTTAAACCAATAATATGTACTTTACATACTGAGATGCAAATGTAAGTCTTAAAATGTAAACAAAGAATTTGAGTGGAGTATGATTTGCTCTTATTTTCTGCTGAATGATAGGTGAAATGAAATACTACTAACAGTACATTTGTTAGCAATTTATGCTATCTGAGACAGAGGTCAGACTCCATGATCCCAGTCAGTTAAATATACAAGATATACCTGATTACAAGGCACAGGTTAGAACCATCTTACATATTAAAAATATGAAAGTTAGCTATTCAGTACCATCTAAAAAGTTTTATCCCTGTCAAATTAGAAGTTTCAAAAGCTGTTTTTAATTATTCTGGTTTGTCAATTATTAAAAAAAATAGACAAACCTGAGGAATTATTCATGTAAAAACAAACACCTCTTCCTGGCAAAATGTCAAAGCAGATCAGCAGAAAAATAGACAAGATTTCTTTATTCACTACATTTGTGAATTCTTTACCTAGATTACAAGACAAACTTGATTAAATATTATTCAGCACAGTATCTACAGTCTGCATTTCTAGCTAAAGGTTTCTCTAACAATGCATCCTACACACAGCGTTCCTCTTACAGCATAATGGTGGTTCAGCACATCTACAGAACAGTAATGCTTCCCTTGTCAGATGACCGAAAGCCTCTCCCACAAGTTAAAACAACTCCTTGCAACACAGAGCATGTGAGGAAACCTCTGGAACACAGTGAACGCATTGTTAGCTCAGAACATATCCTGAAGGTCTACAAGGAACATCCCAGAAGGCAAGGGGAAGGCTGCCACGTGCAACCAAGGAACAAACTCTACAGATGAGGTGCTTTTGCTCAGTAAGCCAGATTTGGGTAAGCTCCTGGAGGTTCAGAAAGGTGCCATTACAGCAGCGAGAGGAACCTTTGCTGACAGAGAACAAGAACTGCAGCCCTCCTCATAATTCCTACTGAAGCATCCCTGTAAAAGTCTTTGAGAAGCAAAGAGGAACCACAGAGACAACTGTATTTTAATTCTGAAAATCTAACTTCGGGCTCCAGTAACGTCATGAGTATTGCTGGTAATGGCCATAATCCATGTCACCCACTTACTATATCTATCTATATATATATATATATAGATATAGATATATATAGTGTGACAACCACCCCACGTCAATACCTCTTACCACAAGTGGCACCCTCTCTGTGAAACCTCATGTTAATTTTTCATTGCAGACCCAGGCAGATGTATGCGTAAGCTCACTGTAACAACATCACAGGCCTTGCTGTTCCTCTACTGTGAGCTTCAAATTTAAGCCAGTGTCTTAAGCGCAGGCATTTCAAAGTAAAACTTAACAGTACCTTAATATTTCAAATAAAAACTCATTTACAACATCATTCAGCAATATCTGGAACATTCCACATAGCAGTGGAAGTGTAAGTGTTCCAGCTAGTAACTGCAGTCAAGTTTTGCTTTGTAACAGAAACAATACCATTAAACTATAATGAAAATATCTCTGGGAAAAGAGTAAACAGCGATGAAAAACTTCATGTAAACACTTAAATATGTTTCAAAAGCTACCCAGACCTCATAAAAAGCTTCTCAAAAGATAATTCACCAGCTGTCAGAAGACTAGGTGATGAGAAAAGTAGTCCAGAAAGACCATACATATTCCATTTTTCTATGCATTTGGATTGCCACAGAAACACTAGCACTCTGGAATCACCAAATCACTTTCCAAATTAGGATGCATGGGGGACGGTGCAAGGAATTCTTTGTAACCATGGATTTTAAAGATACAAACCTGGGGCTTTTTTGTTTGGGGTTACTTCAGAATGAGCCATTATGCATTCCTACTCACAGGTAGTCTCCTGATCAGATTTTTAGGGTTTTTTTAAATGTATGTATAACAAAAGTTATATTTAAGGGATTTGTGTTCTCAGCAGAAGTATTTTCATACATTTTGGTATTTGCAGTCAGTTGAAAGGGATAATGAATGTTTTATGACTTAAATATCTACAGCAAAAGGAACATTCAGTAAGCCAATCTGACAGTTCGGTCATGATACTGCCAAGAAAGACGACTTTGTGATGCAGCTGGTTTGGGACTACGTTCACGGCTTACATCATATTTGCACAGTAAGTACAAAGTATTATCAAAACAGGCTTTCAGAACTATCTTCTACTAAAGTATCCCTCAGATCCAACAAACAGCTGAGTAAACAATACACTGTATTCTCTCCAACTAACATGCCCGGGTGGCTTCAGGCCCATGTCTTGGTTCATTTTGACAACAAGCAGTGGTGACAGAGGACATGACCGATTGTTTGAACGGGGCAATGTGGTAGATTATGAAAGCGACTGAGAAGAGGATGGAAAGAAAAGGTGGTTAACTATGAGAACCAAAAATGCCTCTATGCAGGACATGGCTCAGCTTGGGGAGGACATGCATGCTTAGGCTTTGCAAACAGAAAGTGTTCCAAGTCTCCCAAAGCAACTTTCAAACAGCTGTGACTGAAAGAATATTTAGAGAGAGACAATGCTAAGAAAAAAAAAGGAAGTTTCTCTGTAAGTACATGGCGGGGGGGGGGGGGGAAATGAAATAGTGAAAATTTCAACACAAAGAATGATGTATTGAAGTTAGATTAGAATCATTCTATTAACTCAATATATTAATACTAGAAGAAATTGAATAATGTACAACTTTAAAACTGATAAAAGAACATCACTTTTGCCATAGCCCACAGCTATGGGCTGTGGAACTCATTTCCACATCTTGAGTTCAAGAAACGAGCAAGTTTCAAGAGAATTGGACACTTACATGGATAATAACAATACCCAGGTACGGGTCCACAAATTTTTGTGGTATTTTACTTCACAGTTAGCTTCTGTGGAGTTTCCAGTATCTTCCTTTGACACACTTTGGTATTCCCTTTTTGAGAAATGGAAGAGTAGGACAGCTAGATCACTGCTCTGATGCAATGTAACAATTCCAATATCAATGAGGAGTCCAGAATCAAAACCAGCTTGCACTTTAGATTTGGGCTACATAAAGACCATCACACTCTCCACAGAATGCCCATGGTTATCATGCCAAATACAGAGATCTTCTCTTGTAACTTACCTCTACCAAGAAAATGAAGCATAAGACCTTGAGCCAGCAGCATTTGACCAGTTCTCAGCGTGCAACCCCAACCACAGTCTGTGGTTAACGCGGACCCCTTTATCTGAGGAAATTCCTCTCTGTAAGTCAGCCATATTCTAGAAATAAAATCTTTACGAAACTCCTCGACATTTCCTGAAATCTCTGCACTGATTTTATCAAAATTGGACCCATCTGTAGAGAGTTCACCAGATTCTGTAAGGCAAAACACAGTTTAAGTTATAACTTGGTATGGCACTTCTGCTACTAGAAGGAAAGTAAAACCCATACAACTATTCTATTAGAAAAACAGGGCAAACTTGCGAAAAGTAACAATCCCTTCAAACACAAGAAAGAAAAATTGGAAGGCAAACATGATAGAAATGGGCCAGCTGGGGGGGGGGGGGGGGGGGGTAGGCAATGCAGCCAACATTATTGTGCCAATGGAATCATTGACTTGCAATGCAACTGCTTAATTCATCTAAATGTAAATGGTCAAATGGAGATTCTTAGAAAACTGCATACTGGAAAATGGTAACGAAGGTGTTGGTGTAGTGACTTTTTGTAGAGGTATTGTCACTATTTCAATCAGTTTTTAGAAAGAAAATCTCAAATTGATAAGTAAATGAAGTAAAGTGCAAATTACAGCACTAATATTTACAGAAAGAACAAGACTTCAGTGTAAAATCTCAATAAAGCCAGTTAGGATGGGTTAAATTAGTGGTGGTGGTGGACATTTAAATGAGTATTTTCTAAGCTTTTCATATTTACACTTTGAATTTGGTAATTGTTAACGACAGCCTTTCTAGAAGATTAAAAATGTATCCACAGTGCTCCTGCCAAATAAGATTGGAATGAGTTAAGTGCTGTGTACATACCATCAGTTTTGAAGTGGTAACATTTTCCCAGCAGAAAGACTGGAGAGTTTCTACTGAAGTAAGTTTTTGTTTTCAACACCCAACCTAAAATAGACGCAAAACAAATACAAATTTGTGACTGAAGTATTCCAAAAAGGAATTGCTAATAGCATCTGGTTAAGCCAAAGGTAACCCTTGAAAGGGGAATATAGCAAAAATGTACTGAAATTGGGTTTTGCTTTCATAAATAACAAAAAGTTTAATAGTTCTACAAAACACAGATTAGAGTTCTGGTTTAAAAGTAACGATGTTACCCATATATGAATGTTTGAATGTTAATACAATGGTACTACTGTGCAGAAACTGTTAGGATACAGAAATGCTAAAGCTGAACTTAAGTTGCTTTGTCTTTATTGTGAATTCATTACTGCATAGCTTGACTCTGTGAGGTTTCCAACTCCTATAATAACATACAATAAGCTTCATGTATGACCAGGGAAAATGCATGAAGAGTATTGCTTTTCCCATAGGATTAATTAAACATACTTCATCGCAAAATTAAATTGCAGATTTTGGACACAAAAAGGGTAGTATAATACGCTGTACAAATTCAAAGGGCCAGAATTCAGTTTTTAGGTTTTGACAATGTCCCCAGACAGGAGCTTTTTCACTTAAGTCTAAACCCTATGGTCTTTTATATCCTAAATCCATAGAGTTTCTTGCACTTTTCCTATCACATATAGGGTGTAATGACTACTATTCCCCTTCAGCCATGTGGTAGCCTTAAAGAAAGTAGAAGAAAAGTATCCTTTCATCTTGCCAGACATCTCCAAGGCTCAGTTATGAGAATTAACAAAACTTATCAGAAACCTGGTGGTAAATCTGAGCAACCTCAGTCCTAGAGGGAAAGTAGAAAAATTAAGGTTAAGGACATATAAGTAAAGGGCACACTTGAAAATTTGGTTGCTTATAAACAAATTACTGATGTTTAACTGTGGAAGAGTATATTACTCAAGTGTGTGAAGTAGATTCTTCAGTGGACTTTGTATTTCACACACCATGCTATTTTTTCAGAAAAGTACATACAAAAATAAAAAATCTTTGCGCAGATGATTCCATATTATCCCTGTTTAAAAGTCCATGCAAATCTAGTGTCATTTACATAATGTATTTATTGTTTTCAAAATAAGTAATTTAAAAGGAAATTATGCAAATATGTTTGAAAAATGAAAAGCTAAAGCAGTTTTTTTTTACTCGGGCTGTTTATGGTATCAAAGGAAAAATGGTTTTAAGGGCCACATTGCATTTTTATTACTAATATTAGTTAAGTTGCTGAATTATGATCCCATTCATGTCAACAAGAAACATTCCATTCATTTCAGTGGAGACAAGATCTTACCATACACTGTTTCACTTACTGTATTTCATGTTGTGCCATGCAGACATAAACTTTGATTTTATCTTTTCTACTTCATCTGTCCCTGTGGCCTCCATTTTCAAATTCTAGAGAAAAAGCCATCGCTGTCTTGTAAGACGTTCAATTTTGCTACTGTAAAAACAAAAATATAAACATATCTGTGGGCACTGAGAACACAGGGTATAGTATCACCACCAGCCCACTTAGGTACTTAAGCCTAACATGACCAGAAAGAGCAATAAACTCGCAGAATCCTCCACTACCAGGGACTGAGAAGCAATCACATGTTCCATGAATAAGTAATAAAATAATTTAATTCCAAATATACACCAATAAAATTATTACAGAAAGCTAAATAAAATATAATGTTCTCCAACAGCTCTCTATTGCACAACAAACTGATCTAGAGCATATAACCTGTGCTGGCTTATGAGTACACTCATTCTAATTGGCAGTGAAATGAAGAGCTACGATGCATTTCACTAAATAGAATAGATGCTATTCTTTTCTGCTGAATAGAAGCAGCACATTCCCCCCCCATCAGGGGTTCTGAGCACCAATAAACAAATCTTGTTTTTTTAAAAACAGCATTAATTGCAGATTTCTAATAAAAATTTTTCTAAGCCAAAGTTTACAGGCATTGGAGGAATTGAAAGAAAGTGCAAGATGTGTTGCTGTACGTGCGCAAGGCAGAAAATGCATAGTACTGAAAACGTGTGTAGTAACAGTGACATAATTTTGTACAGAATTAGTTTGCTAGAGAGGCAACATCAAAAGATGATTAGAATACTGTCATAAAATCCGTGTTTACTTTACATCTCTTCTAATTATCACCTGCAGTGCAAAAAAGGCTCTCTTCTGATTTGATCGTGGTGTCTACAGTAGTCCAGCTGTATTACAAGAATGAGTGGTAAAATGGCGGTAAAAACCACTACAGTGCAGACTAATTTTGTAAAAACCGCTTATAAATTTTCCAAGGGGAGGTGAGAAGGAAGGCATTTTTACTGACTCTTTCTGAACTGCACAGCAAGATGGGCTTCACCTTAAGAGCAACCTAAACTGGTAATAACACAGAAAGAATATATACTACCTTTATCCCTGTTTCTAAGAAATCCAAGAAAATGGGACCAAACTCCCTTTGTAGTCCACTCGCACCATTTCTAACAGGAAGTTTGCTAGTAATTAATAGAGCTTCCTTCACTGCATGTATTCTGTCAATGGTTCACTTTAAAATAGTTGATACAGGAGGTTTTCTTGATGGTATTTGGTAGCCCAAACCCTTGCACAGATAGCTGAAAAATTAAGAGGTCCTGCTTCAACAGGAGCTCTTGTGGGACATCAAACGTTGATCAATAGTGGTACATCCCTGCAACCTTCACCAAATTTTTAGCAAAGTTCTGGTAACATCAGATGACGACATGAACAAAAGTGAACCATCTCGTTTAATTAATAAACTTGGACCATGAGCGTACACCATCACTGACGTTACACCTAACCTCCTTACTTTAAAAGGAGACTCTAGAACTGTATTTACTGTTCCATGTGTTATTTTCCATTGAATTGGGATCAAAAGCAGGGCGAAGACTAAACCACGTCACTTCTCTCCACTGGGAGCGTATTTTAAGTAAAACCTAACCATTGACAGTGTAACCGAAGAGAGCGTGAAGATGTCGGGGTTCCAATGTCTTCAGAGCCTGAGGGCACTCACACAGATGCACCGTTTCCAGGATCTGTAGGTAGGGCAAGGAAAACAGCAGTCTACTGCCCAAGCCATCCCTAGCATGTTCTTCCGCTGTTCCATTGTATTATTTCATAAATGTCTGTCAATAACTTTTTGATGGAACAAGAGGCAATGCAAGCTCACAAACATGGGGGAAGACTGACATTTTTTTGCTAGTAAAAATAACAAATGGCTACAACCCTACTACGATTAGCCTACTGTGATTAAGCTGGGGTTTTGTAGGGGAAGGAAGAGAAAGGCAATTTAAGGTTGGGTTTTAATTTCCTGCCTTTTTTCCCCTCTCTTCTTTAGGGAAAAAAAAAAAAAAGGAAAGACTGACTGTATCCCTGACTCTAGCTGGCAAAGCTGGTAAGATGAACTTCTTCAGGAGGTGCGTTTGGTCCAGTCTGTCCTCACAAGATCAATCAGCGACAGTCATTTATGCAGAGGCCACTGACTGCCTTAAAAGCCAATACCTATAAAATCTCCCTCTGGCTAAAATTAGAAATGAAACAAACTCTACAGTTCTGAAAGGGCCTGAAGGAAAAATTATTGAAATGAGGAAGAAGCTCATTTTCCTTTAAAAGACAATGGTCATCGCAGCACATTTTTCTTTCATCCAGTTACATTTCTTCCCTAGCTTATGCTTAAGATGTGAAAAGGACTTCTAAGAAGAATGGTAACACAAAACAGGCACATTTATTCCACTGGAAAAACGTAGGCTCTTCCCATCAATGTAAGAAGGCATCAGTAATAGTTCCATTGAAATTAATGGAACAGCATCAGGAGAAGGTCACAGGGAATACAGATTCAAGCCCAACGGGCACAATGCAACCCCCATTACTGAATCTAAAGCTAATGGTTTTATACTGAAGTTGTCTCATTTAAGAAGTTATCTAGAACGTACATGACCAGGACGATGTTACTTCCCAGAGCGGCAGGATGCACCTCAATAAAAAATGAAGTCCTGTCCTCTCAGAGCCCCCATTACCCACTCTCTGAGGGGGGATGATTGCAGCGAGGTGGCTGTTTGTTAATAGTGATGGAAAAAAACCTCCCTAACAACAGAATTTGTTTGTTTTCATTAACAACAGAAAAGCAACCTAACCTCCCGATGCAAGCGCAGCGAAAGGGATGAATGAAACCTAAATGTGACTATCTTAATTAATTTAAGAATGAAAACCCACTTCGCTTTTTTTCTACCTGGAAAGAAACTGAACTAGCAGCGATGACCATCAGCAAAACCCACACAGAAGTCCCTGACAGAGAATAACGCCAAGAGATCATTTTTAGGGAGTCACCCCTTTCCAGCTCTAAACGCAGATTAAGACAGTTAGAAATAATACTTTGTAAAGGGAAGGTAAGGAAAAACAGCTTTTTTTTTTTTTTTTTTTGAAATCCAGTAGCAAAAGACCGAAGACTTTACCCATCCGGGATTTAAAGCCAAGCAAGAGCTGTTGGCAGAGAAGCCGGCTGTCCACAGCCGGGGGAGGCAGGTTCTTTGTATCCTCACAATGACTCCTGCGGGCTTTGTCAGCAGACGGCCCGGGAAGCGGAGGGCGGCGCGGGGGGGGGGGGGATCCCGAACCGCCTCCCCGCGGGAAGCGAAAGCGGCCCCGGTTATTCCCGAGCCCGCCACCGAGCCCTCGGCCGCAGCGCGGTTACCTCAGCCGCCCGCCCCCCCCCCCGGGAACGGGGGAAAAAAAGCGGGAGAGCCCCGAGCCAGCTCCTGACCCCACAGGAGGCACAGGAACGGGCTGGCCGAGCAGCGCAGCCCCCGGGCCCGGGACGCCGCCCGCGGGGACGGCCCGGCAGCGGCCGCCTCTTCGCCGCCGCCGCCGCCACGGAGGCGTTTCGTCCCGCCCGTGCGCCGCGGGCCAGCGCTCCCGGAGGGCGCTTCCCCCCGCCCCGCGTCCCTCCGCCGGCCGCGACCGGCGCCGGCCGCTCACCCCCTCACAGAGCCGCCGCCGGTGCGGGGCGGCGGGCGGTGAACGCTTCCCCGCTCGCGCCGCCGCCGCGGCCCTCCGCGGCCGCCGTAAAGGGGGCGGAGGAGCCGCCGGCGGGGCGAGCCGCTGCGAGCCCGCCGCGCAGCAGCCGGAAGGCGGACGGGGCCGCCGCTTACCCGCCCGGGTGAGCTCCGTGGCGCAGCCGGCCGGCGAGCGGCCTCCCCGGGGCTTGTAAGCCGTGAGGGAACGGCGCGGAACTACCGCTCCCGGCGGCCGCTGCTGCGGGAGCGGGCCGGGCCGGGCGGCGGGCCCGCGCGGGGCACGCTGGGAGTTGTAGTCCGGCGGGAGGGCGGCGGGCTTGCCGCCGCCGGAGGAGGAGGCGGTGAGGAGGAGGAGGAGGAGCGGGGACGGGGACGGGGACGGGCTGCGGCTGGAGACGAGCCCCCGAAAGGCGGGAGCGGGGCGGGAGGCCGGAGGCTTTGCGCGGGAAGTCCGGCCCCGCCGTCCGGCCCCGGCCCCGGCCCCGGCCTGGCCGTCCGCGGCGGCCGCAGCGCGCTGCCCCCTCACGGAGTCTCCAGCTGACGTATCAAGGTGTTTTCCTCTCTTTTTTTTTTTAATTTTGGGTCTTTTGACTCCACTACAGCAAAATGGTGCCCAGATCTCCAAGTTCTCTGGAGGCCGGTGGTACTTAAATCTCCAGCCTACACGCATACGTGTTTGTTCACGCGCCAACAGTGTTTTTCCAGTTCAACCTGCTGCTTTATTTCTTTTCTAAAAGTACATCGTCCCCTCTCACCCTCCTAGGCTAGATGTGCTGAGGGTTTTTTTGGGTTTTTTTTGGTCTTTTGTAAAGTAGGTTCTTCATTAATCTGTTTGCCATAAGCTGCTTAAAAATAATCATTGGCTGCATCAGGAGCTGAGCGTTTAAAAAAAAACCAAACAAACCTCACATCCCTCCTAAATTCTGCAGTTTTGAATTTCTTGAATGTCTGGAACTGGCATTTGTGCTTAACATCCTACAGAAGGGCGACATCCCTGCATTCTCCATGTACTCAACAGCACAAGTTTGGGTTCATGAAGAAAGTTAGGTGGTTTTTTCCATTTTGTGATTTTACTGCCTTCTGCTGGTCAAAAATGATCAGCCTGAGTTTAATTTTTTTACAATCAGCACATGATGATAGCACATGACCTAAAATTAAGCTTCAGTACAGAGAGCAGCAATAGATGTTTCATGTATTTCATGTTGGGTTTTGTTACGTAATCTCATGGCTATAATATATTTCACGTAGTAGGGTCGATTGGTAAAGAGGATCTTAGGTATTGATGTGCAAAGCAGACAACATCTTGTTTCAAAGGTCTAGCTATTGGCTTGAAGTGGAGATGTAGGAGATCACCTTTCTAATCCTTCCCCTGCCTTTCAGCTCACTGCTTGCTAACAGCACTTTGTTTCGGTGTTCCTATAAATTACTGAGCACAATCCTCATCTCTTTTAGGAATCTTTCAGACTGTAGCAGCAAGCATCTCTCTATAGCAGAGTTACAGTAATAACACTAACATGATAAAATTTTAAAAATCCTGAAGAATGGTCACATGTAGTTACTGTTCCTTTTCAAAACTGGAAAGGAGGGGTAATACACAGAAAGTGGCACGCACACCATCTATGTCTTTATATTCCAAGAAAAGATGAAGATTTAAAAATAAAAACCATGTTGCTGTTTGTACTAAACTCATGAAGGACTGTGGCCCCACAATAGCGGGTAATCTGTCAGTGCGGAAGGAAGCAGGCCTCCTGCCTTTGGAATTCTATGACCTGTTTTAGGAATAATAGTTCTTTAAAATTTCATCTTTGCTTTTATTCTCAAAGACAAAGATGAATGTGCTTGTCTGTTTGTGTATGGTCTCGAATATTGAGAGCTGAGTAGCTAACGTGGCTTGGATTTGGCTAAATGTTGAACAAAGAATTATTCCGTTGATCAAATGAAATGGCTATTCCCTTGCCTGAAATTAGTTGCCTGCACCTTCCTGCTCAGAAATTTAATAACCATGCCTTGATTTGATAGGCCACACAATATGCCATCTGGATATACATTGTAAATCCCTCAGGCAATCAGGTTATGAGAATGAAGATATTTATTTTCTGCTTTTTGCATCAGTCAGATCATGCAAAACAAAGCTTTGATTGCAAAATAATTACTCAGGCAACCATAAATAACTATCTGTAAAGAGAGAGTTTTCTTCACATTCACTAATTCCTATTTCTGTAGGAAAGATTTGCAGAGGGAGTGGGAGAGAACATATTGCATTCAACAAACTTCTAACAAATGTCACAGAGTTTACACTTTCAACATTTTAATGGCATAAAGGCTACGCAAACCATCTTTGAGCTCTATTTGTGCTAAATTAATATGGTACTAGTAAGGAAATGTCTAAATCTGTGTTCATGGAAAATATAATTTGTCTTTGGTTTTTTTAATAGGTAAACCAAGCGGGTAACAGCAAGTGGCAATGCCAAGAAGACTAAAAATTAGAGAGGATACTCTCTGCTTTATGGATCTTGGAGATATCTCCGTTACACAATGTTACACAACATTTACGCACCAAATACTGCAGAATGGTAAGATAATAGAATCATAGAATTGTTTAGGTTGGAAAAGACCTTTAAGATCATCGAGTCCAACCGTCAACCCAACACCACCATGCCCACTAAACCATGTCCTGAAACACTGAACTGCTGGGCAGTCAGGGGAATGAAGCTTCTAGTCCTGTATCTGCCACTAGCCTACTAGATTGCCTCTGGGAAGTCGTCTAAGCATTCACCAATAATCTGCAATATATTTAGAAAAGCCCATTAAACATTTGGCTGACAGTATGTGCTTTCCAAAACACCCGTTTGTTGTCTAAACAGAGCAGATCTGGGGTTAAGGAGCTATAGGGAAGGGAATTTTTCCTCATTTATTTTTGCTTTCATTTCCTAGGGAAGTAAGCCATCTCTGATCTGTTTCCCTCTGGAAAGTTTTGAAACTGCTCAGCAATTTAATCAAGTCTGCAGAGCCTCAGAGATACTAAATACCTCCAGTTTTTGTGGAAATAGCTGCTCAGGTAAAGAGAGACCCTGGAATAGGATAAAGGGAGAACAATGGAATCCTGGCTGTGTTAATTCTGCTGCTCACAGAACTGCTTGTTAAAATAGGTTACAACAAGGTTGCTCCCACCCATTTAAGAACAGAAAACCTCAGATGTGCCTGTGGAAGGGTTGCTTGCGCTTAGCAACACTACTAGAAATAGAATGGTTAGATAAATGATACAGAACTTTATAAAGATGAGAAGCATTCTTGATGAAAAACTAAAAGCTGTGACAACTATTTTGTCTCTGAAGCAAACCTGTTACTCCAGAACGTCATGGCTGTTGCAGAGAAGTTGGGATCTTCCAGGTTAATAGTCAATGCATGCACACTGTAAAGCAACAAAGTAGCATGTATGCTTGAGGGATCCTTTCAGGGAACAAAGGATTCTCCCAGGTTGCTTCTTGAGATGTTCCCACCTGCATGCACAGACTCTGACTACGCCGTCTGCTGAGGGTGGCCCTGAGGTCCTTCTCCAGACTAGACTCACCTGTCCACCCAAGTGTGAATCTGCTCACGTGTGCCTGGTATGTCAATCTCCCTGTGGAAGCAACTGTGGCAGTAATTTGTGCACCATGCTTTCAAGCAGTAATGCAGGATGAAAGAGACAGAATGAGCATACCCCTCACTAGATTGCTGTTGAGGTGTTTGTCTCCGCTGATTTAGCCAGAACGCTTCTGCTCGTACCACTCACTCCATCCAAAACCAGATTTTCTTACTCTATCCCAGGATTAGGCTAGGGATGAGGAGGCTCCAGTAGGATACCCCTAAGAATCTGTGCCAAGGCTACCCTTAATTTAAGATCTTAGTTAAATATCTGGAAGAGAAGATAAAGAGCGCATTAGTGGCATTTACAGAGTATTAAGCTGGGAGAGATTGAAAGCTGTATTCAGGGTAGAAACATAAACTACCTGAAAATGATAAACATGAGCAGAAATTAATGGAAGCTCAGTTGGGAAGACTGTGAGTCTTTATCTGAGGTGATTTAAGTTCCTTGAACCCATCTATTAAACTGAAGAAATCTGAAAGTAATAATGCCAGGAGTCAAAGAATAAAGGCAAAAATGAAGCAGACATCAAATACTGCTGTATGAAGAAGGCTGCAGAAAGGCTAGTGCAGTTGAGGATTTGAATTTTCATTTCACCCTCAAAAGGAACTTTTCCTGCTGTAGAAGTATGAGTCTGGCCACCATTCCTGCCGCCGTGTCTGCTGATCTCCCCAGCTGTACCACCTAAAATAGTGGAGGTAAGTCCAAGAGAAAGGGAGGAACCAGACACCACTGCTGCTTCCCGCATTTTCAAATAGCACCGGTGCATGCAACTGCCGTGCTTCTGCCTGGGAGAGGAAGCATGATCCTCTTGTGGGTCAGACTCGCGAGCTGGGAGATTCTGCTCTAGGCAGAATGTTTTACACACAGCTGTTTTGCTTCATGCAGTAGTTGATATGATTTGATTTGGTATCCAGAACTACAAAGTATTTCCCTTCCAGCTGTGAGGATCCCCTGTGATCTTCTGATGTCTGGGGTGAAGAACACCATTCCCTGTAAAAGTGGTCTTTGAAACACTGTACTCGGGGCACCTTGGCTCTGCTTCCAGCTCTGCTGTCATTAGCTTGTGCTATGCCTGGCTTGAGCCATCTATAAAAGAAATAACATGGTTGTGAGGGATATAGTGAAGGCTGCAGGCACTCAGAGACTCCTCACTCTTTATTCTCTTAGTTTCTCATTCGCCCAGCAGAAACTGGGTGCTGGGCAAACGAGGCTGCTCCTTCTTGCTCTGAGAACACCAGCGTCTTCAGTCTTGCCTTACATGTCTTGAGAAGATAATTATGCTTGTACAGTTTACATTACCCATGTGTAGTTCCTTATCTTTGAAGGAATTATTTGCAGAGAGGGGCAGAGAGGATTTGGCCCTTAATGAATTCAATTCCTTTCACTTAGCTGCCAGTAGATGGCTCTCTGAATTTGCAGTCCCTTATTTACTACATTGTTTGTTGAATTATGTTGGACACATTTTCACTGGAAACTGTTTTCAGCGTGTTGGCTTTGAGGAAGTTTACGTAAGAAGAACAAGGAAGCAATGGACTGGGTAAATAGACTGCTAACAAACAAGACACAGGATCGGTTCGCTTTTTGCAAAATGTTTTACGGCTACAATCCAAAAGATTTTTCTTGTTCAGGACCTAATCTTATAATGATCAGGCTCTACGAGTTACATCTGTGTTCACAGGATGCATTTACCAGACTTGATTATAACCGAGTAAAATTCATTCTCAATAAAAAAAAGCATTTTAGTCAGGTGTTTTAAAAGATGCCTGTGGTTTATGGACAGGTACCCTAGTGAATTGCTTGAAATGCTTCTTTGTTCACACCCCGTCAGTGTGAGAGATGTTGTTTCACGGATACATGTGTGTTAACAGAGCACTGTGTCTAGGCCGTGAACTTCAGATAGGTGCTTAGCCCAAATACAGCTCGCAGATGTAGACTCAACTGTTCATTCCTCACCTTTTTGTTACATGGTTTATCGGAGAAGACGAAAAGGTGACTTTCAACATGATGGTCCATGTTTTGACAAATTGCTGGGCTTTTCCCCCAGGCCCCAAATTAGCAAGGTAACTAGAAGGGAAATGCAGCAGCTACAGTGGAGACCCATCACCTTTCACAGTGTCCTTCAACTCCCAGTGTAGTATATGCTCAGTCTTTGTCCTGCTGGAGTACTAATGCATCCATGACAAGTGAGGATCAGTCCCCAGCTTCTCAGAGACCACTTACCCGGAGCAGCAGATGCTTATTGATGATGGCTGCATAAATCAGCTAACCCCTTTTTGGAGGTAGTGATGTCTTTCAAAGGCTGATGCATTCTACCGTTGGAATCTGGAGTAGAACAAGCTAGGTTCCTTATTTGCTTTCTAAAACATGATGAAGCATTACAACGTGTTAAGGCAGAGTAACTATTCAGTATCCTCATAATGCTGATAAAGTTCCAGGTTTTAAATTGGTTAGTAGAAATAGGTAGCCTCTATCCAAACAATAATTTAAATTAAGGTGGGCTGTATGGAGGTATTAATTGCAGAGTACACAGTCCCTCCGCTGAAGTTAGTCTTGATTTGTCTTCACCCTCATTCTGAGGTACCAGTCACCCTTGAGGACAATACATAGGCACAAACAACTTTAGGAAAAATAAGCAGCCTAACACTCCAAATATATCATCAACTGCATACAATTTCACCCTAATTTAAAAGAAAACAGTTCCGTTTTCTACTGCAGATAAAATTTACCACAAAATGGTTGTTTTTTAATTGGAGGAAGCTGCTAGTTCCTAAAGAGATGCCTGAATTTTTTTTACCTGATTTTTTTTTGCAGACTGAAATTCCATGTAACAGGCCTCTGTCCAACTGGTCACATTCTCCTCTTGCAAAGCATGAGTTTGTTTCTTCAGACAAAACGTTTCCTTCAATTAATTCACTTTTAAGAGGAGAAAACAAGAGGCAGAAAGGTTATGTGACTCGCAGTGCCTGTCAGTGGCAGCACTCACCTTAGTACTCGAAATAACACAGTGACGCCACAACATCAATCATACTGACTTGCCAGTGATATGGAGGCAGGATTTGTTGATACCATGAATTTTAGTGTTTGGCATTATTGGATTTATAATGGTAAAAGACTGCAATTTTTTTCTCTCATATTTCTTCATTTTTTCCTTGACTTCTTTTCGTTAATGCTCCAAGCACTGCAAAATTTTGAGTCAATCTACAGAAGCTCTTGGTTCACTTTATAAGGTCATGTGTACATTTCTACCAATCTCAGTGATCTCTTACTATTTAAAGTAATTGGCATTGACTTTGTAGACTTTTGCTGGGCTGTTACTGTCTGAAAAGTAATGAGGAGTCTTTGTTATTTTTCTGAAATGCAGTTGTTGATGTTGATTCTTAAATGAATTGAGGGATTTTGTTCATATTTAGACCAACTATATGGAGAAGGCCTATTTATCTGCAAAGCAATACCCTCCCATTGAGAGCACATAATATATACTGTATTTGATAGAGATTTATTTTATATCCATTTTGTATATTTGAATTGAAAATACATATATTTTGTATTTTTGTACATAGATGTTCCACATTAGATAGGGTGGTTAGGGTTTTTTTTCATCTCTGTTGATACTTCCGTACATTTATATGCTTCAACAAGATGAATAACAAATCATTCATAAAGAGGTGGGCTCCTGTCCCCTGCTCCATTTTAGCTTTGTAGCCTACTGCAGGGATGATCTGCAATTGGTGCAAAGGCCCTCCACTGTCAAGGAGAGACTATTGCGTTAATTTAAAGCTTGATTGCTCCCAGTCACTGTCCTACTCTTCCAGCGAGGCTGCGGCCTCTCTGGCAAGGGTGGCAGAGCAGGATGTGTGTCCCCGCCTCAGCTAGCAGTTTCAAACTCTGGTATCCACGCAGAGACTTCCCTTCCTCGCAGTTTCAGATGTCAGAGCACATCTGTCGGGCGCAGCTGAGGTGCAGGCACGTCTCATCCGACTGCCCTTCCCGTCGGTCGCCTCCAGCACAGAGGTGGGTGGACGGCTGGAATCAAGTCTGCCAGAGCTCATCTGGCCAAGCTCTAAGCCGCAGAAAAAGTCGGTGAAGAGCAGGGCACTGACAGATGAGCAAAGGTGACATCAGAACTCAGCAACTAGTTACCTCAAGCCCTTGTGCTACAGACTTTGGAGATGTAGGAAGCAGCTGACATATGGCTCACACGCCTGTGCAGGGTGAGGCAGGCACTATGGGTGGTGGGTGGCTGTTTCAAGCTAAGCCATTCCTGCTCATCAGACGGAGACCTAAAGTCGCCCGTGTCATTACTGCATTTTGAAGCGTACCCTTGGTACCGAGCCAACTTTACGCGTCCCACAACTTAATCTAGTTCTTCTGTCTGTGGTAGTAACTGACAGGAAGGGAAGATGAAACCTAAAATCCAAGAGGTCTCTTGATCGACCCTGGATAGCTCTGTATGTCAGGGCTTCTGGGGCTGGACTGCTCTTTGCACCTTCTGGCGGAGATAAGAATTTCCCTTTTCATAAACACGGGATTCGCGGTTTCGGTATGAAAGAGTTAGGCAGTGACATTTTCCCGTAAGGCAGGATTAAATTAGCCCTCCCGCATCTCAGACTGATGCCATTTTGGAAAGGAAATTCCATACGGGATGGGGGATGGGAGAGAGGAAACATTTCTGGTGGTCCCTCATGCTTAGGTCTGTTCTTGTAGGCGCGCACACTGTGTACGAGAATTTATTCTTAGAATCGTAGAAGGGTTTGGGTTGGAAGGGACCTTTTAAAGATCATCTAGTTCCAACCCCCCTGCCAGGGATGGCGACATCCATCACTAGACCAGGTCTCTCAAAGCCCCATCCAACCCGACCCTGAACACTTCCAGGGATGGGGCATCCACAACTTACGTGGATGTATGAAGGTAAACAGCTCATTGGCTTACCCCGTCCACTCTGTGTGATGGACTTACCCTGTGTGCAGTTCTACACGCAGGCAGTAATTCAAGAGCAAAAGTCTTTGTCCCGGCAGACGTTTGTGGGATATTTTCTCCCCATCCCCCTTGGAGAAGAGCAGCCCTTTCTCAGTGGCATACAATAGGTCTTTGCTTTGCAGTATCTCCATCTGTATGCACGTGTGTGTGTGCATCTGTGTAACGCATGACAGCACATTTCTGTAGTGGGCCATAATCGTATCCACATGGGATTCGCTTTAGGTATGCACAGAGTCTGATTGACTGCAGTGCGATTACTCACATATGTATATATTTGCAGATTTCGGGGCCTGCCATTCCCTGAGTAAACACATACAAACAGAAAAGCAGAGAAATTACACGCAGCTGGAAATCAGTGGCTTCTGCTAGTGGAAAAATTGGTATACTCAGATTGCAGTCGCAATGTGCTAGAAACATTCACACAATGCAAACAGATGGAATCGGATGAATTAACACTCGCTACTTTTGGACACTTCCTGGATTTCTATTAATAGTTCTCTGGTTTAGATTAACGCACAGCATATGTCGTGTAACACTGACTTTGAATTATCTGCTAGAATGTGTCCTAGGCTCAATCTTTTTTTGAAGTCCCAAAATAGTTTTCAACTCCCCACCCCCTACCTCCTCTTCCCATTAGGATGAGCATTTACACGTTTATGGAGGGACTGGTAGTAATGACCTGTTTGGGTGGAACGATGGTCGTTACACTATCCCGTCCATCTTGTAGATCCCCGTTAGGGACAATTTTTAGCCTTTGTGAAGGAAAAGTTGGCCCCGTACAGGGTTACGATGGACGGAGAGCCCCGTCTCGTCCCCGCAGGCACGCAGGGCGTCCGGGAGCGCGGTCATCAGCGGCGTCCCTCGGTGCCACGCCGGCTGGGGGTATGGGTGGCCAGGGGACCCGCCGACCCGTGACAGCCTGGAGCCGCGGAACAGCCCCAGCCCGGCGCTTCCAAGGGTCAGCACACGCGAGACCCCCGGCCGCGGTTGCGAGCTGAGGCCTCCGCTGCCCGCAGCCTCCAGCCGGGCTCTGCGGGTCTCGCTCCCACAGATGCTGGCTGGTGGCGAGCCGGGCCAAGAGCCATTTTCCCTCCCCGCCAGCGGGTCTTCCATTATCGCCAGTAATACCCCCCACCCCCCCCCCCTTTTTTTTTTAAACGGGGATAAAGCGGCCCCGCGGGCGAGCTGAACAACCGAAGGCGCTCTCCCCCCGCACCCACGCCGCGAACGGGACGCGCTCGGCGAAGCCCGCCCGAGCCTTGGGGGACGGAGGCCGGATCGCTGCCGGTGCGGGTCCCGGGCCGGCCGCCCCAACCGAGGGACGGGGCCGGGGAACGGCGACGGTCACTCCCCGCCCGCCCCGCCGTATGTCTGCGAGGAGCGGCCCCTCGCACGGCGAAGGGGGAGGAGGCGGGCGAGCGCCGAGGGTGGGAGCTGGGGCGGGTGCGCGCCTCCGCGGAGCATTACGGCGCCCGTTCCCGGCTCCTCGGCTCCGCCAGCCCTGAGGAGCGGCCGCGCGGAGCCCCGGCAGCGCGGCCATGGCCGAGCGCCGCGCCTTCGCCCAGAAGATCAGCAGGTAGCGCGGCCGACCAGCGGCAGCGGCCGCGGGACGGGGCTACGGCCACACGGTCGTCGCCGTGGCAAGGGGCGGGCTGCCGGGCCGAGCCGGGCCCGGCCGGCGGGGAGCTGCTGCTGGTGGGGGGGGACGGGGACGACGACCGGTGCCGCGCCCCTGGGGGGGGGGGGGGGGACGGCGAACGGGCCCGGCGCGGCCCGCGGGCGCCCGCCGCCCTCCCGGCCTTCGGGCTGCCGCTGACAGGGCGCCGGCGCGGCGGCGGCGGGCCGAGCTTAGCCGGAGCCGGCGCCGGGGCCGGGGCCGGGCCGTTGCGCCGGGGCCTGCCGTGAGCAAGCCCCCGGCCGGGCCGCCGGGTAGGGTCCGCCCAGGCCGGCGCCGCGGGTCTGCCGTTCCCCCCCAGTCTGCAACAAAGGGGTGGGGGATGCGGCCGTGTGTGTGTGTGTGTGTGTGCGGTGTCCGCTTCGCGCCGTGCCGCTTCCCCGGGGAAGGGGCGGGGGAGGAGGGGAAAAAAAAAAAAAAAAAAAGGAGGAAAAGAGCTGTTTAATTCAGCTCCCCGTGAACAAAGGCCGGCCGGGCGCATTGTGCAGTCCCCTCTCGCCGCACAATGGGCGGCCCGGCGCTGCCGGCAGCGCGGCGAGCGTTTTCCTGCCGGTGCGGGGGTGCCGGAGCCCCGGAGCCCCTGTCCCCGGCCCGGGCTGCCCGCGGCGGGCCCCGGCTGCTGGGCGCCGCGTTCGCCTTCCCTCCCCTCCAGAGCCTGCGGCGGGGAGCGGCGGCCAGAGCCCGGTCCGGGCGTTGCAGCCCGTACCTGGGAGCGCCAGACCTGCCCGCTCGCTTCCTCGCTGCCTGCAAAATGGAGAAAATAGTTCCCTTCCTTTTGTGTGCGATAAGCAGCTGGTTAACGTTAGCACAGCTCCTCGGACGTGCAGAGGTGTTTGAGACTCGCAGTGTTAAACATCCTTGTATTTCACAAAGTTTTGTTTTGTTTTGTTTTTCTTTAAAAGAGGAATATTTATAGGAAATTGCCGGCTAACACCAGGTTTCTGCAGATCTATATTCCAAGTTAGGGATGTGGTTCCAGGTGGGAACCACAGTTTTTCTGTTTGCAGGTCTGACCAGATAGCCTTTGGCGACGCTGGTACCTCTCCTCACTGTGACTAGCAGCAGAGTGAAAGTGGGAAACATCAGTTTTGCTGGTGCTATTCAGGAGGCTGTGGACAGTAGTGAAAGGAGTATCATTTCCGTGCCATTGAATGAGAAGACTGTAGGTACAAATAGTTGCAGTTACAGAAGCTGTGATGGAGAAGGGTCACGGACAAAGAAAAAGGAGGTCAGAGGAAAAGGCTAGGTGGGAGGTAGAGGAGTGGCATCAATCCCACCCCACTCAGGATCTGAACACGGGTGAAAACATTGCTCCTCTCTGCTGGTTCTCTGCAAACTTTGATGTGCACCAGCCAGGGGTTAACGTGACAGATCAAGGTCTCGGGAACAGAGAGAGATGGATTTGCTGCCAGACCATTTTTCCTGGTTCTTGATTGTAGTCATAGAAATAGTCACATGAGAGACAAGTACTAGAAGGGAGAGCGTAAGAGTTCTGCAGCCCTGCCAGGAAGTAAAATAAAATGGCCCTGGGGTGACCACTGCGGGTGCTGACAATGTTTCTGCCTGCATCAGGCACTAGCTCGGTGCACTAAGTTCATCAGGCAGTAGCATGGATGTGCCACCTTTGCGTACCTTTTGATCTAATCCGCTCGATGTGTTTTCAAACCAACCAAATGGCAGCAGTGCGTGTGTGCAGGCAGAGGTGGTCTTTTCGCCACGTCAGATTCATTTGTGGAGTTTACTGTTGATGCAGGCTGTGCCTGCAGAAGGACCCAGGTGGTCTGCAATGAGGTCAGCTCCTCCCGGAGCAGGGCTGTTGCATCTCCGACCCTTTCTTTTACGCTTGTTTCTAAGACTGCTGTATTTCTCTCTGGGATTTCCCATATTGTAGTGTTGTCTTCTGAGAAATCTCAAGTTCCTGGTTCATGGGCTGCACATCCAGTGCACGAGAAGGCAAAAACTTGTGGGCAGAAGAGATGTTGTACCCAGAGGTGCCCAGACTGAGCTGTAGCCCTTCCTGTGCTGACACAGAATATGCTGCTGTGAATGCTACTACTTCAGAGGGTGAGAGATTCAAGCAAGCAGCATACGGAAGTCCCAAGAGCTGTGTTGGTGGCTGCTGGAAGCCCTCCCCTGTTCCATTGTTTAAAGAAGAATAGATCCATCACATTTTCACACTCTGCCCTCCGGTTTGGCTTACTCATCGAGGTAGACGTAGCATTTGTCTTATTCACAGGAAGTAGCCATGCTGCTCTTGGTTTGCCTGATAGCGTGTAATTCAAATGGGTTTTAATTCAGATCCACGAAGGTAAATTACTTTAAGACCTACCTACCAAACAGATGCAAGCTTCTAAGCTGGTTCTTATAGTATTGGTAGAAAAAGAAACCTGAGATCTGCTGTTCTGTTTCTTAGAAAGACCACAGATGTGGTCTTCACAGCCCTGATTTACTGCCTGTGCTTTCTTCAACCAGTGTGGTGCACCTCAAGGGTATATACAGAGCTCCAGTGTCATGCGGTGTCTGTTTATCACTACTGGAATCTTTAAATATTGGGGATAGCAGCTGTCAGTGGTTGCTACAGCAGTTTCAAAATACCTTTTTAAGACTGTCTGTTACAAGGTATCTTTCTGACTAGGTCCTGCTGTATTTTTGTTGGAGGGCTTTAAACTAGAACAGATTTTTAGCCTGAACTTTGGCCGTCACATGTACTTACTAATTCTGCTTGACTCCATCAGAAGAAACTCCTGAGTTAAACTTGCTATAGTGGGTTAATAATACCTGAAATCTTGCCCGAAACTGTTAATTTTTAATTGGAAATAATTGGTAATAATTTTTTTATTAAACTCTATTGGAATATGTCCTTCTGCAGCATCATAATACTTCAGTAGCTGCATGTATGGTATCGTTTCCATCTCAGTGTAGGAACAGATGCACTTCTATTTAGTACCCCTGTTCAGCTCATATGGTGTTTGAGGGACCAGAGGAGAGTTAGCGGAGGGCAGGATCCACACCAGCAGAGATAAAGTTCACTCATTAAGATGTCTCAATAAAAAAACTGTCAATACATTGTACCAGCTAAGCTGCCTGTTAACTCTCAGGAGGGCTGGGTGTTCTGTACTGACCAAGCCGAGTGCCGTGTCTGGTCCCTCTGGGGTTGTGCTGTACTGTCCCCACTGAGCACTCACCCCTTCATCTGTGTGTGCTTCAGATTCCCAGTTGCATTATCCCAGTACATTTTCTGGGTACGGGGCTGCTTAGCAGAGAAATGGGACGTGGAAGCCCCACCATCACCAAAAAGGTCAGTTCTGAGTTCCTGAATGTCCCAGTAATTGAAGCATGTTGTATCCCCACACTCCAGTTTTTCCAGGGGCAGGCAGAGGAAAAGGTGTGCAGGCTTTTTAGAGTTCAAATACAGAAAAAGAAAAAAATCACCCTTTAAACATCATGCAACTTACACAGTTCAGGCAAACTCACGTAGCCTTTCACGTGAGCCCCTGTCTCAGTGCCGTGTCATTGCTCTTGGACCATCCTGAGATCCAGTTACCTAGGGAATCCATAACTGCTGCTTTGGTCAGACCATCACTGTTTTGAAGGTGTCTTTCCTTGGAAAGAGTTTTGCTCTTCCTTTACTGCTTCCACAGTTAAAGAAAATCCCTCTGACTTGCAATAACATACCTGCCTTACCCTCTGTTTTGCTATTGCATTTCAGGCTCACACAAAGACTGGAATGTGATTTTTGCCACTGCTTTTTATTCTCTTGCTGAGAATTTTCAGTTTTCCTGTCCCCAGCTCTCGATGGAGTCTGGAGAAAATTGTTTCCACCCTCATGGGTCCAGCCCCTTCTGAGATGCTTCTGTGTGAATGGAACTTCATGGTGCCATGAGGCGCTGCTGTGTGGGGCTGCGGGGGTCTTCAGCAGAGCCCTGGCTGAAAGGAGGTGACCCTGCTCTCAGACATTCAGTGATTTGAAGATTCTCCATCATCCAGGGCTCATACATTGTATATAGGCAGATTCCTGGAGTAATCACAGCTTGTTGTCTTTATGGTTTTGAATTGAGGGGAAAACACTTCTGTTCACTACATTCAGAGCTAGCATCTTATTTCTGCTGAAGCTCCCTTTACATTGATGGGGTACTGTAAAAGGTGACTTGGGAAGACTAAATTTACATTTGTGTTCATTTAGAGCCCTTTTACATTGCCTGAACGATGTGTCAGGGAGACTGATGGCTGCCTTTGCCATGCCTCAGGGTAAACAGGGATGGTGTGAAACCTGCACCCACTGAAACCGATAGCAAAGCTGTCACTGGCTTCCACGAGCACCGAATCAGGCCAGAAATGTAGTGGTCGCAGCAGGATATTCATCACAGTTTATTCTCTTCCCACATCCAGATGCCATTTGCATTGTCAAAACATTGTCATGGATAATTGAAAGTATTTTTAACAGAAACTTCAGAGCAGCTTTTTCCCCTTCTCCAAAAGTCACATTGTCTGCCCCTGTTCAGCTGTTGTGCATGTCTCCTGTGGGAGTTTGCAGCGCTCTTGGAAGCCTAAGAAAATCTCTGAACACTTAAAGCAAGCGAGAAGGCAGGGAGGACAGTTCATCTCTAGGGCTCCGCTACAAAGCTACTTCTTTGTACAGGGCTTCCTTGTTTGGTTGGGGTTTTTTAACATGAGCTGTGACTTTGATCTCTCCTGAAGAATCCAGTCCTGTGGTGATTTTCACAGTAAGGTATCTTGGGAGCTCATTCCTTTTGCTGCAGCCTAGGGGTGACGCTTTCAGCCTTAATAATCAAATGTTATCAGAAGAGCACCACAGGCAGCATTGTATGGTGTTTTCTGTTTTAATCAATGGTAAGGAAAAAGGGAACATGTTGTTGCTCATCTCGTGTGTTAAGAACCCACGCTTACCCTCAGCAGTCAGGATCAGGCTGGGTATTTCCTCAGCTTCGGGTTGTAAATCAAAGCTGTTTCACTCAAAGGGGAAGGAGTTCACTCCGAAGGAAACAGGACCTCGGGTTTAGGAAGAAGGCTGCATCCAGGGCACGGCTGAACTGGCAGGGTAGCTCAAGGCCAGAGCTCTTCCTCGAGCAGGTTCTCTCATCCACCACGACACATACCTGGTGACTCACACTGTGGTTCAAGCCCGGATGGAGCAGGCCCGGAGGCAGGAGAACCCAGGCGGAGCACGTAGGGACAGAGGGGCAGGTCATCTCAACTGCACCAACAAGATGGACACAACTGGCCAGTGCCATTTAGCTTTGGGGATTCAGACCCAAGCATAGTGAGTCCAGTAGGATAGATGCCTCCAGCCACGTGCAGAGTTGTATGCAAGCGAACCAGCTGAACAAAGGGGGATGCTTTCATTTTAAAAAGTAAACTATGTAAATACAGTTTTCTCTGCTGCTGAGAGAGAACAAGCAGCTTTGCTATGGATTGGCGCAGATGCCTTGCTGTACCAGGCTGTCTTTCTCAAGAGGCAAAGGCTCGCTGAATGTAGAGTAACTGCACGTGACACGCAAGATGAAGAACAGGCAGGAGTAACAGCTTTGTAATTAGCGGGATGGGGAGAAATGTTTAATTTGCATTGCTCTTTCAAAATGGGGAGGGCTATGGAAAAGAGACACTTCCTCAAATCACTGGAGCAGATGATCTGGATGACTGTATCCTGACCTACCTTTTCTGTGAAAGCGAAGAGTTCTTAACCTTGCTTGGCATAACTGGACGGGTCTTGGTGAGCCTTTTCTTCGTAAGGCAGAACAGAAGAGCTGATACTTCCAGTATGCTGCTTAAGCTAAAAAAAAAAAGGAACAATTTTTGGTTTTGACTGGGTAGGGCCACATAGAAACAGAAATTATTTTTGTGTGTAGTAAAGAACCATGGAAGTGCAAACAAATGGTTTCATTTTGTTATTTGCAGCTCAGAGTACTTTGAGAATGACCAGTCTTGTTTTGCTTTAGAAGCCAGTTCCAGGGGGATTTTTTTTTCCTCTTGTCTTTTTTTGTTTTGGTGTGAACCACAGGCACACACAATAATTAACCAGTGAAGGTCAGAAAGGAAGTGACTAGGGAAGATGTACTTTAAACATAGACATTCATGAGGCTGTGGGCTGTAATTAACCGGAATGTTTGTCTAAGGATCCCAGGTTACATGTTGAATATAAGATAGTTATTAAAGAGGCAGTTTTTTATTTGTCCTTTTAATTATCAAGAGCTTTAATGGCTCTTCTGTTCTGCCAAATGGATTTTTTTTTTTTTCATTGGAGACTATTTTGAGATTTATTTCTCTTTCCTAGTTGCGTTTGGTGTAGTACACTTTTTAACCTAAGTTGGTTTAGGAAGCATAGCTTCTAGTTAGAAGTAGTGTTCAGGGTTATAATTTAACATGAACTTACTAGTCATTAATAGATGGCATTTGTCATGGACAAACAGCTTTTGGAAATGGAGGAGGAGAAGGCAAGTCTATTATCAGTTTTAGGGAAACTGTGAACCTCTGCGATGAAGCAGTGAGAAAGCAGTCCTAAAAGTAGTCAGCTGAGGTGTTTTCTCAGTAGGAAAATACTCATTTGGTTCCACAAAGCCCTGGTCAGGCCTTATCTGGAGTGATCAGGATGAAACACAGTGTGTTAAGAGGTGTGATTGCCAACTGGAACAAATGCAGAGAAGAGCCATCAGGGTGATCAAGGGAGCAGAAAGCAGGTTGCAGGATCTGACCTTGCTTAGCCTTGCAGAAGGAAGGCTGGGAGGGGATACCACTGATGTTTTGTGAATACCTTGCGAGTAGAGAGGAGTGGGAGGAGGGCTATTGAACCTAACTGATGATGTTGGCACAAAACCAAATGGCTATAGATTACCCATAAATACACTTGGTGATCAGATTAAATTAGAAGATGGTTTCTAAATGTCAGAAGCATGATGCTTTCCAGTAGGGGAAATGGTGTTCAATACATTTGTGAATGCAGTGGTATAGAAAGGTAGCCAACATGAGCTGTGGATTAGACTGCAGGCTTGGAGTAAGTAGTAGTAAGTCCTGCACACTCTACTCAGGAATTTCAAGGTTTAGACACTTGCCAGTTACTTCATGTGGGGAGAGGTTTGATTGGTAATTATGAAAGCTAGAGAGGTAGGGCCTCTTAAGACTTGAAAGTAATGGTGGTGTCTTGGTCGAACTGATTGGAGGTTGTTCAGTTCTGATTTTCTGTCATCACGCTTCAGGGGAATTTTTAATATCCAGTGAGGTTATTAATGGGGCAGCAACATGGAGCAGCCACCAATGTACAGCAGATGGTTAGAAGCTGTGCTGATCAGGTGCCACCCTTTTGTTTCTTCCCCTGTTGCACCAAATGACCTTTTCAGCGGGGATGATGTTGAGCAGTGTAATAGCATCCATGCAAACTCATAGTGCCCCTAAGCAACGCTATAATTGCAGCTGAGCTTGCTTCTGCTTCAAGTTGGGGTAAAGCGCAATCGTAGCTGGAGTTCAGGGTGTATTGACAGGCTGTGCTCCAAATACAGCACACTGCAGAGCCACCCAGCTGAGGCCAACACGCAGAAGAAGAAAAGACTGAGAACCCCTCTGGAGTCTATCACAAAGCACGTCTCAGGTTCATAAGGAGCCACTGTGTGCCGGAGGAGCAGCGCTGAGTAACGTGGCTAGGCATCGGCTGTGGTTTCACAGCTGAGGATGGGTTTCCTCCTCCGGCTATACTTTCCATCTGGAAACAATGTATGTCTCTTGAAAATGGGGAAAGATTTTTTAGTTTTTCCTGTGTTGTGCTGCATGGTGAAATGTGGGTTCTGATTTTTCCTGCCAGCCATGTGGTGAAGGGCTCTCTTTTGCGTATCGTCAGGAATTACACAAAACATGTGCCGAGTAAGAGATCGGGTTTATAGCGGAGATCGTCTGCAACCCGGGGGCAAGCTTTTAAATCTCGTCAGCCACAGATGCGTAGTGTTTTCCATGCCAAGCAGCCATTTTAATACATTCCAAATTTTCCTATAAATGCTAGCAGCATGCGTGGTTTGTTCTCATGTGTGCACTCTGTGAGTGTATGCGTGCGCATGGTGGGAGCAGGGAAGATGGTTTTTCTGAGGGCGACCAGACAGCCTGAATGTTGTCCGTCCCCAGCAGGAGCTGTTTGGTCTGCTTTCAGAAGCCACCCTCCAGAAGTGAAAACATAGTCTCCTGTGGATAAAGGCAAACATGAAGCAAATGACTTCTTGCAACCAGAATACATAAAACTTTTTTTTTCTTTCTGCAGTCCACTTTTCTAAAAGACAAAATAATGCTTCCTCTAGCTAATCTTACTCCCATCCTCTGGCCTGAGGAAACATCTGCTCTCCATGGTGGGCTCGGTTGTCCCAGCTAGTTCCCTTTTAGAGTTCCCTTCTCTTCCATTAACATCAGTTGACTCCACCTGCTCCCATTCCTGCCCACCAGCATTCACTGCAACAGCAGCCCTGAAGCTAGGAGCCCACCCTGATGCCATGGGTTTGCTCAGGGGAGGTTTAACCATCTTTACTTGACAGGATTTTAGCAGCTTGTGCACCATGCTGATATACAGCATGTTCCCCTGAGTGAGATCAGGAGCGAGTCTGTTAGCCATGACGCTGTTCCCACAAAGATCACTGATACAGCAGAAAAGAAAATCACCCGTGTCCTTGCAGCCTCTTCATCTGTCTTATGCGCTGGTTAGTGTCTCTTTGGAGCTGGGACTTTGTTCTGGGAGACAGAGTGGACTGCAGTGCTGCGATGCGGTGAATGACAGTTGGGATCCTAATAAATTGGTCATTGACTCCTGGAGAAGAGCACTCTCGTGTTGGTGAGGTCCTGTAGACCAGGGGTAGTCAGCAGCTTTTCAGCAAAACGTTTTTTTTGTCAAAAGAATGTGGGCTTTTGGTTTGCTTTTAAAACAAAACCATTTCCATCATACTCAAAAACTTGGCTATCCCAGTTTTGTTGCTGAGGTGAGCTGCAGCTTACTGCTGGGTTACAAGCTGGAGCACTGTAGATGGTTGTGTTAGGGCTTCACCCATGGCTGTTTGGTAAGACAGTCTTTGACTATTGGCATTTCCCTCTCTGATGTGCCCTTCCTTTGCTGAGATGTTTCGATGGTGGTTTTACCTAACTGTTGTGTTTTCAGGCTTAACAGTGACAATGTGGCTTATTGGGGAAACCAGAAAACTCCAGAGGGGCACAGTGTGGATTTTACCCTCCAGGCATGGAAGGATTGATCTGTGTTTTTCCTTCCTGGTGAGAAAAGTTGCCCAGTGGTGGGATATTTCTCTGGCAGAGACTGTAAGGCATTGTGTCCTGCTAGCCAGTACGTTGCGTGTCCCCTCTGCTAGTCACCGTAGTCCCACCGCTACCTTTCCTACGTGAAAGGGGAAACAGTTTTTTCTTCTGACCTGGTCAGTTGTTTCCCGTGTGTCGTTCCCTAGACATTTCAACTCACTCTGCATGGGACCACTTTTCTGCCCCTGAGCTGGGTGTTGAAGGGGTTGGATATTGGGTGGAAAGTGGCTGCTGGTCCTCATCTCTGTGACTGCAAAAACCAAAAATAGGCAAGGGATGAAAATGAGACAGCAGAGCATAGGAGCAGATGTGTGACCAGGCTTGGAACTGCTGAGGGGTGCAGGGAGTGGTGGAAGAGAGCTTTCCTTGGTAGGAACTGGAAAGAGCCTGCTGGGCACAAGTTTATTTGTGCTCAGTGTCACATGCATCTTATTGCCACATATGTGCACAAAAGAGCAGTTCACAAAAGGAAAAAAATTGTAATTCCTGTTAAGAATGTGTATATGCAGCCTTGTGAAAATTTTGTGATTCTCCAGGAGTTTAATATACAAGGTCTATTCTCGCCGGCCGGTGATACTCTTATTCCAACCAGCGCACTAAGTATTTGGTTTCATTCCAACAGCAGTGTAAAGCATGTTTGATATATCATCTTCATTGTAATCCTTTTCCAGAGGTATAACGTTGTCCCTGTCTCATTTCAGAACTGTAGCTGCTGAAGTCAGGAAGCAGATCTCAGGGCAGTATGGAGGATCTCCCCAGCTTCTCAAAAACCTCAATATTGGAGGCAGCGTCTCTCATCATACAACTGTAAGTAATGCTTGGAACATGGAAGACTGAAGAAGGTGTGCATAGTTATTTTGATTACCATTTGGAAAGAAATTGCAGTGCTGACAGGTGGTTGACCTAAGCGGCCCTGTTAACACTGAGGAGAATAATTCCATGCAAAGCCTGCTAATTTTGGAGGTCGCTATCTTGCAAATCAGTCGGTGTGGCTGGGGATTTGTGTTTCTGCAGAATCTTTGTAGGACAGGGGGCTACCCAACCTGTTAGTGGTTTTATCCCAGAACAGCCTGGACTGGGCATTAAATTCCACGTGCAGGTGTGGTTCTCTCCATGAAGAGCTCTTTGCAAGCTCATGCACTTCAGCTAGCTGTTTTCTTGTGTTTCTTGTCACTCTTGAGAGTGGGACCACAGTGGCTCATCTACTCTTCAAAGGTATTTTAAATGTTATTGTGAAAGTTGAATGTGGGTATGCCTCAGGAATGTATGTTTACTTAGAAGTTTACATTCCACTTTCAGGAGCAGCTGAAATGTAGGCCACGTTGTCAGAATCACCCTTTCTGAAGTAATTTTCTTACATGGCCTACCAGTAACCTTCAAAATTTATTCAGTGTGGTGGTAAAAATTTCAAGAGTTCAGCAAACTTTTTCAGGCTGTGTTTTTGGAAGCATTCCTTCGACTTGTGTTGTTGCTTTGGGTCATAGCAGTTTCTTTTTCGGCAGTCAGCTTAGAAAACAGATATTATAGCATCTTGTTTTCTTCAAAGAGGGTTGATTAGGTCAGGCAGTACTGGAAATATGCCCTGAATTTGATAGTCTGTACAAGCGTTCTGAGTTTACAAGAGTTCTTCTCTTGTTTTGGAGTCAGGTCCTGTAGTTTCCTCAGTTCATGTACTGCTCTCTGTCCAACATAATGCGTTAAAGCTTCCTCATACAGAGCACAAATGTGTCCTTGGAGCTAGTGTCATCTCAGAAGGGATCTCCAAGACTAAGTTGACCCCTAGCTTAGAAGAATGACTTCGCTGCAGGCTGAAAGTTCACCTTCAAGGAGATCTGGCTGTGCCAGAGTCACTGGGAATTGAAGAGGCCTGGAATTCCTGTCATTTCCCTCTGCATCAGCTGTGTCAGTGCAAGGAGACCAGAAGGCTGGCTTTGTCAGCTGTGTGCCCAGCCTTAATGGTGAGTGAGCGCGAAGGAGGAGGAGTTAATGAGAGCGGTGTGTCCAGGGCTAATGCTTTATCACAGCAATCTCTGTAGGGGTGTGGAATGATAATGCAAAGCCCTGACTTGGCAGTTCTGTATGGTCTTTTGCATAATCCAGTATTAGGCAATAGGGAGGGACCCCTGCTATTAGTGGCGTACACTGGATGGAGCACTCGGGGTCATTGAATCCACTTCCCTGCATCAATGGATAGCTGAGGAATAGACGCCTACTTTTGAAGGACCCACTGGATGTCCATCCCACAAGCTTCTGTGCCTTACTTGTCTCACATGTGGTTTCATCTTGGAACAAGTTGGCTGAATTGCCTTTCTACGCCCCGTTCCTTTCATAAAGCTCTTGCTTCTCTTCTATATACCTCCAAGCTGTTCCTCAGCCAGACATATTTTTGATAACTGTTTTGCCTTGTATCACCTCCTTTCACCCTGAATTGTCTCTTCGACTTTTCCTTCCTATTTCTAAGGTTTTTCCATTCTGCCATCATCGAAGTGTGCCTGCTCAAATCTTCAGTTCTGTTGATCTTCACATGTAATTCTTAATGCAGGATCAGATTTGTTGGTCACAGTATTGTCAGCCCTGTCTTCAGTTCTGGTATCCCTCATTATCCTGTTGCTGTTGTGTTTTCTAGTAAATATATGCAAGAATCTATAAAAATCCTGGAAAAGGGCGTGCTAGCTGGAAGCAGGCTCTGAGCCTTTCCTATCAAACCGCATTGCATGTTGGTTGATGTGATAAGCTCCTAGTTTGTCATATTAAATTCTGTGCTGAGCAGAGATGCTCTTCAGAAGTATGATTAACATGGAACAATAGTTTGTAGGGAATAGTCTGTAGAAAAAGTATATTTAGTTAAGTCATGAGTCTATATCCTGAGGCTGCATAATATGACAGAGGTTCACTTGGACTGAATTTTGGGTTAATTTCTCTCCCTTAGGCATCCATCAGAATCTGCTGTGCCTGCCTGTCCTGGTTTGATAACAAACATTATGCAGAGAGAAGGCATTACTGCTGTGAAGCTGAAGTAGCTATTTGCTCTGGAAAAGTTCAGAAGTTTGTGTGTTGTTACACATTTACAGAGAAGAAATAGAAGGCCCTGAATCTGCATGGCAGTTTTGTGTAGCCATACTGGTTTGAAAGCCAAGAGCAGGGTGCATAGTGTGGGTTTAAATAGGAAATTTATGCTAAAATGTATGGATGTTTTAATAATGCTGTGTGATTGAGCTTCATGTGACTGTCTCCACAATGGCAGCAAGTTGCACTGTTGAGTGCGCAACATGGAACTGGAGGAGTTTTAATGATAATGCGGATGTGGTCTCTCCTATCCAGTGCATCTTGCTCATCGTGTTGAGCACTTCCGTAGATAGTTATGATCCAGATAAGGTCACACCACTGATTTCACTGTTGGCAGTTGCCAGCAGTAGCTGCTTATGGTAATTCGTCTGAGAGTCTTACCACACGCAGTCCGATAGAGACATTTTTATGGAGAAGTGTATGCTTTTGTGAATGAAGGGCTCTCAGCACTGTGCTCGGTTGGGCCTTTTGTTTCTTGTTGACTGAAGCCAGTGCAGGGACTTTTCACACTCAACAGACTTGCGTGTGGTTGAACCTAGGATAAATGCAAAAACCTGTCAGCTGAATTTTAGCAAGTCTCTTCCCTTTTGCTTCACAAGCAGCAGACAAAATGCTGCCAGAACTGTTTCTAATTTGGTATCCGGTAGAGCTGGGGAGAAGGCACTGCTTTCAAATGACTGTACAGGAGCTTGTGGTTTATTATTGTCAGCCTCCACCCTTCTGCCACTTTAGGATCAGCTGATTTTAATTGCACATTCCTTAAACCACAGATACAGGTCCAAAGCCTTCAGAGGCTTTTCCTGTATAACCTAATGTGCTGAATTGGGACTCCGCATGATGCAGTCCTTGCAGCACTGAGCTTTTGTTTTTGAAATCCAGAACAGAAGGCAGTAATAGTTTGTTACTGAGAAATAGGAGCTGGTAAGGTCCTACAGTTAGATGAAGGAGATTTTGTTTTTTGAAGTTACTTTTGAAAGTCTCTCTAAATCCACTGGTAAATCGAGTGTGTGTTTGCACAACCTTGCTGTAGGCGTTCTGGGTTGTAAGCCATGTGCTGTGCTCATCTTCGGTGCATTGAGAGGTTCAATATTCCCTCGTGGGAGCTGGGGCTTCTCATCACCAAACTCACTGATTGAATGCACTGAAAGCAGTGAGCTTGCACTTCCTTTCAAAGAATTCCCTAGCATCTTGCAGGATGGGGTATTTGCTTTGTTTATTTGATGAACTGGACTGTTTACTATGGGCTATTATAATCCCTCATGACTAACCACTTTCTTTTCTTTCCAAGTTTATTTTTTCTGTTGAGTAACTCCTTGTGCTATGGTGCTTGTTAACTCTGTCTGCTCACCCTGTGTTGCACTGGTCATCTCTGCTCGTTGGTGCATGCTGCAGTGTGGCAGAGGCCTGATTCCTCTCTCCAAATTTCTGCAGTAGTTTTACCTGGATGAAGCTGGATCGTGGATTGTCAGAGATTAGCATGAGTTACTGCTGAAGTGACCCAAAGTTTTCTCTGATTCTTGGTATGCATGCCTCAGTTAACAGCTGCTTGTTATGCTGCTTTGGTGTAGGAAGAGCAGTTTTGGTTTGTATCTGCAAATGGGCTCACAGTCTGGTTTTCTCCCTGTGTCTGCTGTCCTTTTATGAGGGCAGGTGATGTTATCAAAGGACAGAAAATAATCACTGGATATCTGGACCTCTCTTCAGTTGTAGCCCAGCTGTTTCTGTGTCTTGTTCTACATTCAGTAGCTTTTGTTGCTTAATGATATTTATATTTTTCAAATTAGATGAAGACGTATAAAATCTTGGATTTCTGAATACTTCACTGTTGAGTGCCAAAGATAGTAATTGAAATGTTTTTCGTTGTTGTCCAAAACTTGATTTTTTTTTTCCTAAGAAAAGAAAATGTTCTTAATTTTTTTTTTTCTTAAATCTTTAGAGGTATATTTTAATTAGAAGAGCAGCATTTTACAAAACTTGCAAATAAGCAGAATGAATGTATAATCAGTTGTTTTATAGAAAAATGACAGCTGTTTCCAAAGGATTCAGGGTAATATTTCCTGTCTGTTGGTGTATGTTACTGCATAGTTGAAGGTTAGTATGGGGAGGAACACTGTTATAAGGGATGCAAATTAGTCTGGGAATAAAGGGGTCTGGATTCTTGGACAAGATGTGATCTGACCACATCTGCTCTCAGCGCTCCATTTTCTCCATGTAAAATAAAGGTGCTGACATTTACATATCTTTGTAAAGCACTGCTGGGTTTATGGGCATTATCTGGGCTAATTGAAGCTTTGTCTTGGATTTATTGGATGTCAGACTTTGGTTGTGTATTCAAGGATAGTATCTAATTATTCCAGAGAATATAGGTTCCTTTGTATATTTTCATTGTTTATTTTAGCATCATTTAAAAGAAGAAGAAAGGATAATATGTGCAAATGAATGGAAAACACTGCAAGGGAAAACATGACAGTATCCTATGTGGCGTAGAAAAGGGCGTTTTGAAGTGTTCAGAGCCAAGTAATTTTATCGCCGAAATCACTAAAATGAAAAGGAAAAATGAGCCAAGTCTTAATGCTCTCTCAAAGCTGATTAAGGCTTAATAGTGACTCCCATTATATGTATTTCCTGGAGGTTTTGCCCTGCCTTGCTGAATGGTGTATCCTCATCAGACAGGGGAGGATGGGAGAGGCATCCACATCCTCTTCCCTGCCTCCTCCCATTGGGGATTACTCACAGTTAACTCTGCTCTGGTGCAGGCACTTTCTTTAGTAAATTAAAACTGCTACATACTGTTCCTAAAATCAGTAGTGAGTCCTGTTGCAGAGGTCAGGAGCATTTTATATGTTAAGTTGGTGAGTCTGGTATCCCTTGAAAAGCTGCTGAGTCTCATTTATCTGCAATAGCTTGAACAGTTTATACATTAGCAGAGATAACTAATCTTAACTAAATGTTATTATACCAAGTAAATTCAGTTACTTAAATGAAGCATTCGTGACAGGCCTGTTAATAAATACTCAGAATCTAAAAATGCCATTAAGTCCTACTCTTTGTTTATTAAAGTTAGTCGTGACACATCTTTTTCAGGAATAAAATGCATAAACGAACTGATGTTTAGTGGAAATGCTGCTAATACCCTAAACTGCAAAAATTTCTTAATATTGGATTCAAATTGCAATGTAAAAATTTCCAGTGGAAGTTGGTCCGCTTGCAGACTCTTTCATGCTAATGCTGCCACGGTCCCAGCAAGCAGCAACGGGTTGGAAGGCCGCTGCTTCACGACGCTAAATTACGGCTGCTTTCTCCTTCTCAGCTGCCTGGCTGCTGCTTGCCCGTGGAGGCTCAGGAGAGCAGGCGGAGCGTGCTTTAGTACCGGCTGTAAGAGTGCGTGGAGGAATAAGCCTATGTCAGAGGACACGTGAGCACGTAAGGTGTAGACGCGCTGCTGCAACAGTTCCTTTGTATATACGCGCTCGCAGCCTTTTGCAGTCGTAAGGCAGCTTGAGCGCATTGTTAGCCTTTTTTAGCGCTAAGCTAATTTGAATGAGACCCGCGTCTATGATCTGGGCTAGCAGGGTTGGGCGGTTGCGCCCAGGTTTTGCTCCGGTCTGGCCCAGTGCTGTCGCTGTGCAGGGGCACTGGGGTGGCTCTGCAGAGCTAGCTCTCAACAGCAGGCAAGGAGACTCGAGGCTGGAGGTCCCCAGAGCTCCGGTCGAGGGGCTGAGCCTTGCTCCGTGACGGCTGTGCCGCTGCAAGGGGGTTAGCTGGGTGCTGGGCTCATTGCTGGAGCCTCCAGGCAGGGCTGCTCAGGTGCACGAAGCTGAGACACTGGGACTGTCTGTGCCCAAAGCTGGCTCGGACTTGCGTGGTTTGTTAGGTGAGGCTTTGCTCCCTGTGAATGTGGCAGACGCAGTAATTTCTTCACCTGGGCACGTACGTAAACCACTTCAGCTGTCCTCTAGTGCTGCTCTTGAGCTAATAGCGTAGGCAGCTCCACGCGACGCCGGCTCTGGCGTCTTCGTGCGTCTGGTGGTTAATCCATACCCTGGATAAATTGTCCACTGATAATTGAGACGTGACTGTGCCAAGTATTTTTCGCTCAGAAGAGCATGCACGTTGGTGGTTACTACCGTTCACTTTGCACAGTTCAGGGCCACCATGGTTTGCCTGTGTGAATGCTAAGGCTCCAGAGGGATCCATCTCCGCGGATCTGATGTAATGTTTCTGCCAAAAGTGGGAAGTCTGTGGTTTTCTACAGTCTCTGGTCAAACTGTTTGGCTTTTTCATTTCTTTAATAATGGAGCTTTGATGTTTTCTTTGTCTCAGTCTTTGCGCTCTCAGTTTTGGCACAGTTTATCAGAGGGTAGCTCTTTCAGATCAGTCTCAGCACTTGCGTCTTCTATATCAAAGTCTTTGTATTCTTGAAATACTCTCTTGGTGAAATGACGTGATTCTTAGTCATCAAAGAAGATACTGTCTGTCTTCTTACCCATCCTTGGAGGCATAATTTGTGTCTTTCTGGGTTTGGTAAGAAATTGCTTTAGTATTCCCAGATAACTAATTAATCTCTGATTAATATTAATATCTCTATACCCAAATGGCTTCTTACATTAGCAACCAGTTATAATAGCAAATAACCTAGCAATATTTGTACATAAAACATCTCACTGGTTTTGTGATTGGCTGTTACTTGTTATATGTAGGATCTGTCTTTAGGTAGGTATATTTACAAATATTTCCTTTCATTAGAGGGGTTTTTCCATTTCAAGCATTGTGATATTACATGAATTTGACACACATTACAGATCATTGGGCTTGTCTGTAAAAAGAATCCAGAACTTAATATTAAATATTCTCTGATCTTAAAAATGGAGGCTTCAGATTATTTCTAAAACAATTTTTGTCTTAACAGAGAATGCTTACAGAAATTTTTGAGGCAAGTTTACAGTTTGAAATGAAGGACTTTTATCAGCTATTCTCTATAGTAATTACGTCTTTCAAAACACCATGCAAAAGAAGTAATAAGAGCTAGAGCAAAGCAGGAGATACGGAACTGCATTCCAGAAGCAGTACGCATGTATGTGGAGGTAATGACTGCACTTTATGGCTGGGGAGGTGTCATCCTTGTTGAGGGTTCCTAGCTGTCTGTGGTTGATGAAAAGCAGAGATTGCCTTGGAATCTCCTTCGTTCATTTGAATATTTCCATATATTATAAATGCAGCCAAAAAGTTAAATGCAGGAGTTCTCCGTGCTCACCAGTCATCAGGCTTATGAAATTAGGGGTATGGGTTTTCTGAAATGCAGTAATGGCAGTAGACGAATATGTGATTCTTAGAATTTGGATCCCGTGATGACCATTTTTGGAGTAAGTGTTTAGGTGAAAGAAAATGTAATTTATGCAAGTAAAACATGTTTTTTAATTACTTGAGCATTCTCAGTGGTTAATATTGCACTGCTCATGTTTCAAAACCTTTTAGAGTGACCATGCCCTGTAGTTCACACTTAAAAATAAATCTGATGACTCTGTTTAGCAAATATATTTCTTTAAACCGTTACCTTCTCTAACTTGCCTGCAAACTTTTTTTTTTTTTTTTTAGTGTGTTACATTTCCTGTATTCTCAGATTTATGCTAAGTCCTTCCTATGTTACAACAGATTTGACTCTTGTTGCAGTTCCCTGAGATACTAGTATCCCTTTAAGGGTGACAGGATTTTGCCACAGCAAGAACAGGCCATCTGCATTCCTGAATGCTCAACAAGGGAAGTGACTGTTTGCCCTGGAGACCTAGTGATAGCTAAGAGAAGGCTGGAGCTCAGCTTTGAAATGTTAATCTGCTTCTTCTGTCCTTCCAAGATTTTGCCCAGGGAGGCAGTGGGTGGGAAGTTGGTATTAATTTAGAATTTGAAGCTTTGGTGCAATCTGTTACAGTTTTACCACGTTATAAATTGTTTAATATTTAAGGAGGTATTGAAGTTAAGATGGAACTTTGTCCTACTTTCAACATTGGCAAGAAATATCACCCTGATTTTGCAGAAGTGCCTAGCCACCAAGTAAAAATAGTAGTCAGGATCCTCCCTGTGATGAGGAGCTCTGCAAGGTTAATTTTTCAAGCTCCCTTATCATACCCTTGCAGGGAATTTTACTCCCAGACAGGAGGCAGGAGGTATAACCTTCCAGTCTTTGCAATCGTCATTTTTACAGAGCCCCAAATTATACTGTGATCCTCAGAGAGACGGGGTCTCTGCCCTTGGGAATTATGCATCTCATTTTAGATAAAAGGAAAATTGGTCTTGGATTGGGCCACAAGGAACTCGGGTTCAAATCCTTGTTCTGCCAGATGCATCCTCCCAAGCCATCACGTCATAACCATTTAAAATGCTGTTGTGGCTCCCTGTGAGAATTAAGCATCTTGGGAGGGCAGAGGTGAGGGAGGGAGAAGGAAATGTGAGGGACACGGTCCTTTTCATACACTAGCTGGAAGAGTCTGCAAAATCATAGCTGGGATCAGTTGCTTAGAGCGCGTCCCACAAGACTACTGGTGATGCTCAGTACGACACTTGTGAGTTAGGCAACAAAATTCTGGAATAGGATCTAGAAATATCCCCTCTGCCTAGCTGTTTGTGTAGGGAAAGGATAGGTTAAAGTCCTTCAGGCAAAAATCTGAATGCCTGTGGACATCAGAGCACACAGCAATGATCTCTGCCCAGGACTACTTCTGTGCTTCAATCAGTATCTGCGAGATGGAGATAATTATTGTCCCTTTTTCTGCCCTAGTTGCTACTGTGATCCCTTACTGACCTTCTGTACAGTGCCCAGGAGAGCAGACCTTTAGTCTTTAGGTACTAATGTAGGTGTAATTGGTTCAGTAAGGTAGCAAACTGGAGGGGGAGGCTGTTCAGGCAAGGGCACGTAACGATGGCTTATTAAATGGCATGCTAATTAAATACTTATCCTTTGGTCATTTCTTGAGCATGATGGAAAAGTGCATCTATGGCAAGTATCCTCACTGCCTTTGTTAGTGAGGCATCCCTGCTGCCTTTTGAATCACCTCGCCTCGCACACTTGTGCTTGCCGAGCTCCCTCTGAGCGTGGAGGCTGCTGCCTTCCCTCTCGGTTGTACACGGCCAACACCGCTGCTCGGCAAAGCCCTGGTCACTGGGACGCGTGGGAAGTCCTGCGTGTCAGAGGGGTCTGCTCTGTGCACGAGGGAGCTGGTTGCGGTCGTCTGTTCTCAGGAACGCCACAACAGCAGGTCTAATACAAATCTGCCCTTTGCATTTTATTTTTTGCTTCCTTGGTGGGGTGGAATAAGCCACGAGCTTTGCATCATGGTGCCCGGGGTGTAGCTTTCCCTCCGTTGTTAGCCCTTTGCTCCTGTAGTCCTTGGGTAAGATGCTCGGCTTAAAGTAAATGGGGGTTTGCGTTACCCTCCATGGTGTTATGCCACGTTCCCTAGCAGAGGATCCTGCCCCTGTCACCACATTTGTGCAGATGCTTCTTCTGTAACTGATGATGATGATACAGGTTGGTGCTCAAAAGAAGGACATAAATAGGATGGAGACACGTTTCGGCTAGCAGTGCACTAAAACTACAGCAAAATACAATGTTTGCTGTCTAGAGAAGAACAAAGTCAATAGGAAACGAAATTTTATTTTCAAGCTTTTAAGGGGATATAACAGTGAAGAATAACACAGCCTTAAAGAAGAAAGCTTGACTGTCCCTGTTGCAGGAGAGTTGTAAACCTTTGAAATAGGGTTTCAAAATGCAACTTCTGAGAGCTATAACTGCAACAACACAGATGCACCTATGGAACGTCTGCCTTAAATAGTTCATATAAACCAAATCAATCAGGTTGGTGTCTTAGTTAAGCTGACAGAGTGTTTGTCTATGGTCAGGTTAAGGACATACGCGGAATCATTATTTGCAAGCAATGTGTTTGATTCGGGGTAATTGGGCTGCGTAAGTCTGAAAAAGAGAGAGTCCCGTTTGATTTCTTCTGTACTTTCAGTTTATCAGTACTTTGTATTTGGTGCTTATGTTGGCAGGGAGCAGGTTATGCCCCTCTTACTCATACTGAGCAGCCCCTTTCTCCCCATGTAGTCCTATTCATTTTAACAGCACCAGAATAGCACTTGCCCTGAGTGAGGTGGCAGTGTCTGATCCTGGGATAAACACTGAGTGAAAACTGTGTTAAGGAATTGTTTGAAAGGTTGTCCAAAATTTGATCTGTAATTACAACTTACACAAAATCAGAGAGTATTTTTCAAAAGAGCAGCAATTGTGATTCTGGGAGCAGGCTTTCCTTTGCATATTTTTAGTGTGTATTTGCTATTAATTTAGGCTATTCCATAGTCCTGGTTGGGAAGACGGTCAGAGCTCCTGTACAGCTTTGGTTTCTGAACAGCCTTAATAAACTCTTCTTGGAAGAAACGGACACGCTGTCAATGATTTCTTACAGTAACGCTCCAGTATTCCCATTAGGTTTATTAGCCAGCTGGTAGGTGGACTGCACGTTTGCAAATACTTGACTGAAATTGTCCCTCTGCCTCTGGAAGTCTGATGAAGAAAAAATGGCTGCATTTCATGGAGGAGATGTTGCTTCCTAGGAGCTGTTGGGAGGTATCAAAAAGGCTTTTCCTGGAAGCGGGATAAAGATTGCATTGAACATTGCTGTCTTCAGCCTGCCAGCAAGCAGGGCTGTGGGAGAGGACAACTTTACAGCCCCTCAGCTGTTCCCCCATTTCTGCTGCAGCAGATTTCAAAACCTTTTCATATGCAGCTGAAAGCAGGACTTGCTGTTCTTGTGATAATCTGGAGATCAGCTGTACGTCAGAGTGGTGCACAAGGATAAGGGCAAAATTTTTGTAAACTAAGGAAGTATCATAATCCTAATAGGCCAGGGCAGTCGGGTGTTGGGTGCCTTGTTACTTTTCCTGGTGCCAGAAGGCGGTAAGCTGGGCCTGGAGACTTGGAGGTGAGATGATGGAGCAGGTTCTGCTCCTCAGGCAGTGGTGAGACTGGGATGATGAGGGTGGATAACCTGGTCTTTATCTGAACTCGCCCAAGTCTTTCAGCGTGCGCCTTTGATCTGGTGGGTTTGTATGACTATTTCAGGTGACTTTGGCCAGGTTGCAGATAACACAGGAATAGCCCCTTGAATACTGTGTCTGTTCTTGGTCTCATCCACAACTTCAGAGGGATGCAGGACAGGGGAAAGGTTAAGGCATCAGCAGCGAGAGCCATGAGAGGAGCTTTTGTGGTTCAGTTCAGACACTGGGACACCATTTGGGTTCATTTTCCTTTCGGTGCATTTTTTCATCCTTATTTCCTCCTCCTCTTTCATCACTTCTTCCCCCACAAATACCTAAAGCTTAAAATAATGTGCTTGCCTTTTATCTGCCAATAGTCTGACACGAAGTAGTTCCTCTTCATAACCATGAATTTATGTTTGGCCTGTTTGCTCAGGTGCTAGACAATATTTCTGGTTGCACAGATGGTGAGTCTAATACAGGCTTCTGGGTTTGACTTTTATGTTTGTTTACATCTTCATGGTACAATAGTTATCTGAAGAGACAAACTGGAAAATTGTGAAGTGCAACCTTGGGCCTAATCCTGAGATGTACGAAGGGCTTGGAAACCCCCGGAGCGCAGACCCGGGACCTGGTGTTGGATAGTCCCCTAAGCACTGTCTGCCTTTCCGGATTAGGTGTTTTTTTAACTGGCGTAGCCAGTTCATTCATCTTTTGTCCAATACTTTACAATGCTCTTGTTGGACAAGTGAAGTCTGAGATGTGAAATGCCAGGAGTGGGGAAACACGGTGCGTTTGGGGCAGTGGCAGACTCTGCCCTGTGTCTGCTTGGTCCTTCACGTCTCCATCAACTCTGTACTAATACAGGGTTTTTTCCTTGTCTGTTTGTAATTTTCTTCTGTTTATCAGGATGAGTGGATTAGGAAGATCGGAGGGAATGAGAAAAAGGTTCCTCTTTGTTAGCCTGGGGAGATGCACAGGTAAATGAGTTTGTGCAGATTGCATGGTCAGCTCAGTTTTGCTGAGCAAGTGCACTGGAAGGTACCTCAGCTTTGGAGCTGCCAGTGTGGAAGGGAGGAGTAGAATTCAGTCTTAAAATGTTAGGGCTTAAAAATAGGGTCAGTTAAGCAGCTTTAAGTCACCTTCCGAGGCTACCTTAACCCTCTGGCCTTCTTCCAGTGAGGGTCTTTCAGTGTCCAGCACAGCCGCATCGCTGCATGGATGGGGCTCTGGACCGGCAACGAGAGGACCTGAGGGAGTGCCTTTTCCCAGCACCTCTGCTACCCAATGCCTCTGTGGCTTTTGCCCAGTGATTTTGTTATTTTTATCTGCATTTGCAAGGAGTCTCCATTTCTGGGTGCTTACTCTACTTTGGTTTTGAGGTTTATCGGTGGAAAGGATTATATGCACTCAAAAGTCGCAGTAGTATTATGAAGCAGGTCTTCTGAAAAAACATGCACTTTTAGCAGTTCCTCAATAATAAACTGTCACACTTTGCTGCTGTACGTTTTGTCAGGTATCTAGTGCCAAATGGAGCTGGTCTATCTGTATGTAAGAAACAGATAGTGTGGGGTGATGACATGTTAACTGTAACGTGGGGAAGAGCAATGACAAGTTCTGCTCATTGTGAGTTTGGCAGCAATGAAAACAGTTTAAAGTATCTGATTTGTATTTTCAAAAGTTCCCCAAATCACATACTTCAAGTTCATTTCGAGAGTTCAGGATTAGAAGGGGAAAAAAGGTTATGGGGTCAGAGTTAAATAGATGATGATGATGATAGTGCATTTCTTTACACAGAAATTAACTTGTATCTTTTGCCTGGATTGCAGAACTAAATACTGAGTTTCTAGACATCATTTTTTTTGGTGGACCAGATTCTTATCAGGCATAAAGTCATCTGGTCCAACTCACCTGACTTTATTGGAGTCATGCCATTTTTCTGCTGAAGGGTTTGTCTCCTGTATTTTAAGAAAATTGCACTATTCATTGAAGCTGGCTGTGGTAGGAGAGATTCTTTCAATACCCTCTGTGTTAGCCAAGTCTTTTTCCTTGAATAAAAAATTGATTCATTTCACAACTTTTTGGCAATACAGGTTTAAAAACTGGAATTTGAGATTGGTATAGCAATTTTTTCGAGACGCATATTTAAAACTTAAGTACTAAGTGTTCTTTTTAAAGTCATCGCTAACAGAAGACAAGCTACAGGATAGTTCCCTGTCCCACAGAAATCATCTGGATGACAGGAAAGAGGAAATAGTAGAGAAAAACTGCTGAATTTTGATGTGTTTTTGTGACTCATATTAAACCTCAGCCTCACTGGGATGTGCCAGGGAATTCTAGGAAATCTGTCAGTTGCTGTAGAAACAGGTTCCTCAAAACTTGTTTTTAGTGTTTCATTTTCTTAATGTCTATGTTTATGTACAGCCTCATAGGATAATGATCTCATATCAGAATACATATATGTATTTATATAATATACATATGTAAAGACACAGTTATGCAATGTGAGTATGTATCCAGTTTATGTGATTTTTTTTTTTTTTCACGTACCTAAAAAAAGCTCACTTTTTTCAGTATGGTGAGATCAGTACCACCAGTGAAATCTACTGTTTTCTTGCATGTGTGTTTGTTCAGTCATTCCTTGTGCTTTGGGTGCAAGCTTTGTGCCCAGTAAAGATGTTTTTTAAGCAACCATTTTATTTAGAGCAGTGCCTGGCATGGGCAGAGTCATCGTGGCACTGAAGGCCCTAATATCAGGGAGAAGAGGTGGTTAAACTTGTACCTGTGGTGGATGAACATTGTGTTTTGTGTTCCCCAGAGAAGTGATTTAATTCGAAATAATGTTAGTCCTCAGAGTTCTGCGGCTTTGTGAGTTTCTGGTAAATCAGCCTGTGCTCTGGATTCCTGCCTGGGGGCCGTGCCTGAGGGTGAGAGGGTTCTTCTAGCATCAGGGTGAAGGTTCCCGTTGTGATCAGAGCAGCAGCATGGTAAAAAGAAATCCAAAGTCATACACGTGGCAAATACAGTGTAATATTTTCTTCTGATGCAAACTAATGAATTTCTTGAAAATAGATGATTTTTTTTTTTTTGAGATGATGATGGTATGCATCCTAGAACTATCTGGAAAAGTATCAGGTAAAAGATAAGACATGAAAAATAACTATATGGTGTGCATTAGCTAAGATGAACACCACTAGGGTTAATTGTCATCTGTTGTTAGATCAAGTTTCCTCAACAAGGCAGAAGAGCTGGTTTAAAAACCAAAGTAGAATATATGTGTGTGGGTTGGGTTTTTTTTTTTTCTTTCTCTCTGTTTTAAGACCCTTCCATTGCTTGTTTTTTCCCAGGTACCGCTTACAGAAGCAGTGGACCCAGTTGAGTTGGAGGACTACCTTATTACACACCCAATTGCAGTGGAGTCCGGACCCCTAAGAGACTTGCTTGAGTTTCCTCCCGATGACATCGAGGTTGTTTACACCCCCCGAGAATGTCGAACGCTTGTGTCGGCTGTGCCTGAAGAGAGGTAGGAGGTGACAGGGTGACACCTTGCTCAAGGGAATTAATTGTTCTGCATTTGAGTATGTGCAAGGCTGAAGCCTGGAGTTTTTGGCTGTAAATGCCTGGAAAAGTAAATACAAACCTAAGTGAAAGTATGTATATTTAAGAAGTCATCATCATGTCTGTGATTTTGAAGGTGTTTGTTTTTATTCTTTTAACAGTGAGATGGACCCTCATGTGAGGGACTGTGTAAGAAGTTACACGGAAGACTGGGCAATTGTGAACAGAAAGTGAGTTCCCCTGTGGTATTTGTCAGCTTGATTTCATATTTAAATTTTTGCAGGGTGGCTAGCTGGTATGAGGAAGCTCAAAAATTATTGTCCTGGCTACTGATTCCATGTGCCCTGGCTTTTAGTTGCCCAGCTCAGCTGAACTGATGCTTTGTGTTTAGCTGAAATGATGCTTTGTGTTTTGAAAATTAGATCTCAGATGTCAAAACCCCTTGGGGCATTTTTGAAAATCTAGGCCATTTTAGTCAACAGTTGCTCCTTTAGAATGGTAGAGAATTTAGGGGATGCGAACAAGTAAAATTACTTCCAGCATTTGTTTCGTTCTCTGTTCCATATGTTTTTAGCTCTTTTTAGAGAGAAGTTGCATTAATTTCGTAATGATGTAAGATTCATGTGCAGTCAAAACCACCTAATAGATAAGGTGTCCTCTGCAGCTTTCATTTGTTCCCAAAGAGACTTTGAGAAAGTATGTAATTTAAACAAATAATTGTTAATATTTGAACTATCACAACATTTACCTAATGAGTTAACAGTTTAGAGAATGTGCATACATTGATTAATTTATGCAAATTAGCAGGAAGGTTTCTGAGTAGCTTTACTTGGAACATACACTCTCTCGGATGATTGAAAGTCTGATGACTTCAAGAGCTACTGTCAAGGAGTAAGTGATCCATGTGATGTGCATCACCTACAAGTGACTTGACTACAGCTACAGCTCTGCCCTTGTGGCAGTTGCTACAATTCACTGGTTTAATGTTGTCCTGAGAACCACTTCAGGGGATGCTGAAGATACGCTTTGCAGTGTTAAGATGACCTAATAAAAATGTGTTTTGTAACTCATACCAAAAAATAAAAACCAACCCCCACCCAGAAAGAAACCTGAGAGAGATGCTTTATTAACTCCCAGCCTTTGTGGGCAGAGTCTAGAATGCACAGTAGGCTTGGACAATGTGACCCACTCAGCCAGCACACCTCTTGGTTTCTCAGCGACTTTCACTGGTATCTGAAATACCTGCTTGTTATTCGTGCACTGAAGAGGTTTAGTTGGAGGTAGTAGAGCTTTCTGTCCTGTGCAGATCAGCTGCACATTGTGTTTTGTGTCAGGGAAAGCATGAAGCTAAAGACATCAAAGTTGCCAGGGTGGGTTGAAGGTGTGATGAGTGATTGTTGAACTACAGTCAAAGGTTGTCTTGCCCCTTCAGAGGAGGAGAGGCACTTCCATAAACATTCATAGCAGATTTTACTTGGATAAAATCATGGCGGTTGACTGGGTAGAAACAGAAGGGTTACTGCTGGAGCAGGAGAAGAACCCGAAAGCCTAGCTGGGAAGGATTGAATTACTTTTCAAGTAAGGATGCTAACAGGTTTCTCTTAATCCATCCTATTGGATGGTTACAAGTGCTTTGGCTAGCTTTGGGGGTACAAAATCCAGCTCTCCTAGTTTTAGAAGAACATGACTTCTGATGTGCCATCCTCTCTCCCCCACCCCAAGGGAAATAATCTTTATGTCAATCTCTGTCTACGGTTCTTTGTAACCAAAATGTTTTTGGGGGCAGGCAAATCCATCCATTCTTTGATTACTTTAATGGTATTGGAAAAGCTAAATAAGTTTTCTTCACTGGCCTGAAAAAAAAAATAGCATGTTCTTATTTCAACCTTATGGCGTAATTTCTGTATGCTAGATATGGCGTGATTTCTATATACTAGACTGATGGCAGTAATGATCACAAGCACCTCTGAAGTCAGGTCTGATTTAGAATGAATTTATACTTGTTGGTGGAGCTGTGATTGAAATGCAGACATCCAGGTGAGGATTATACAGATCGTATTGTTCAGCTCTTGGGAGTTATAACCTAGCGAGGAAAATGCTTTCTTCCTTTTTCTCCTCCCTTTCATTATTCACTGCTAGCACGTCCATGGTTTTCACTTATCTGTGCATCCTGCTGTGGTAACTTTAGTAACAGGGCAGGATAAGAATAATTGATTCTAGACGTGACCCCAGCACTACTTCAGAACTGACTTAAGAGTTTGCATTGTAAGGAGGCTGTGGCTCTGGCCATATGCGTGTGTAAATATAGACATAGTGCCATTTGGTATCCAAAAATTTGCTAGTCAAAGAGATCTGATCTTGTCAGCAACAGTAGACAGACTGTTTACTAGCAAGCGCTCTTACACCCTGGAAAGCTCTGAAGGACCTGATTCTGCGTATAAAGATGCTATGGGGAGATGCTCATTTTACTTGGGGTTGTAAAGTCATATGTTTTCCAGAGGTGCTCAGGACTTCTGCGCTTCATGCAGTCTTATCTGAAGTTGATGTTTTGGTTTTCAAGTTACTAATATTGTCTTCTCCAAGTCAGTTCTTGCTCTAGCAGAACCGTTGCCCTTCAATCCTCATGTTCTTGGCCTGTTTTAAGCTTGGCATCACAATCACACATTTTACGATGACCTTAATTGGCCATTGATGATACTTCTTCTGACATCACCCAGGGTTGTTTTATAGTTGAACAGAGTCACATTGTAGTATGGGAATACTGGTTGTTGGATTATTAGCCAGCTACAGTGAAGGGTGACTGGAAATACTGTTTGCAGACAGCAGTTTATGCTTTGAGAGGACCCACACTGATAATACTAGGTTTGTTCTGTAATTCTGCTTCTGGGTTTGGGGTCAAAAAGGATGCTTAAGAATGCATTTGAAATACTTTGTTTTCAGATATCACAAGCTGGGAACTGGATTTAATCCCAACACCTTAGACAAACAGAAGGAGAGGCAAAAGGGGCTCCCCAAACAGATCTTTGAGTCTGACGAAGCTCCGGATGGCAACAGTTACCAGGATGAACAAGTAATGTACCTTTAAAACCTTGCTACATAAAACCTAATTTATAGTCATGTTTTAAAAGTGCAGTCCCTTTCCCATTATAAGTTGCTTTTAATTTGTTGAATCTCAGGATGACCTTAAACGACGTTCAATGTCAATTGACGATACTCCCCGGGGCAGCTGGGCATGCAGTATTTTTGATCTGAAGAACTCCCTTCCAGATGCCCTTCTCCCAAACCTGCTGGACCGAACCCCAAATGAAGAGATTGACCACCACAATGAAGATCAGAGGAAGTCCAGTAGGCATAAGGAGCTTTTTGCACTACATCCAGCACCAGATGAGGTATTTTTATATACATGTGGATGAGACTAAAAAAGTGAAGGATATAGGGAGTGTGAAAATTGTCAGTCTGCCATGGATTTAAAGGGGTTAAGATCACCTATGTTTAATATCCATGAAAACCTTGGCTATTTTGTGGGTCGCATGTTTTTTAGCATATTGTCTTGTCATAGATTCTACTTTCTGAAGACTGGTTTTCCTTTATGGTTATGCAATCCCCTATAATGTAGAAGCATTAAAGGGATTTAATTTAGCATATTTGTAGCTGCTGATGAATGCAACATGCTGGTAAGCCTCGGATTAAATTGGTGCCAGTGTCTTAGAAGTAAAAAGTGATACATAATGCTATTAGTGGTTTGTACAAGTGTCTTGTCTTTAATTTCAGGAGGAGCCCATAGAACGACTTAGTGTCCCTGAAGTACCCAAAGAACACTTTGGCCAAAGACTCCTGGTGAAGTGTTTGTCCCTTAAGTAAGTATCACTCCAACACACAGCTGCATTACAGAAATTGAGAATTTAAATCTGCTGTTTTATCCACGTGCATCTGGAGTAACTCTGCTGCCTTGTTTATTACGCTTGAAGGGATGTAACATTGTTTGGTTTGGTCATAGGCTTAAAGGTTAGTTCCATAACAGATAAGTTACAGAGTACTGTGCATCAGACAGTTTTATCTTCAAGACTTTTTTGCATTGGTGTGACATAGAAAATATTCACCTTCCTTGGCTTTTCTGTGTTGCTTTCCAGCCAGTCTGTAGCTATAACTGTTCCATGTTACTAGCATGCATGTGTCACTGCACTTGCTCAGTTGAAGTTGGCCAGTCATTGGTGTTCAGCTCTGTAACAAGGATGTTTAAGGGCGGGGGGGGGGGGGGAGATTAAAAATGCTTAAGCCATAAAACATAAGACAACCAAAGATTTGCTGAAGTTTAGGCTCAACAACCTTGACTGTGTCCCTTTAAGAGTGAAGACTTTATATACTTAGCAAGCATTAACTGGAGGAATAGAAACCTGTTAAACAAGTTTAATGAAGTGGAGCTCCTGAATATAGGGTTACCTGCAGCTGGTTCATTGCCTATAACTCTTCTCTAATAACACAAGGTAAAATTTTACTGTTATTCCCTTGGAGAAATAAAGTACAAAACTGATTTTCCACACTGCTGTATTCATCTTCTGTGTCCTCAGTTAGGTCAACCCTTCTTATTAGAGAGCTTCAGTTAGACTACATTGCGGCTCATAACTGAGATATATGTGTGGGACATATCTCCTGCTCGTAGAGTACTCCAGGACCTAATATAGCCATAGAGATGAACTGATTTTGCAGCCTTTTATGAACTGGAACAACATAATATGCAGTAGCAGTGGAGCTTCCTCTCCAAAGGATGGTGTCTTTAGCATAAATAAGTTAGATGCTGGAAATTAATGATTTCTGCTATTTAAGCATTTCTTACTGACTGTAAATTATAGCAAATTGGCCCAAGTACATGCTTGTTTGTGTACCAAAGTAATCTCTGAAACCATACTTAACAGTTGTAATAGTGAGCATCCAAGATCGTGCTATCTTGGTGACACAAAAAGAAGTACATAGTCTCTTCCCTGGGGACAAGGCTAAGATGACCTAAGCAGGGTCATTTTCAGGTTAATCTCACCTTTGTTGCAAAACTAAAGAAAATACCTGCTTGATGATGCAGTCCTGTATGTTGTTCTCCCTGTTGGCAGAAGAGAGTTCCAGGCTGAAAAGCTGAGAGGTCTGTGCAAGGACTGGGTGCATGGGGGTGTCCCACCATGGATTGGGCATTAATTTCATGGGAAGGCTGTACAGACAGGAGAATGGCATTTCAGCCCCTGCTTACTTTGGTGTAGGGACAGGTTTTGAATGTTTTTTAATTTCTTTAACTTCCCAGGTGATTTAACAATAAGTTTAGCTTTATTTGGTAGGTTAGTGTTTTCGTTGGAAGTGTTTCAGTTAGCATGAATACTTGATAACAGTTACTCTGAAAAACTGACACCTTTCTGGGAGAGTTTTTGAAATATTGGTATTTTCTGACAAAAGTTAAATGTTGAAAATTGCCAAAATAGCTGCCTCTGACTCTCCAGAGGAAGGAGCTTTCTGGTCAGTAATGCTGGGAGGAGTGGTTGGCCATTTAGCCATATCAACAGGTCAGCATAGTAAATTAGTGCATAGAACAGCTTCTCAAGGTAATCAGACGAGATAAGTGGTCCAGCTATGCCAGCTTTAAGGAAGCTATTAGGTTGCTTTGCTTAGCTTTCAAACGACACTTGAAGAAGATAAAAGCATTTATAGAAGTATGCTTTATGTCCTGTGACCCTAATCCCAACCTTTCTGTTGGGTCAACGTGTTGAAATGGCTTTTAGAAGGTCCAGGGAGCACCAACGTGTGTCATGGTGGAAGGGAGCAGAGGCAATGCAGGGGAAGCAGGACAGGAGAGGAGCCGGGGGAATACTGGGGAGCGAGACCTCCCTTTTCAGCAGGAGCAAGCCCTTAGGTTGGCTCAGCTGTTCCTGGCATCTAGGCTTAACAGTGGTCAGCCGCCACCTTACGCAGGAAGTATTTGGAGAGGGGGGTAGGTTATTCTTTCTTACAAAATGCAAGTCAATTGATTTTATGTGTTTCTTTCTTTCAAGATTTGAAATAGAAATTGAGCCCATTTTTGCAAGTTTGGCTTTGTATGATGTTAAAGAAAAGAAAAAGGTAGGTTTTTAATTACTTGAGTGATGATGTTTCCACTGAAGCATTACAAACCTGTATTTGAAAAAAAAGAGAGGAATTAATTCTGGAAACAAACCTTTATGGAGGCAGTGACATACCAGTGGTTGGAAGAATGATGAAGGCATTTCATGAACCATCTTTGTGTTCTTCTTCTGCTTAGTAAAACAGTTGAAGTATAACCACTTTTCTAAAAATATTATCTAATATGCAAGTGCCTGAAATCAGAATATATATATTGTCCAATCTTGGCTTTCAGAAGTCTCTTCCCCAGAGAGAACTTAAGTAGCTGAAACCTTTTATTTAGATTAAGTTTTTATGACTTTCTTAATCTCTTTTTCATGATTCAGCATGGTATGTGTCCAAGTAACATTTTAATAATGCACAAGAAAGTCATACGTGCTAAAATTGCTAAAATCAAAACAAAACTGAGGAGTCTTTTCAAGATCTAAGTTATAGGAAATGCAAAATACATTTATTCCCCTATTTATGTTCTGTATTTAATATTTGAAGAGTCTCTTAGTTTTCCTAATTCAAGATATTAGCAGTAGTAGAGAGAAAAATGTTAAAAATATGCATTTTGACATTTATCTCTTTAAGACTTGAATTTAATGCATTGAGTTTTAAGTTATGTAGATGAGAGTATGTGGAATATTATGTGAACTTTGTTTAATATTTAAATCACATTTCATAAGCCAATTTTATCATCTCATTACTCCTTTCTTTTTTTTCTCTAACGTAGTAAGTTCTTTAGTGACCTCTGGTGTTGATAACCAGCTCACATTCATTTTGGCTTTGAAGCCTTGATACAGTCAAGGATTTGGTGCTTCAGCATAGAAAGCTCACTGTCTGCGCTTCAAGATGTGTTGTTTTTTCTTTTTCTGTGAATGATCTTAAAGATCATTTTCTATTTTGATACTTTGATATTTTTAATTCAGATAGCAATTGTAATTCCTAGTCCTGTGATGGAACTACATACCTTACGGGAGCTGGAAGAAATTTTATAGGTAGTGTGTATTGTTCGCTCTATTTCCTTTCTTCTTTCCCACTGTCCTGCCTTGATTTCTTAATGAAAAGGCCTTTTTGTTTTTCTTTTTATACGTGGTTTGAAAGGAGGCACCGTTGTTAGTTTTTTTTATTATTGCTTTGAAATTGTCTGTTGTGTTTATGAAGAATTTGCCAAAAATAAAAAGTGTAACTAATGCTTGAAGCTACCCAATTTCTTCTTTAGATTTCAGAAAATTTCTACTTTGATTTAAACTCTGAACAAATGAAGGGAATGCTTCGTCCACATGTCCCCCCTGCTGCTATATCCACGTTGGCCAGATCTGCCATCTTTTCTATCACTTATCCCTCTCAAGATGTCTTTCTGGTAATAAAGGTAAGAAATGCCAGAGAAATTTAACTTGTTGTCTCTTGTTTTCTATTTAAAATAAAATATAAACAAGTCTGGCTGACTAATTGATTTCTTATTTACATTTAGAGAGCAGAATTCTATTCTCAAAAGCATAAACATTGGCACCACAGAATTCTGTTTCATTTCAGATATTCTTAGTACGTTAAGTTCCTTTGTAACAGAAACAGTTCAGTGGAGATATGCATTATTGTATCATTGAAAAACTGAAAAAAGCATAAAGGTTTGCTTGATATAGAGCAGCTTTCTGGGGCTTGACCTTGGTTTTCATATGAAACAATGTGCTGACTCCTTAAGATGATCGACAAGTGAGTGATTTAAAAATATATATTGATCTGAATCTCATTTAAAAAATGATATATGCCCTTAAGCCAGATTTTCAAATGTCTTTAAGAATTGAAATTGCTGAGAGAGTGAGATCCATAACTGAAATAAAATGCCACATTGGTCACTCCTGGAATTAAGTATACAAAGATAAAAGTTATTTTCTCTTCTTTCATTTGATTCAATGAGCACACAAATGCTACTAGTTCAGATTGGCATTTGAATCAGTTTTTTTGGCTGGTCTCTGCATAAAAAACATCCTATTGTAAAAAGGGGAGTTCAGTACCTGCTTTCAATTCACAGGCAGTGGTTATATTGCCGGCTAGCTAAGTCCTGTGTTTTGTGAACCCTGTTGACTGAGGTTTGTGCAAGTTCTTCATGAACTGCTTCTTACATGAGGAATAAGCTTTCGAAAATGAATTAAGACTTTGTGGCATGACAAAACAGTCCCAGGTGAGAATAAGGCTTTTAGTAGTGTTGGAGCATATTCTCATCTCCAATTTTTGGTATGATTCTTTGAGTTCCTTCTAAAAATCATGTTCTGCCTGTGCACACATATTCACTCTTCTGATTTTTACAAGATATGAGGAAGAGAGAACCCCATATTTATGAGGTGGGGATCTGTCCAAAAGAGCTTGTGACAGCACGTTAGTGCTTGTAAAACCAGTGATCCAAGAGGAGCTGGTGGTTTAGGTGATTTTTTGATTTAATGATGAAAAGGATATAGTCAGGGATAAATAAGACAGATGCATAGTGTGCCTTATCAGGTGAATTTTCACATGGGTCTTACTCACTGGGAAACCACTTTTCAGACAGCTGGTATTGCTAGCATAAACTCAGCAGGGAGTGCAAGATTTGATGGGAAGTAGTTTTGTTCTTTATATTCTGGTAGCCTCTTGGAGTTCTACTAATAGACAAGTATGAATGGCACTCTATAAGCATGGGAGAAGTTTAAGGATATTCTAATCTAGTAACAGCATGTGCACAGTAGCGGGCGTGGGAGGGAGGGCCAGGATGCTTCTGAAAAGAAACAGTCTTCATGCGTGTGACAGGGAGGATATTTCTATCAGAAACTGGGTGTTAAGCAGTTTTGTGTTGAGGAGGCATTGACTTACTTGGAGACTTCAGAAGGAAACATCTACTCTTTGGCTATTTTTAATTATTTGATTATTTCGTTATTTGATTTGAAAACACACTGATTTAAAATAGTGCTTGTTTCAGCTGAGTGCATCTGAGTCACCTTTTTATGCTGCTACAATAGGTCCTTAATATGGAGAACAGAAATAAGAACAGAATTCTGAAAATGATGATGCTGAAGACAGTTAGTGTAAGCTGTCTTTAAGACCTTAAAAATGAGCTGAAAGTGGCTCTAGAACAGATCACACCAAAGTGAAGTGATAAATGTTCCCTTTGAACCTGTATTTTACACCTGTGATTCAGTTATAGCTGGAGATCCGGGAACTTAATGGCTCTAACAACTTGAGTGCAGTGCTTGTTCCCTGACTCACAAAGGGAAATCAAGCTTTAACTCTTTTAAAAGAATGTTTTTGCTTCCTGGTGTTTGTTTAATTTAACAATCCTTGCTGGATACATGTCCTTCTAATGGTTCATTTTCCCTTCTCAGCTGGAAAAAGTATTACAGCAGGGAGATATTGGGGAGTGTGCAGAGCCTTATATGATTTTTAAAGAATCTGATGCAGCAAAGGTAAGAATTTTTTTTGATGTTTTGGTTAAATTTGGCTATAAGCGCTTGAAGGCATTTTGTTATTAACAAATGAAACATACGTTACTTTCTTTCACCTTGAACTTATATTATTTTCTTTCACCTTGGACTTAACAACCATTGATACTGTTCCTGTTGTTAAAAGGATCCATTTTTAATTAAGAATCTAGTCAAATTCTAAAGGCCAAAGAAGAGTCAAAGACCCTTGAATCTTGATGCCTTATTGGGGTGGAGTAGTTAAAGGTCATCAGTTTTTGTAGCTGGCAGGGGAGATGTGTGGTTACCATCAAGCTCAGTCATCTGTGATTCCCTGTCCCAAAGGATCAGCTGTGTGCTTATAGCTGGGTCAAGGAAAGGCAGCATTTGACTTGAATTTGCAGTAAAATTTCAACTTTTCCATTGCTTCTGCAGCTTAACTCCATCACAGTACCTCTGCCTTCCTCTAGAAGGGTTATAAAACAGATGAAATACGTTAACAGGAGATTCTCCATCAGGCCTGGTTTTGAATTGCAGTGCATTTCTGGTTCATTTTTTTTTTGCTATTCTCTGCTGATTTTTCTTTTTCCTAATACTGTAAAGAAGGGCCACACTCAACAGCAGGATGAAGCTGTCCTTTTTACATATAGTAAGGATAATTTAAAATTTTTATAATTTAGTGTTTGGTTTTTTTCACTAACAGTGTTGTTTTAATTCCTGCCTTCAATGGTTTTGGGCATTGTCCTGTGCAGTGAAGTCCTTGCATTTTGAAGTGCAGGGGTGGCATGGACCTGCCCCAGTTTGACCGATTCTTTGTCTTTCCTTTCCATGTTTAAATGTAGCCTGTCTCCTTGCAGGACTAAAAGCAGAGGTTTCCCCACAGAGAAGAATGCCATTTTATAACCTGCAGTTGGCAGCTGGTTGCTCATTGTAGTGTATTGGAATTGATACCAGTCGAAGAAACTCTCCAAGACTTGTTTTGGAGTTTTAGAAAGCAGGCATTCTTTATTGCAGCGCTGGATGCACGGGGGATAATTCCACCTAGTGTGCATGCCACAGCTTCAGCACAAACAGGTTATATGGAGTAACTAATTACATATTAATCAGATTAGTATATACACACATAAAAATTATTGTAACTGATTATCATAGTACTGCCTACACCCGATCATGCGCAATGAAGAATTTATTTGAGTCGAAGGGCTGCTTTTACAACCACTGACCCGTTTGAGATTCTGTTGGCTGTCCTTGAAGTCTTTGTTCTTGTCCTTGTTCTTTGATCTTGAAGCTTAACACAGTTTCAATCACATGTGGTCAGTTTCAACATTGTTCCCATCAAGAGTGCAGGAACATCTAGTCATAAGAGCAAAGAACTGTAAAACTTATGAGTAACTACCTGCACTAGTTAATTACTTGGCTACACTTTTGTCTATTGTTTCAATCATAGTGTTAGTATAAGATTTCTAATAATTATTTACCAAATCTCACTTTTACAGTCATCTAGCAGCAAACCAGTTTCAACAGCTGGTACAAAATATTAAAACCATAAAAATATTTAGACATACCATACAGAATGTATGGTCATGTGCTATTAGAGTGTGGGTGGGAATTGCAGATTTGGTACGTTCAGGAGCAAACAGGAATGCTGGTAGCACTTGCAGAATTCAGTGGCACCTGGACTATGGCCTTTCCTCAGTCTTTTCACCCGCAGGCTACTATCTGTTTTTCTGAAGTGCTTTCTCCAATATGACAGTGGTTATAGCATAGCAAATCTCTGATTTTACTAGCAGTTGGAAGGAGAAATTCTAACTTGAGCTCAGTATGTTATTTTATAACTCTAGTTTGTAAGATGTACAAGCGAGCTTGGAAAGGAAACCTTGGGTATGTGGAATGTGAAGCGGTGCTTATGAGTCTCAGAAATGGTACCTAATTTCTTGTGCAACTGGATTGAGCCAAGTGAAGATCAAAGTGTAATAGGGAGGACTGGATGAAGGGCAAAACGGATGCCAGCCCTTCTTGTGATGAGAGGCTTTCCATTATGCTTTTTTCAAAGGAGCTGGTATGTTCATTTGTTAGTTTCGATCAAACTCTAACAAAGTTTTGCCGTCCTAAAGTTCTAATCTATTTTTAGCTGAAGAAGTTAACATTTTTTGTCTAACTCTGTCTTTATATCACTGCACCACAATATGAAAAATGGATATTTTTCACCTCAAGTACATAGGTAACAAAAGTAAATAGCTACATTTCCTGTGATCAGTAAGTTGACATGTGCCCAAGTGAAATTTTGGAGCTGGATTTGCAGGATGCTTGGAAATGTAGGTGAAAAGTTGATTTTTCAAGATCTCCTTCCCAGCAAGGTGCGTAAGCATGTCCTGAACTAGAAGAATGTAAGCAACAGAGCACGCTCTGTTGTTATCCAGCCCCCTCTCTGGGGACTTCTAAAAGGCCTCTAGGTGACAACCTTTCTAAAGCAAAAAATTGCCCTTTAATATGCAGAATTGTGGAGAAGTCCTCTCTTACTCCTTTTTTCCCCTCAACAAAATGAGTATGGTACTGCTTCTTATTTGAGGAGTGTTTTCAGTTTCCTATGCAACTGCAGATGATCTGAGCACCTGCTGCATAAAATCACATTAAGAAAGGCCATTTCAGACTTCATAGAGTAAAATTCAGCTTTTCTTGAAAGGGCAGTGGGCAGATGAGCTCACTGGGATTTGACGGGCTATTCAGGAGGCTTAAGAGCATGAAGCCAGCTGCTCTGGCTATCAGGCTGTCCTGTGTCTGGTACTGTTGGCCTGCTGGCAGTTTTGTGAAGCAGAAGTCGGTTTGCATAGCACTTAGTGATCCTCCTCTAGAAGGTGCTATTGAAGCACAGAATCATTGCAACTTAGAAAAGATGCCATTGTTACTTACTGATTTTGCTAAATGAACCTTTGTTCCTATTCCTCTCCTTTTAATCTCTTGGATCGAATATTTTCTTCACAGAATAAGGAAAAGTTGGAAAAACTGAAATGCCAGGCAGAACAGTTTTGCCAAAGACTGGGCAAGTATCGAATGCCTTTTGCCTGGACAGCTATTCATTTAATGAACATTGTGAGCAGCGCTGGAAGTTTGGAAAGAGATTCCACGGAAGTAGAAGTTGGCACAGGAGGTACAGTATCTGGCCATCTGCATGAGAGAAAGTGGACAAATCCAGAGTTTACTGAAGTCTTGATTCATACCCTGTAGCTGCCATTGCTCCTTTTATCACTTTCCTCCCCCTGCCCTAGGCCTTCTGATAGTCTTGGGTCATGGTTGAAATAAAACAGAAAAGTCCATGATAACAAATGGATTTATCTTTCAAGGATTTTACAAGCAAACCATCTGTTATATTATTTAAAACCAGGCTTCTAAGACTGAGAGCGCGTTACACGCTGATGAACATTTTCCAAAGGAGTGGATTAATCTTTGTGAACCACATAGCTCATCTGAAACTGCTCTTCAGCATCCCCAAAACTGCCAACTTCATCATCTTTCAGAGCAAGAGAAATACATAAATCTCCACACGATAAAGACTTTTATAATAGCAGTAAGGCACTGGGGTGAGGTTGCTGTGAGAGGAGCAGAAGTAGTCAGCTGTGCTTCATAGCCTCCTGATGCCTCAGGAGTGTGATTGTCTTAGCATAACCACCTCTTCTATCACGCTTATTGCATAATTTCCAAATGCAGCACCTATCTTCTTGTGTAGAAAATCCTGGTTGGAACAAAAGTACGTTCTTGGACTATTGTTTTTCTTCTTTATTTTTTTTTAATTCCTCCCCCTTTTTATTTTTATTTTTTGAAGAACGTAAAGGATCATGGTCGGAGAGGCGGAATTCCAGTATTGTCGGGAGGCGTTCGTTAGAGAGAACCACAAGTGGGGATGAGGCTTGCAATTTGACCAGTTTTAGACCAGCTACTCTGACAGTGACAAACTTCTTTAAACAGGTATTTTATGAAGCTATCTAATTAAGGAGTTGCTTCTTGGACAGAGTGATTTGATCATGTGGAGTCAGTTTAGACCTGAATGATTAATTTGTGATGCTTTCAATGCATGTAATGTCTGTTCCCTGATCACAGGATATCTTTGGACAGCATGCAGTGGGTTTATTATATCATGTGCTTAATTCTCCCAGCAGTGGGTCCACAGTCGATTAGTGGATTCTTTCAATAAGTTTACTGTGAGTGATTATGTTAGGAATTCGAAATTATTAGCTGGTTTTGACTTGAATGATAAAGCGTCATTATGGCATAGTGATTTAACCGCTCCAACTAATAGAACTGGGTCTCCCCAGAAGAACAGCAGTTTATTTTGCTCCAGATTTTTCTAACATGCATTGGAAAAATCACTGCCTGGCCTTTTGGTAAACATATTTGGAAAAATGCTTATAGAAGCAAGTTCACAAAAACTGAGGATAGCTTCTGTGGGTTAGTATATGCCAAAAAGTATTCCAGATATTTGTCCTAGTCTAGGAGTTGCATAGCCTTTATCATGATGGTCAGTTGACTCCTTTGGTTTCATTGGGTGATAGACAATCCCGTTGAAACATCAGCAGGCTCAGAACCAGGTTCATCAATGTGATTTGAGGTTGGCATCAGTTCCCTGGACACGTCCAGGGATGCCCGAGAAAACAAAGCATTTCACTTCTGATGCTGCTCTGCTGAGTGGCAGCTCTTCTTAGCCAGAGCTTGGGATTTTCCTGAGAAGAAGTAGAAAACATGATTAAACGGAATAAAATTTTTAGTTAAGCTTAGAAAATGGTTTCAGTTCATTAATTTTTGCTAAGATTTGCTTAATGCCACATCTGGTTAAGGAAAATTGTTATTTCAATGTCACCTTTGTGTATAAAAGGGATTTGATAGTGTACAGCCACGTATTTTTTGGACTGATTTCTTGTTCATTGGGAATACAAAAATTTGGATTCTATATATTGAAAGTGATTAAGCTCTTTTTTTTTTTTTTTTTTTTTTTTTTTTTTTTTTTTTTTTTTTTCCCCCTGATTGTTTTGGTTACATGCCACTTTCATTGTGGGTAGCCATCCAAAGTCTGCTCTTAAATACAGTAGTGTAAATAAGGAGAAATGTCATCAAGGGCATCAAGTTATAGTGGTGCAAACTGTGTAAGTGGAGGGTGACTCATGCCTCTGGAGCTCCGTGCTTTCACGGAACTCAGTATGACTGAAATTGGGCTCTCTGAACGGTCTCTCTGGGGTCTCAGTGACACAGAGGAGCACAGGAAGTTCCTTTTGCTTGGGGTGTTAATAAAATCCAGTTCTGTAACGTATTCACCCAAAATGTAGAAAGTAAGAAAAAAAACTATTACAGCATTGCTAATGCAGCCATTCCACTGACCATGTTCTGCAGCCCTCTTTGTAATATACACCAGTTCAAACCTGGTCACTAAGTTAGTAATGATTTACAAAAGCATATATTTATTTACTTTATTAAGGTTTGTTTTCACTTGACAACTTTGAAACAGCTTGTTTTATTAATTTGTCCTTTAAAAATTGCCAAACGTTGATTTAGGATTTTAAGTTTCTGATTTTTCTGTATCTTTTATTTTTTATCTTCCCTTCCTTTCCTGTTGTTGAGCACAATTAATTGAATACTACCCAGCATTTTTCTCCTTCCATTTGCTTCTTTTTTCATACAGTGATTTATGACCTTTATTATCAGATATTTTCTGCTTTTGGATAGTGAGAGGGTGGCAGAGTCACATTTTCTATAATGTTTCCAAAACTAACAAAATTCTGGGCTACTAGAATGTGGCACAAAGAAGAGTGGCAACAGAATCCTTCCACTTCCCACCATTTCTTAACACTTCTCCTGAAAAGTAAGGCTCTTTTAGACTCATACCAAAGAAAAGGCAGAGGAGAAGGAATGAGGATCACTACCTGAATGACGGATACTTTTTCAAACTATTATACTTGCTAAAAATTGGGTATTTTGGGGAAATCTTTTAATAGCCATTTTCAGTTTTGAAAAAGATAATATTGATGGGGAGAGAAAAGGTTTTCAATGAGAAGTTCCTGCAGCTGTCATGATGATTAATAAGGAAAAAAGGAAGGAAAAAGGATGGAGAAATGAACTGTAATTTAGCATGTTAATGTTAACACCTTGTTCTGGGAAGGTACGTTTTGATATCAGAGGAAAGAGACTATAGTATGAGGTGGTTTATTCATTCTCTTGCAGTCCTGAAGGGTTGTGTAGATAACCATTTTCTTCCCAATGTCCAACAGGAGGGTGATCGCCTGAGCGATGAAGATTTGTATAAGTTCCTTGCTGACATGAGACGGCCATCATCAGTGTTACGGAGATTGAGACCTATCACAGGTATTGAACGAGATCTTTTTGGCTCACATGTTAAGGTATTTGATTAGTTCTTCACAATTGCCACCCAGTTCTTATAAGTGAGCAGATGAAAAAAACCTTAAGAAGTCATCCACAGCAATCCCTGGTAGCCACAAGCACTAAAGATGGCATTTTGGCAGGTTTTTCACTGTTATGCGTGCACATGCAGCTCCTGCAACGCTGAGACTAGTATCTGTGAGAAGACGATGCAAACCGCAAAGCCCTAAACCCAGTAGGGGCTGAGGAGCCTCTGTTTTCCTGAGTAAAATACCACTCTCTAGCTAAGAGGAGATCTCTCTTCTGGCTCCTACTTGGTTAATAGGAACAGACTCCACCTCTGTTTGAGATAGGAAGTAAAAACGCTGGCACACCAGCAGTGAAGTATCACTGGTCCCTGACCTGTGCTATTCCTGACAATATTTACTTAACCTGTTTTTAAAAATCTCCAGTGACAGCGATCCTACTGCTTCCTTAGATCATCTCTCCCAGCACTCAGCTGTCCTTATGGTGAGGTTAGGTATTAAGAAAACTTTGCAAAATTATCTTGCTGCAAATTAATCTGATTATGGTCTGTCATGCCCTCAGGGCAGTTATCACAACCTTTCAAGTACTTGAATACTGTTATTAGTTCACTCTTATTCACCTCTGTTTTGTAGCCTAACCAATCTCGGGTTTTTTTCAACCCTTCCTCAAAGGTTGGGATTTTAAAATTGCCTGTTACTCTCTGCTAGAGTTTCTTTAATGTATCCATGCTTTTCTTCAAGCATGGTGCTCTACACTGGTTATGTTGCTCTTCCCAAGACCTCATGCCAAGCAAAGCAGACGAATTTGTCTCCAGCGTCTTACACATGACATTGCACTAATATATCTTAGAATGGTTGTAGTTTTCTTCTGACATTGGCTTATTGTCACTGCTGTCACCCAGCCCTTTTCTACAGAGTTGATCCATGCCAATTATTGTATTTTTTTATGTTTGTATGTTTGGTTTCTCCTTCTTAACGCAAGTCCTTTGCTCTTTCTTATGTTTCACCTTAGTCATTTGATGCCATTTCTCCAGCTCTCCTGTCTTCCAGATTTTTACAATCATTCCAGCCTCAGTGCCATCCACCCACAATAAGTCAGCTGACAGTACTGACAGCTGACTTACTAAGGAAAATATTCAGTAATCTTGGGGCAGATTAGCTTTCACCAACTCCTGCTGTATTCTTCCAGTTTGATAGGCAAGGTTCCTGATGAGACATTGAGTAAGGTTTTTAACAGTAGTTGGGCCTCACAGTAGCATTATCGAGACTGTATTTCCCCAACTTTCCTATAAGAACAGCATTTGGGACTTGTTAAGATACATCTTTTCTGTTGATTCTTGTTATCTGGTACCCCGGTTGCCGTAGATACCAATTTGATTCACTGTTACTTGTTTTTAACAAATCCACATTGGCTGTAATTTATCATTTGTTTATTTATGAAATTAATATATAGGAAATTAATCTGAAGAAACAAAGCATGAATATGCTTTTTGATTTAAATTAACTTCTATTTATTGTAATAAAATAATTTTCTTCTTACAGCTCAATTAAAGATAGACATATCTCCAGCTCCAGAGAATCCCCATTACTGTCTAACTCCAGAGCTGCTGCAAGTCAAACTTTACCCAGACAGCAGAGTTAGACCTACAAGAGAAATCCTGGAGTTTCCTGCCAGGGATGTCTACGTTCCAAATACCACATACAGGTTAGAGTTTTGAAATACGTTTCACGTTTCAGGGCCTGAGACTGGCAAGTCTAGAAATTCCTACCTTATCATCTGGTTCATTGCAAAACTTGCTGTAGCAGTAGATCTGCTGTGCCAGAGGTACAAAAAAGATCCAGACTGACACAGCAGAAAATACACAGTTGTGAAGGGACAAACGTATTTGCATAAAACTTGGCCGTGAACAAGAACATGAAAGAGGTTTCTCCATTTCCCAAAATTCACAGTGAAATTTAGCTGAATTCTTTTAAGTTTTACATAGGTTTTTTTCTTCATCTGTCTGCTAAAGTCATCATTCTCTCACTGTTTTTGTTACTTTCTGATACTCTCAGTGACTTTTTTTTTTTTTTTTTAAGTGGGGGATAAAAATGAAGAAAATGTGTAATCCCTTTGTTCATATTTCCATTTTGATTTAAAAGCAATTTCTTTGTTTACAATGCTTGGAAAAAAAATCTTCTGAAGATCTGGAAGATAAGAAATTTTTCTAAAGTATCTTGGAAGACCGTAACATTTCTGTAACTAAGCCTAGGCAGGGAGCAGATTTCTTTTCATTACATACCACTATTCATTTAAAGCTTTTTCACAGTATCATTAAAGACATTACACATCTGAATGGAATTGCTGTCTTCAGCTAATTTCACCAATTTACTCACGGAATCTGTTACTTCTTGTAAAAGTTAGATAAATACAAACCAGGTTTTTATAAACCAAAGCTTACAAGAAAGAGTTTGGTCAAGTTCCATATCTCATGTCTTCAAAAGTTAAATTTATTTATGTATTTATTTATTTATTTATTCAGGTTGGACAGGTAATTAAACATTACAATACACCAGTACAAATAAGCAGCACTGTGTGATCTCTTCTTCATAAATCCATGAGAAGTAAAAGTAATTTTGCAGTTTTTCTGTAATTAGCACATTCTGTTCACTCTGAGAAATTACAATTTAAAACCATTTTCTGTATGGTTCCAAATGTTGAGATAAAAAATCCATACTGTACAAGGATTAGGTAAGATATACAAGTCAATATGACTCAATGTAACTGCAGAATCAGGGCCTTTGTCAGTCAACACTTCCACGGCCGGCCATCCACAAGCATGTCAATAGTCCTTCTGCCTTAGAGTATTCTGCAGCTGAAGTTAAACAAATGTGAGTGTGTTCTCAGCAGCAGGATCAACACTGTCACGTAGGTTGTGCCACAGGGTTTGTTGGTTGGTACCACTGACTCCATTGGAGTTGCCCCACAGGCAACTGTTCTCTCTTTTAAAGGTGGTTTGTTGTGTGCTCACTTGGTCTTTTATTTAGTTTCTTAGTTAAGTGTACTGACAGGTTGCAAAGGGATGGCTCTGATTCCATTTCAAACGAGAAGAAAAAAATCTCTTATTCATTTCAGTAAACTTTGAAGCTTAGCTCTTAGCTTTCAGTAAGAAAGCATAATTCTTAAGTTATTTTTCAAAGTGTGGCATCTAAAAGATTAGGCCTGTGCTGTGGCTTACTTGATGTGTGTGTACACATCTATAGCTGTGTGAGTACAGTGCTTCAGCGAAGATTGGCCTGAGCTACACTGCTGAAAATTTGTCTGGAAATACACAGAATCCTAAAATGGGGAATCACCCATCTTTCATTTGCTCATAGAAACATTCCACAATAATAACATGAAACAAACATCAAATTAGTTACTTTACAAAATAAAATTGCTTTTTTTGCTATAGAGTAATACCTTAATGTCTTCCGTAGCATTTTGCCAGCCCTTTGTTTACTGAAATGCTTTTTGTGTTCCCTGCTACACAACCCAGAAACGAATGCGACAGCCTGAAAACCCATTCCCTCAAGCAATATTATCTAATACATGAATAAGTGGTTGATTCTTAGGCATTAGAGTTTCATCCTGGGGAGGTAAAAGCTCCCTGAAAGTTACAGCACATTGACATTGGCGCTAGAGGGAATGAGATACTCACCAAACATACTGTAAGACCATCGCAAATGCCTCAGGTTTATGTATTGGAGAATACACCATGCAGCGTATGGATATAGACATGCATCTGTTACTAAACATAACACGAACTTCTTTGATGTAGTAATGTTCAGTGTATATGTTCTGAATTAAAATGCATCAGGTTGAGCATTCAGTCAAAACTTTTTAAATCTGTTGGGTGTATCATTATTTTGGTTGACTTGAGCAAGTAGTATCTTCCTTTCTTAGGCTTCCAGTATAAGCCTTTTCTTCTGTCTAGTCTTCCTCTTGACCTTGGTGCAACATATTTCCCATTAAGATTGGTTTCCTCACATTCACTGTGCCACCAGCCTCCTAAGGAAAAATATTGTAATGTCAGTTACTGTCAGTTGTACCCTAACGTATTGTGCTCAGTTTCCGAGTAGACAGCTCCTGTTTGCAACATAAATCTTCTTTAGACCAGTTCCAGTAAAAGTGACAATTACCCAGTATACCCAAATGAAATGGTGCTTGTATGTATACCCACTTACACTTGCACGATGAGGGCCAATACAAAGATACTGTGCTCCCCATTATTGTCAGCTTCACATAAAAGTAGCGGTGCATAAAAAACTGCACGCACAAATGCTGCCACGGAATTGGGACACCTACAACGTTAGCTCCACACTTTTGTGTTTCCCATGACCCTCTACAACTGACTTTCTGATTTGCTGATATTTTTCTCAGGTACAAATTGTTAAATCTCTGCATCTACAGGAGGCTGAAGAGCCTTTAGTAAACAAATTCTCTTTTTTATTGGCTGGTGTCCTTAGCTACAAGCTTAAATTGTAAGCCTAGTTCTGCTTGCAAAGGACTGGCAGTGTCTCTGTGCTAAAAATGAAAGTTTAGCACTTTGGAAGTCATTGGCCATCTGCTTTATGGTCACTAGAGCTGAGTAACACTCTCGGCATTGTTTCAGACATCAACAATTTTCAAGCCTAGAATGACATACAAAATGTTTGTTGCATGAAGCAGGTGTCTGGAGGGCAATTCTGTATCCTGTGTTTCAATCATTAGTTGCTTTTTTCAATTGTTTGCTTTTTGCTATAAACTGGCAAAACATAAAAGCTTCAGAAAATCAAAGAATTAGGAATCCTTTAACCAAATTATCTTTAAGGAGAAACGTCTCCAGCCTTGCATCACTCTTGCTCTTTTGAAAGTGATTATGTCACGTATACTTGACAAAATGCCAAAATCTACCTTTGAATGGAAACTCACCATCACTCTCAACTTTTGGTTTGTAGTCAAAATGGAGTTGAGTCGGTTTGTCTTCTGGTTTTTTGCAAGGAGGGATTAAACAATCCAACCTAGGGCTGCCACACCAGGCCAGGCATCAGGGGAAGAACTGCCCTTTACTTCATAGCTCAGAATCTCATCTTGGGGTTTTGTTTTAACCTGTGCTGCTAGTTCTGTTTCTGGTGTTGGTCGTTTGCACAGCCTCACTATGCTTTAGTTTTACCTCTCTATGAAATAGAAAGGGGATGCCTTGTAGGATCCTGCTATCTGCCAACAAAAAACATCTTCTGCCCTTTCCTGCAAGTGGAAAGATGCTACTACCCGCTGTTTTCTGTATCTAAAGCCAGGCTAATGTCAATAACTACCCACTAAAGCATACTACCATCCTTCATGTAACAAAAAAACCTCCCATGGTAATATACCCAGCATACTGATACCTAGGTAGTTTTCTGGACAGCTGAAGTCATTTATTACGTCCATGTCACGGTCTGCAGTTGAGAACCTCAGTTCTGTCTGCTCTGGCAGGGCATTGGGGATGCTCCCGGAGATCCGTGAAAGCTGGAGAGTGTAGTCTGTTTCAGGACCTCCCAGGCTGAATGCATACTCGATGTAACGTTTATTATCTTTCCAGTCCTGCAGCTCAATCCGTAGGATGTAGTCCCCTTGTTTAGTAATGGAATAGGTCTTGTTCAGGCCTAGCCAGAATTCCTCTGCAAAAGTTGTAGTAAATAGATGCTGTTAATATGGAACTAGGCGTGAACACACCATGTTTTTCAGATCTCTAACCCATACCTCAGATAGCTCATTCACCTTTAAAATAGCAGTATTTGAAAATACGCGTTCAAATAAGCTGCGCAATGTCAGACTCAAGAGATGTCAGAGGTGAGGATTAGGGGACAGAAGTCACCAGGCAGAGAGTTAGTGGGGAAGGGGTTATGTGATAAACTTTCTCTAAAACCCCGAATCACTCACGCTGCTATTGAATTTGTTTTTACAGATAACCTGTGGGTAGTATGTGTGAAAATATAGTATTTAAAAGGATTTATTCATTGCTTTAATTAAATCAATAATATGAGTCTTGGGGACTGTTGATCTTTTCAGAGGTCTCCTGCTACATTCTTTTTGTTTACCTCTTCTTAATTGCACACTGGTGATCAATAAAAGCAAGAGATATAAATGAACTGGAGCTTCTCTCTTAACTTTCCCACCTCTTGTGAAATTCTGAGAGGGAGCTCAAGACATTTAAAGCATGCATAATTGGAACTGTGTGACAAATTAAGCAAGTGACATACATAAAACCTAATTGCAATTGTTGTATTTTTTAAGGAAAGAGCTGCAGAACTAAACTGAGGTTTCGATACCCTTGTGTACAAAGTGAATTTAACTTGAGCATTTTTCTTTTGCTAGAATTCTTGATAATTAGTTTAGTTTCATAAATTACATTCATTAAGTAGCTTATAAGCAGTGCCACTGGTATCAGTGCACAATAGGTAATTGCCACATGTAGAAATAGTGTAGCTGAATGTGAGTGCCGTACATGCAGGTGGCATTTAAAGCAATAGAAGACAAGATGGTTGAGTAAAATACTCTCACAATTTACAGGTAAGGAGCAGTAGCCTGTTACGTTTTACCACCTTAGAATATGCAGCACAGAACTGAGTAGGACATAGCTGAGAGTGATGCGATCCTCTGCAAAATCTTTCAGACACTGCAAAGATGTGGCTTCATGTTGGTGTAATATATGGGAATTGGAGATCAATCAAGGGGCAACTGTAGCATTCAGCATCAGACAAACTATACAGGTAAAAGTCTACCTCAGCTGTGAGCTACTGTCCCAAAATGTGGGAGAAGTTGAGATATAGCAGCTCTTTATTGTAAACGAGGTGGAAGTAAGTCAATATTGCTGCCCGCATTGGTGAGGTTTTGATCTGTGCTGTGCCTAGAAAGTCAAAATATTTTCTAAACAAAAGTAGACTCATCTCATTGTACAAGAAAAATAGGGAAAATCTCCTGGATGGGGAGGCTGTTGGGCAGCACTTGGTGCTACAAATTCCTTGGAGTTGATGATTAACAGGGGAACATGGGTGTTTCCTCACCCTATCCAGCCATGGAGGGGATTGGCCACTGCACGGAGAAGCAGGAGGTGTTTGTGCAGGGGAGCACACGCAGCTTCAGGCTCTCTTGAAGTTGGAAAAATTGCTGTGGCAGTTTTAAGGGAAACAGGATTGCAGAAAGTGTGAGAGAAGGTAGTGACAGCAACTTGGTGAGGTTTTGCATTAGTGTATATTTTAAAGGCTTTGGGAGGTGCTTTTATAAATAGTAAAATCTCAATGATTAAAATAGCAATTAAAGCATTCTGGCCTTGATTCAGCAAAAGTTTCTAAACACACATTTGAAGGTGTGTCACTGAGAATTTTACCGAGTTACATTTTCTGGTAAGCACTTTCTGGTGTTCTACTTATTAGGTAAGATTTGTTCAGATTTGATTTCAGGTTTTGTCTGCTCTCATGTGAACACCTTTCAGTAAGAAGATTCAGCTTCTCAAATCAACTGATACAAAGACAAGACACAAAAAAAGGCATTTTTACCATTGAGGTCACCAAAACCATTTGTATAGGCATCCCAGGTTTGGTTGAAATCTAGTGATCCATCCTCTCTGTTCTGGATTACAGTCCAGGAACTGCCTGTGAACGCGAAGGGGAAATAAGTCACAAGCCTGGCTTAAGTGTTTAAAGCACTAGAGAGATGATGGAAAGTAACGGAGACCATCAGCTGCTGACCTACAGGCTGCACTGCTGTGGCTGCCCTTATGTGAGCTCGCTCTCTACCACAGTGAAGAAGAAAATGGTTTTGCGTTGAAGGTGGCTCTGTATGAATCCCACTTACTCTTCATTTTGCAACAGATCGGAGTGCACGTGTACTGAGCCATAAAGCCTCTCGGCTGTACAGAGAGCGGATGCTTGACTCTTCTTGGCCTTGGCCTTATTAACTGTCCACGAGTGTGCTCTTGGGTGCTCCAGTTTTGAGGTAGAATGAATTAGTCTAAATCTTCATGAAAGAAATTCAAGTGAGCACAGCTGAACAGAACGCAGGGCCGTTCGAGTGTCCTCTGCCACACTTGGGGTGACGCAGCTCACTGGACTTAGTTTGTTAAGCTGCCTTAACTGGTTTTCATTTGTTTATGAGGGCTGAGAAACACAAACGTAGAGAAAATGATAAAAAAGAGATATGAAATGTTCCAGACGTTTGATCAGATTATCAGACTCCCTCTACTGATAGCGCTTGACTACTGGGAGCACAACTCCACAGAAGGTATGAAGAGTTGGAAGCCGTGTCCACACTAGGGCTGCAGTGGGGTCTTTCTCCTGACCAGGTCATGACACCCTCATTTTACCAGTTTCAACAAATGTAAGCAAAAGAGCTTTTTGCACAGGGCAACCCCATGCCGTTCTGTTTACACATCCAAACAAATGATGTGACCCTGCCACGTTTGCATCAGCGTGTTCCCAGGCTCTCCGGGTAACCGTGGCAAAGGGACCGTGCGGGGACGCTGGACGGGACACGCACAGAGCAGCACTGCAGGATGCTGCATTGCAGGGTGAAAAAAACGCGGAGCAGTGAACTGGCCAAACGATGTGTGATCTTTGGGTGGTGGCAAAAGGAATAGACAAATGGGTTTCTTACAAAGAGAGAGCTTGGGTAGGTGCTGTGCATTCCGGTCCATGACAATTCTGGACCTATATGTTACACAGCTACTGACTCACCCAAACATGATGCAGGAATCCTGCCTCCAGGACTCGGCTCTTTGGGTTACTTTGGTATATCTAAGTCTCAAGCAATAACCCTTGTTAATGAAACAAAATTTTACTAAGGTATTTACTATTTACTGTTTGCTTTTATTTGGAAAAGCTATTCATGGTTGCAATATAATGGCGTTTGTAATTGCCATTTTCATTATCTATAGCTAAAGGGGCTTGGTTTTTTAAATATACTTAATTTATGTCACATAATTTAAAGTCCTTTCAAGAGGTGAGTAAAGAATGAAAACAGTGTTAGGGAGGCTTCAGGATATGGGAAACCTGAGTACAGAGCACAGACAGGCCAGTTAGAGAAGTCAAGAAGATACATAAATCATGATAAGTTTTTGTGCACTTTGGGATGAGACACAGTTTTTTGGCTTATAAGAAACTACTTATATGAAAATTAGACTGTTGCTAGCACAGCTGTCTTACCAAATTTCATTTCACAGTAGACATCGAAAGCTTCTGAGCCGTTGGGCTTAATAGTGTAAACACCATTGGACTGCATGCCGCTGTGATAAAGAGCAGTGCAGTCAGGAGCAGCACCTAGGAAAGCAAACAGGAGACAATTACAAATCCTGTTTTGGATGTGGTAAGTTTTAATCCAGCTTTGTAACTTGAATTTTTATATGGAATAGACCCAAAGCAAAAACTAGAACAATCTTTTTGGTAATTTTATTTTGCATGTGTCGTGAAATGGACAAACTTCTTTGGGCTTGGTAGTACAGCTGCCAAGTTGTATGTAGGTTGGACCACCTATATTTTTTAAGTTAGGCAAGGTTTCAGTTTAGATAATTTTGGAGCGTTTGTAAGGCCTAAGACTAGACTCTGGCAAATGGACTTTTGTACCCCTTGTAAAGTTCCCGATAAATACCATTCCCATTGTTGCAGTTCGAAAATGCCTTTCAACTTTAAAGCAAGCTCTTCCAAATCTTGTAATTAGTCAGTGTGAAGTAAATTATTTCTCTGTTCATACTCTCCAAGACAGTCATTGGCACCGCCAGAAGTGTCAGTAAAAGGATGGTCACAGCACGTGTTTACAAGAGGTGAATGGAGGGTGAAGATGGAGGACAGGGTTACTGCGTTATTGGACGTTGTTCCTGTACGTCACCCCAGAGACAAGTACACGTACAGTGGGGCTACGTAGATGATGACATTTTTTCCAAAGCAGGAAATCTAACTCCTTCCCACAGCATTGTATATAACATAAGTCTTCTGCTTTGGCTATTAAAAACCAACGCAAAACTTTCACAGAGAATACTGCGAATGCAGTGTATTGTGTAGTCATGTCTAAGAGAGAAGGTCTCACCATCAGATTTGTATGTTACAGCTGTGGTGTTGCGCACAGGAAAGGGGATGGCCTCTGGTTCTGTTTGCTCCCCTGTGAAGGAGTTCTCTGCGAGTTCCTGGAGCTCCATGTGGTTTAGCTGAAAGAACCGTAATTACAGACTGTTAATTTCCCAAGGCTCTGAAATGATGAGATTCATGTATCAAGCCGAACAATGTCACGCAGAGGATAATTTTTCTTGTGAATGTAATCCTTTAGAATACCCAATTTACAACATAAAAATAACTTTAGAACCACACTGGTGGATTTCAGTTGCATGAATGTCAGCTGTGCCACTGCTCAAACAAGGTAGGATTCATGAGGCGAGTAAATGACTCATTCTCATGAGGTGCACCTTAATGGGCAAACAGATTTAACTTATTTCCTCAGGTGACATCACTTAGACAAATAATACCGCCATCTAAAGAGCACAGAACCCACAGTTCTTTAGGCTGAAATGCATTTTCCTTTTATAGTCTCCTCTTAGGAATAAATTAAATATGAGCATGTCAGTTATACCCAGTGTTACGGTGACGCACATTGAACTGCAGAACATGGTTCCCTATTGGAGTGAATATTGGAAAAGAAAGAGGTAGAAAGTAATGATACTTAGAAGACCAATGGAAGAACAATAATATGATAGATAATAAGAGAAAAAAAAGAAAATTAGTAGTCAGAAAATACAGCAGCCTGGTGTTGACAGGCAGTATTTCAAAGCTGTGTTCTTGGTCATTGTGTGCCCTGGCCATAGCCCCCTGCCTGGCAGCTCGGCAGTCTCTCACCCAAAAAGGTACCTGTTTGTGGTCAAAATTGTTTATACTTTCCTCTACTTCCCCAAACTGTGAACAAGAGGGATGGCTGACCCGAACGAATGGTTGGGCCATTGACTCCTTCAGTGTTCAGAGGGATGACAAATTCTGAAAAGAGAAATAGAGATGGTTCCTGTACCTTGTCCTCCAGCTCCATTATTTGATTGTGCTGTCTGTTGAGTTGCACATGCTGGTCCTCTACGATTTTGAGAAGTTGCTTGATGTGGTTGTCCTGCTGCTCCACAAAAGCCTGAGGACAGGAAAGGAGGGAGGAGGGTTGTGGTTAGAAGCAGCAGAAGACCTTCACAGTGGCGCTGCCTCCATAACTCTTGTCATGGGGCCAGTTTTGAGAGGCACGAACCATTTAACATTGCCTTTCCTTTTCCAAAGGGTTGCCAGCTTTGCCTGTGAAGGGGTGAATTTCTTTGCCTCAGAAGTGAACACCCTTTATTTTTTTTTTGAGACAAACTACTAGCAGCTTTGTAGACGTTTTTTGTTGTTGCTATTTTCCTTCCATTTTCATGTCCAGAACAATTACATTCTGTGAAGTTGGCCCTTGATTCAAACTAGATGTATGCAAATGATAAAAAAGGGAACCGTTCCCAGCATCTAGGGTATTAGCTTGGCATTTGGGAGATCTGGATTCACCTTTCTGCTTTGACACTAACTTCCAGTATTTTGTCACACAAGTTGCTTAGCCTTTTTATGCTTCTGCAAAATACAGTTAATACTTCCTTTTCCATAGGAAACCTTATACCCACCTAAATACTTGCATGTATTGACATTAAGTCTATTAACGCTTGCAAGGTTCTTTTGTCCTGGAGGTCATATAGGTACTATAGATGTTCCTCTTTCAAGGTTTACACTTCCTGTTTTTATACTGAGCAGGCAGTTCCTAGTGCATTGATTTGTAATGAGATGATAACGTACAAACCTATGGGCTTGGTAATCACATCATTTTCCTGGTTGCAAAAAATTTTACAGAATTTCTTAAAACCTATTTGCAGAAAAATACTGAAAAAGATACAGAGCCTTATAATTTCTCAATTTTCTCACTGATTTCACAGGGGAATTTTACTGCAGAATAAAAAAAGTGTCAGAGTAAGACACTGCTTCTTCTAAGATTATCGCAGTGATTTATTTCTCAAAATACACAGTAGTGCTACAGTGAAGAGGAAGGGAAAACATGAGCTTCTCTTGCATAACTCCCAATAATAGCATTACAATTTACTTTGGCTTTGTGTGTCAGGGGCTTTCACAAGCGTACTTACTTTGAGTGAAGAAATTTCTTTTGTCTCTTGCATCGAAGGCTGGATAATGGCCAGTTTAGTGACTTTGTCTTCCAGTCCCCATACTTTCTCTTGCAGCTGGATTTTGTTTTGTATGAGGTCTTCAATCTTCGAATTCATCTCCTGTGAGAGATTCTTTATCTCTTCATTGTTGATTTGCAGTCTGGCTGTAGTTTGTCTGAGCTGTTCTTCTTCTTCTTTGATTTCACTGGTTTGCAGTGAGAGCTCATAAAAGGACCTATCAAAAATGTAAAGTTTCTGAAAGATGTCATTCATCTGCCCCTTCGTCTTATGGACAAAGTCTTTAAGACCGTGCCCAAGCTGGAGGAGTCCATTGGCTAAGATTCGTACATCATCTAACATGGCAAATCTTGATTTCGTCTCAGGAGGTGCAGCAGAATCAGAGGAGGAATAATCCTTCTCAGCTCTAGCTGAAAGAGCAAGTGGGGCAATGCATAGAAAGGCTAGAATGATTTTCATGTTTTCTGCTCCTGATACTGTTTGGTTGTTCAGGATGCAGAGACTTTTCCTACTAACAGTTTTTGCTGTGTGGCTGTTCTGGATTGAAGAATTTGATCTATTTATACTCCTCTTCATTTTAGAAGAGGCAGACTGACAAGTTGATCATTAAACTGTGTATTTGAACGAATGTAACCCCTCTTGAATGCAGGTTGATATCTGGGAAGATAAAACTGAGAGACGGGCATGTTGCTGATTAAACTGGTTCTGAACTTTTCCATCTGCCAGACCTTCTGTTATAAAATGTTATTGATGACATAGTGTTTTTCACACAACGCTTTTTAATAGATTAATTTTGGGTCAAGATCTTGATAAGGGCCTAAATTACTTCTTGTTTGTGTTGTATGATTCCTTTTATTGCCTCAGGAGTGTAAAAGGGTTTACCATACTTAAGAGCACTGGACGCTGTATTTCAGGTTGTGCAGCTCCTTGATAAGCTATGGAAGGGCAAAATATTCCCAGATGATTCACACAACTTGATTCTCATCTTGTACCATTTTCTGATGTAACTCATTGTGCTGCAGTGGATTTACTTGTCATCTAGTTCAGATTAAGTGAGAAAGAGGGAATTAGGTCCAGAGATTGCCTGGATGTGATTCTACTATGTTAAGGTTTGTGCAGTAATTTACACCATATAAAACTTATTTTTTAAGAGCTGCTTTCCAGAGGTGGGTGAGATAAATAATACCTCGCTTACATTTCTCACCTTACCATTCTTCTTACTGTTTAAGATTCACACTACATAAAGCAAGTCTACAAGTACTCTGAAATAAATGTCCTGTTCTGCAGTGGGTCTCTGCATGGAAGCATGTATGTTTTTCGAGTGGTATTGTAGTATGAATGAAAGGTATTTTTCTTTCTGGCATCACTCAGAGCAATCCAAGAAATCAAAATCAATCCATGTGTAATAGTCTGTACTTTGGAGAGTTTTCAGGTTTTTGCTAGATTCTTGTATGTTTAGTAATTCTTCCCCGGACTTTTTGTTGTTGTTCATGTACATATGCAAATATGATATGAAACATCAACAGAAAAATTATTTTAAAAATGAAGTTGTTATACGTTGAACTTCCCGTGTGATGAAGGGTTGATAACATGTAGGTAGCCTCCCTGCCCATAATTAAATAATGTGAAAGTATTTTAAATCTCCAGTTAATTGGTGGAGAATATTTTGTACCAGTACAATTTGGATCAGACTTACTGGAGTATCTACACAAAGTATAGAAAAACAGCAGGAGCATGTAGATCATCAGGTCCAGCACTGGGAAGAATGGGGATTCATTCAAAGAGAATCTGCTGGCATAGAGTGGAAGCAGATGTAGGAATTATCCTTAAATACAAACAATAATCACTATTCTATACCAGGAAGCAGCGCTGCATTTTCACAACCCAAAGGTGCAGTTCTGTCCCATGAAAAAACAACCCAGTAATTTCTCATCTTGCAAGGTGTCCCACTGCAGCGGACAGTCTTGAATGTCCTCATCCTTGTACGCTGCTGAGACCAAGTACCGAGAATTGTCTCGTAGGGAACAAACCTTTGAAGGCAAAGGGTTAAGTAAGATTTTCTTTTTTGTGCTCTATTTCAGAAGTTTGTGAATTCACAGCTTTGTAAAGGCTGTGACCAATCAGGAATTGTCTCTCAAGCATAATTTTAAAACCCTTGAGCAAAGCAGCAAATAATGATTTAAAAATCCCTGAACACTGAGAGTTTTGAGGATTCTGGCCTGAGATCTCAGCTCTGGCTGCACTGTGTAAAGAGTCGGGGAACGGGAGGGCAAGGACAGCTCTGTGTCCTGGCGCATAGTGCTGCCAAGGATCAGAGCAGCCTTTGCTTCATTTGAATTGCAGCTTGTTGTTAAGCAGCTTGTCAGATACTTTAGCTGGACAGTCCTTTTGCCTTCCAGGACAGACTGCAGAGCTACGAAGAGGCCTGAGATATGTGCAGGTCCGTGCAGATACCACAATGCTCACCTAGTTCTGTTCAATTCTCTGCAGCTCGCATTAAATCAGGTCGGAAATGTGCACCTGTAAGATGCAGAAAGAATGGCTTTTACCAACTAAATGCCTGTCTGGTTCTCTGTTGATGACTCTTGTAAAGCCACAGTTAGCTGAGCCTGGCGGGCTGAGACTGAGCTGTATCTGCTCACTGTTGGCAGATGTAACACGTGGTGGAGAAGAGTTAGTTATTTGCTTAATTACTCATTTGAGCCTGGAAGGCTATAGGCAAGTGAGGAATTTGGTTATGGGCTGTTCATTATTGCTCCTATACCTCCACTCACTTGCTGATCCTTTATTTTGTACTGAATATTTGGTGCATTGATGAAGACACGATGGCCCCTTCATTTCTAAAATAACACAAGTCAGTCATTGGTGACTGACAGGTTGAGCACATTCAGGATGTAAACAAGCAGCCAAGAGGTGAGCAAAGTGCTAAGACTTCGTGCTGTGTCACAGAGCTCATGCCACTCTCTAGGTGAGCAGTGGGAGCAAGGTTGTTTTGTGCAGAGAAATGAGAGGGAGTTAGGACTGTGCCTTTGTTTCTTTTCTGATGCTTAGAGATACAGCAGTCCACAACGCAAAACCACCAGTGACTGCACTGGAGCTTCTTACAGGTTGAAAGTTATACACATACTTAGATGCGTCACTCTGTGCTGGGAGTTTAGATTCAGGTTTATTATGGTTGGTGCTGCTTATTCAATGGATAAATATTACATTGGCTTTGGCCAGTGGGGAGTCTGCTGTATTCCTAAATCAGGGGCTTCTCAGGGGTATTGCTGTTGGCCTGGGTAGGTGTGTCGTCAGGCGAAGCAAAGTAAAAATATTCTAGGCATGCAGTTGGGAAGCTCAGTCTACAGACACAGAATTGAATAGGGACTTTTGCTAAAATGAAACATGGTTTAATCTTTTTGCTTCTGCCTTTTTATTGGCACTTTATTTTAACTCCACATGTAAAAGTCTATAAGTAGGGCTCAAATGCTAATCATTATATTAATTCTTAATTTTATTGTGATAATGAGTGTTTATCATTATTAATTCTCTGATCTGCATGGCATAGGGCTTTATTCCAGAGATCTAGCTTTGACAAAGTTGATTGCTTTCACAAGGGATGTCCATGAGGTTCTAGTCTATGAGAAGCTGTTCAGTAGAAGGCTATCATGCCCTATTAAAATTGGCAAGTTTTTTTCAGATTAGTTTCTGAAGAAACTCCTCAAATCAGTATTTACTCAATCCTACTAAAAATCTGTTAGAAAAAGTGTTAGAACAATTAGGGTTATTCATGGGACAGTGATTATCCTGGAGGGTTTGCATTGAGTCATCATTCCTGCAGCATTTCCTCATTTGGTAATATCCATGGAAATGTAAGAAGAGCTGTTCAAATGAGTTAAAAAAAAAAAAAGCACGTGGAGGATCTGGACGGTGCTTGTGTTATACCTTTGTAGGAAGTTGTTAGGGTTCTTAACACTTTAACTCTGAAAGGTTTGATAGTTTTTGCTTTGAATGGTAGACCAAGATATATAACACCTGATAACCCTATTAAACACTTCCAGTGTTTAAAAAAGTAAGATAAACATATGCTTTTGAAGGATTTGTGTTTTCTGTAGGGAAACTCATTGGAGTTTCTCTTGTGTAGATGAAGTTTAGGTATGGTTTTTATCTGGACCTGACACTGCTCTGTAATAGGGAACACAATCCGGCCTCTAGCAACTGACACAGGGATTTTGGGCTGCAAAACTTGAAGAACTGCTTGCAAAATTTAAAAAAAAATAAAAATAAGTATAGACTTTCTGCAATCCACTTCAGAGTACTTGAGTGGCTTTGGTTTTACAGAATTTCAAATGAATCATTTTCTGTTGTTTTAGCTATTTCTTTCAAGAAGTCTTTCTGTTTTGTTTAAATAGTTTTGAATTTTTCCTAACCCCATCACCTCCAAAAATCTTTATGCTTGGCTTAGTCTTCAGAAAAATATAGGAAGTTACTCAAGAAATAGCAATGACCAAGCAATAATAACAATAATAAAATGGCAATAATAATAACAACAACAATAATGAAATAATAATAATAATAGGATTGGAATATACAAAACAAGCGATGCACAGTGCAATTGCTCACTACTCACTGATCAATGCTTAGTTAGTTCCCAAACAGCAATCCCCCCCTCAGCCCCACTCCCCCCAGTTTATATACTGGGCATGACGTCACATGGTATGGAATACCCCGTTGGCCAGTTTGGGTCAGCTGCCCTGGCTGTGTCCCCTCCCAGCTTTTTGTGCCCCTCCAGCTTTCTCGCTGGCTGGGCATGAGAAGCTGAAAAATCCTTGATGTAGCCTAAACACTACTTAGCAACAACTGAAAACATCAGTCTGTTATCAACATTCTTCCCATACTGAACCCAAAACTTAACACTATACCAGCTACTAGAAAGAAAATTAACTCTATCCCAGCTGAAACCAGGACGCGGTGATAAGCTCACTACAAAATACCACCCTTAGATGTCACAACAGTCACAGAGTCCATAAACAAAGCAGGACCCAGGAAAGCAGAGGGAAGAAAACCTTCTGGTAATGATTCAGCCATAAGATTCAGGGGCTGTAGAAACCCTAAGGGGGAATCCTGCCTCTGAGAGCTGTTAGCCCAGCCAAGAGAAGATGTATATAACAAACATGATCCTGAAGATCTTTCATGCACCTGGGTCACCCTGATTAAATGGGCTTTAAATGATTTTTATAGTAGGAATAAAGCAAAGAAAAAGGTCTCTGGGTTTTACTGAAAAGGAAAATTTTCATAATAGTTAGATATTCCCTCTAAGAGTTAGGATCAGCTCTTAATGTTTTAATACCTTTATGAAGGATTTTGCAAAATGGCTGCAATCACATTATATAAATATTTAGAGGAGTGCCTGGTGCCATTATTTCCATGGCTTGGGAAGCCTTTGCACTTTAGCAATTCATTTTATGGAAGTAAAAGTACTTTTGAGATCTGTTTGAGATAATAGTATAAGCTTTGCATACATTTTGCATAGCATTTTAATAAAAGCTCCAGGCACAAGTCCTTGGGTTTAGAGCTTCTGGCTGGAACTTTTATTGATAGAAATCTGTGAATAGTATCATCAAGAAGTAGCTGTTACCTGGAAGCATAAGGACTAGTGGTCCTTTTGTTTAATCAGTGTATGCCTAGCATGGTTGTTGGCATTGCAGTGTTATTTTTGTGGTCAACCCCTTCTCCTCCTCCCTTTATCCCTTCTATAAAGAATTGACTGCTGTGATATGACACCTCCCCATGATGTCTGGCCCACCAGAAAGTTGCTCTCTCCTCTTGCTTCCCACTGCTTGTGTGTAATACAGGGCTGGGGCTGTCCTCTCTTGATTTCTGAAAACTACATTCAGTGCCGTGCCACTTATTTTGCCTTTAAAAGCCCAGCAACTTTGATGCCTATCTTCTCCCCTGTGCAGTGAGGCAGCTTCTACCATCACTTTGCACGGAAGACTTGTTTCCCTTTTTTCCAAGGATAGCGGCTACGCCTCTGGTGTCCTGCAAAGTCTACTGAGCCCAGGTTTTTGTGCACACAAGTAACAAGATGAGAACTTGAGATGTATTGAATCAAAGGAAAGAAGGTAACAGAGGAGAAACTGAGAAGTCAGCCACCGAGGGTGGCTATTAGGCCAGGGGCATCGGTTCCTTCAAGAGATTTATGACTTTCCTATTGGTTTTTCAGCTGTGAATCTCTTTCCATGGCTCCTGTAACTGTGCTTTTGGCAGACAGGAGGATCTACAGCTTTTACCTATGTAGGGTAAGGTAAAAGAGGATTTTTTATTTGAGGTCACATTCTGATGCGCGAGCGGCGGAATTTTTTCCCCTCTCTATACGTAAGTTTTCCACAAAAGGATGATGCCTGTAATAGGAAATCCCCCGGGGAGAAGCTGCCTGAACAGGAGCAAGCATCCAACTCTCACTTGTCTTACAGTGGGTTCTGTGCATCTGAACTCCCCGAAGCAACATGAGCTTCTTGCTAACGAAATGCAGAATAATTACCCTCTCAGTCTTTCACACGACAGGGGCTTGGAAGGCAATGGAGGGAGGAACAACCTGTACATTTCCTCCAGTGCTGGTTGTAACGAATGTAGCTAAAGCCCTGCCTGACGTGTAATGTCAGCGGTAACGTCTGCTTGTAGGTCTCTAGCACCCTCTTTCTGGAGTGGCATCTAGCTGGTGAAATGTCTCCTTTGGTCCCAGCAGGCCAAGCCCTAGCAGAGGAGGTGGTAGGAGAACTGCAAGCTTGGTTTAGGCTCATCTCCGCTATTCAGCATAAATCAGTCCCAAGCATAAGACTGCTTTTAATATAGGGATCCTGTAGCCTGGCTTCACAAATACATTAAATCCTTCTCTTAAGCACTAATAATACTTAATAAAAGTTTTATGAGCAATGTACATTTTAGAGTAAATTTTCATATCCGTTTTCATTTTAAAAAGAACATCAAGGAGCAAATGTATTCATGCCAGAACAAAGTAATTTAGTGGAGTCACAAAAATGGCACAGGCCTCCTCTGAAATAGTAAGAGAGTGTTGATTAGGCAAAGCGACCAATGGGGATGGGATTCAAAAACTTAATTCACCATGAAGGACTTGAAAGGGAGGAAATTCCCACATGCCAGCTGAGCATATTGCTCTGCCTGGAGAGGTGAAAAAGAGCCTGGCTTCATATTGCTGCCCCATATAGACTCCTGGAGCTGTACAGCTGGACTGCTCTATATAGGTGCTGACCTGGAGGAGGTACCTTTTTCTTCAGAGACACTTAGAGAATTCCTTAGGACCAGCATTAGCCCGTGTCTGTATGGATGGGAATACCCATGGGTATCAGGGAACAAATGGAGTTGCCATCAGAACCAAGTCCTTGGGTAGGATTCGTTGGCCAAAATGTTGACATCTAGTGCAACTTCAGACAGCCTAGGGCAGCCCACCTTTCCAGCTGCTGCTCCTCCAGCAGAGTGACCCACTGCTAGCCCAGGTGTTTTGGATACCCATGGCATCTAAAAAGGCACCAGGTGCCTTCACTGAGCAACCGAATTACTGCCCTCCTGACAATCAAAGAGTCTACTGCTGCCAGCACTCTGTAGCGGCTGCTTTATTATGCTTAAAATGTTGTCCTGCTGTGCTCCTCACTTCAGTTTTCTGTGCCCATCTGTTGTCTCTTGTCTCTCTGGGACAAGGAGCAGTTGGAAGTTACTTACAAATTGTGTTCAGAATCACTGAATAGTTCCCAGAGGGGGAAGGGAACTTCTTTTTCTTTTTGCCTTACAAGTCAGAGCTTGTTACAGAATTAGTTTCCTCAGCATTTGGGCAAAATGCAGTGTGCCAGTCTTTTATCCCTAGCAGGTGCAAGGCAGGAACATGAACCTCTCACCTAACCGTCAGGCTGCCGGGTAGACTGTGGTGAGCATCCCTCTCGGTTCTTCTTCTTGGAGCTGTAGGAGCCGGGGTGTCCAAGGGGGAACGATGCTGGTCTGGTGGGCAGGGCTGTGTGGGAGATGGATAAGGGATTTCCAGGCTGACTTTTTAAAGACGTGTAATAATTCATGCACTTTTACTTGTTCGGGGGCAAAAGAAGGTATATTTCCTTTGAATAATTGAGTCTGTTGAGTGGGATGGTTTGGGGGCTGTTGTCTTTTTTGTCTTTAAAAGAATATGCAAGGGACTTTCTGTAGGTATAAATTACTGGCTGATAGGGCAGGTGGGGGCTTGTAGTGGGCAGCTTTGCTAACTGTGTGTGAATCCAACTTGCGCTTCATTGGCGGGGACTCAGCAGGGCTAAGAGGATGGAAAATACTGCAGAATTTTGTATCTTACCACTGTTGTGTTTAAAGTAATCATAGACTTGGAGAAATGGAGCTGGAAGGGGCCTCCAAAATGTGCCCCTCCACCCCCAGTGAAGGTTGAGATTGTCTATAAACCTTTCTGGACAGGTGTCTGCCTCACCCCAAAAGCTACCAGAAAATGGAGATTTCACACCCTCCCCAGGCAATTTGTTCTACTGCTTAACTAGCCTTACAGTCAGAACGTTTTCCCTCGTATCCAACGTAAATCTCCCGTGCTGCAATTTCAGCTCATTACGTCCTGTCATATTCCCTGTGGATGTGATGATCACTTTATTACTTTGGTCTTTGCAGCAGTTCTTTAGATACCTGTGGAGTGTTGTCATTACCTGCGGCCCCAGCCGTTCCCTCAAAACTAAACGTTCCTGGATCAGTCCAGCCTTCCCAGCTGTTTTCCAGAGTTCCTGCCTATTCTTGCTTCTCAGATTTGAGTTTTAATTGATCTCCATCCTTCCCAAAGTGTGGAATTCAGGTGTGGAATTGGAGACACCATTCCATCTGAGTCATTGCAAGGACTGCGTATCTGCTGAAGCTACAGATATCCATTTAGTTTAATCTGTTTTCAGAGGAGAGGTGTAACCTGAAGTCATTATGATATAAGGAGATTTTTAAAAAAAGAAACAACCAAACAAAAAAAGGACAGGTCACAACAAGGAAGGTGTTTAACAGGAATGAGTCACTCTGTTGAAAGAATAAACACTTCTCAGTGCTTTTCTATTCATATGTTTTCTTTCCACTTGAACTTCTTAGATTGTAGAATCACTGGTAATTTTTTAGATGTATTTTTCAAGTACCCTTATAAACAGGAACTATTTCAAAATATGATGGCAGTTTAAAAAATTATGATTTTTGATGTCTAAAATAAAAGGTCATTATCAAATTGCTTGTATTGGTGTGCATTTATGGTGAAGAGACGACCATCTGGCTAATGGAAAATGTCAAACCCTTCACTTTAACTCTCTGAGTGTTTCCATAGAGGTTTAAATAATGCCATTAATGAAGGTGTGAACCCTCTCATTCTCACACGGAGATGCTCACTTGATGCCTTTGTCTCTTGCAGGAATCTTCTTTATGTCTATCCCCAGAGCCTTAACTTTGCCAACCGCCAAGGATCTGCCAGGAATATCACTGTAAAAGTCCAGTTCATGTATGGAGAGGACCCAAGCAATGCTATGCCGGTGAGGAAAGTACTTTATGCTCCATGTGAACGCTGCATGCCAATAAGGCAGAGCATACATTGCAGTTGTAAAATCCCTGTGTTAAAGAAAACCTCACCGACATACATTTCAAAATAACAAGTTCAGAGGAATATAAAATTACAATATTTCAGAACAAAGAGTACATTTGTATAGAGTTTGCAAAGTAACAATGTAGTAGCTAGTATTTTAACCTGAGGTGTTTGCAGTGGACACCCTTGTGTTTGGAATAGCATCTTTGCTTCCATGCCAAAAAAATTAAAGGTGATAGTTATACTTGTGTTCAGGGCCGGAAGCGATCAGCACTTGGTGAAGATCTGCGTAGGGGTGGTTACATTCATCAGTTCTTCAGCCATGTCTGTGTGCATGTGTAACTGGGATTGTTAAAATTGCGAACTCTTCAGTGACTAAGTAAAACATTGCATATAAGTGAAGGGGCACGTAATAAGGAGATGTGACTGTACACAGCTACAGAGACTCGTGCATGGAGCTGTAAATGTCTCCGTGGGATTATGGAACAAATTCTTGGCACAGTTTTATAGGGGGATTTCTGTGGTTTTTTTCTTTTTTGCAGGTCATCTTTGGCAAATCTAGCTGTCCTGAATTTTCCAAAGAAGCATACACAGCTGTAGTATATCACAACAGGTAAAACACATGACAGCTTGTGAAAGGACATGACCCCATATGGATAGTATGGTTCCACCCAAAGGAAATTTTACCAGTGTGAAAGTGGAGTAACTCACCAGTGACTTTGTCTCAGTGTTAATTATTTAACAATGACTATCTTGGATAGCACTCACAACAACTGCAGTGTTAGTTGATACTGTTGTTAAGAGTTTTGCGATGACTAGGAGCCGGAGTCTTTGTTTGCTCTGGTACAAATCAGCATTGTGTCAGGGGCTGTGATCCTGAGCACGTAGCCCTACTTGGCAGATGCTGTAAGTACGAGCGTCTAGTTAGCAGTCATGAAGATTTACGTTATAAACTCATGTTCGCATGTGCTTTGTTACTTTGCTGGAGCCTTTTAGACTTTAGTTACAAATTGGAAGTATTTGGTCTTGAAAATAATTTCGTTGCAGCTGGGGTAAGGAGTGTTGAATCTGGCCTTAACATGTTGATTGTCTTTGTAGCTGTACTGGGGAGAGATATAGTGGGGTGGGAATCCTGTCCTGCAGGTTGGGGGTTGTGGCAGTTTCCACCTTGAGACGAGTTCATTACTCGTGGGGAGCAGTTCAGAGTGCCTGTGTGAGGAGGGGGGGACTGTAAATGCATACTGGAATTTTTTCCAGTCCTTGGTGATCAGAAAGGGAAGCTTTAATCCCTTGGGATAGTCCATATACTGCCTTCCCTCCAGATACTTTAACTCAAAGGATTTGGTCTTGAGCATAAGATAGTAAACCACACTGTTAGTATCGATGACTCAGTTGAGGGTCTGGTCTCTGCACAGATCGCCTGATTTTCATGAGGAAATCAAGATTAAGCTTCCAGCCACTTTAACCGATCACCACCACCTGCTTTTTACTTTCTACCATGTCAGTTGCCAACAAAAACAAAACACTCCCCTGGAGACTCCAGTCGGATACACCGTGAGTGTCTTTCAGTCTCTATGTTTTTCAGCACAGGATATATTCATAATGCAATTGTTTGCAATTTGTTTAGCATCACTGTCAACTCATACTCCATTGTAGAATTTGATAATTTGACAGTCAAGGCTGCAAAGTTCAAGAAAGCCTTAAGAAGTGTGTGGTTTTGTTTTTTCTTTTGTTAATTCCTTCTCCTTAAAGTGGATACCGATGCTTCAAAATGGACGGTTAAAGACTGGTCAGTTCTGCCTTCCTGTTTCATTGGAAAAACCACCACAGGCTTATTCAGTGCTTTCTCCAGAGGTGAGTTGTTCTTCGTGCTGAAAATCAGCAGGAGAATACTTGTGTTAAAAAGTCAAAGAATGTATGTGTACATATATGTGTGTGATTGTGTGTGCATGTGTATTTTTAACTCCTAGGTTATTTATTCCTTAAATACTGTTAAGTTTAGATAGGTGTGTGTATGTTTGTGTGTGGGCACGTGTTTGTGATCTGACAATAAAATTAAAAGAAATGGCAATTTTAATTAGAAGTGCCTTAGCTCTGCTTTCTGTCACATCCTCACTCATCTTTCTGTTAACCTGCAGGTTCCACTCCCTGGAATGAAGTGGGTGGATAACCACAAAGGGGTTTTCAACGTAGAGGTTGTTGCTGTATCATCCCTCCACACTCAGGTAAGTGTTGAGAGTAGTCATTGTAATAAAAAGAGTTTGATAGTCTTTTGTCAGTTGAAACACTGTCAGAGTTGATACTGTGAAGAGTATAATAATTACTTGCAGTGAATTACAATCTCATTTTCAGTTCTGAGCCAGCAGACCTGTTATTCCACATTCTGCTGTGAGTATATCTGAGAAATTCTGCTTAAAAATATGAGCAGTTTGGCCTTTATTCATAGGGAGTGAATGGCCAACAGTGTTTTCACACCTCAGACTGTTGTGTTTAATACAACAGATCTAACATACAGTCCAGGCATATGATGTTTTGTTGTTTTTCCCCTCTGCTGCTTTTATTTCTCCATGTATTTTTCATCTGTCTTTTCTTTGATCTGAAAAGAAAGATGAAAATCATTTTGACTAATCATTTCAACTTTTTTGTTAATTCCCAGTATGTCATTTGATGTTTTTTGTGTATTTATTTGTGTTGTAAATAGTAACATGATTTTAGTGCATTTTTGTCTGTTTTCTAAGAATACACAGTCTGTGGGTCCTCTAGTTTTGCCCCGACAACTTCTGAACATTGGCTGATTTCAGTTGAATTAGACATATGGGCAGAGCTCTCAAAGATGTTGAGTTTCTGCTAATTTTGTGAGATTAAATGGTCAGATAGATGAATGAGGGAGAGAATCCATCCATGAGGTACAAATCCATAGAAAGTGGAGTTACTTTTGGAGCTTCTTGCTGATATTGTTTTTTTTTGTTGTTTGGGTTTTTTTTTTTTTTTTTGCTTGTGTGTAGGACCCTTATCTTGACAAGTTCTTTGCACTTGTCCATGCTCTGGATGAGCACATGTTCCCTGTGCGAATAGGAGACATGAGAATTATGGAAAACAACTTGGAAAATGAACTGAAGAGCAGCATTTCAGCTTTAAATTCCTCTCAACTGGAGCCGGTAGTGCGATTTCTTCATCTCCTGCTTGACAAACTGATTCTTCTGGTAGTAAGACCTCCTGTCATTGCAGGCCAAATAGGTATTCTATTTAAGTTTTATAGAGAATTACATAGCTGCAAGTTTGACAGTTCCAATTTTACCATATTTATGTAGAAATGAAAAAGTCCATTTTTATGCTTTATTTTAGTGCCACTAATATACCATGTATCTTCAAAATAAAACATGCTGGCTTCCAGATCAGTGGTGATATACACAGGAGCAGTATTTAATACAAAGGTTTTCAAGAATGACTAGTAATTTGGTGCCCACATTGAGACACCAGAAAGGGGCCCGACTTTCATGAGTCGGATGCTCAGCATTTTCTTAGTACTGGAGCCTGTTAAGGTGTCTCCATGCTGACATTCAAAAACTAAGAATTTCAGCCTTACTAGTCACCTTGGAAAATCTTGAAGTAGGTAAGATAAGAATGTACAGATGCTGTATATTCGTCTAGCTATTGTGGATCTGATACTGTCAGCATGAATAATGCCTCCTTTCGCTCCCTGTTATGAGTATGCTCTGGCAGTACAAAAAAATCTCAAGTGGAAGTCAGGATTAGATCATTAGTATTTAAAATAGCAGTTGGGATTTTTCATAGGAAACTTGAGTTTGTACATGATGGAATATAGGTATCTAACACTGCTTTAAAAACAGCAATCGTTTATTTCAGAAAGGTTATCTTTCTGGGGAAGAATTTTGCTTGAATTTTTATTTTTTGTTTTAAAGCTCTTTCGCTCTTTAAGTGTTCTGTACTGGTTTAGTTTGTCTGTATAGAGCATTGAGGACATTAGTGTCTAGTTTTTAAAAAACTAAGATGTACAGTCTCCAGCTGCCATCTACTTCATCCCTAATTTGTTTAAAATATCTACCTTGGTCCATCTGTAGATTTCTGTACTCATTTTTAGATCAGATTTTTTTCCAAAACAGAATGGAATTGTTCTTTTTGATACAGTTTGTATTTTGGCTAAGGCTTAAATGGAGGAAATAATTAACTGAGCAAAATATGATAAATATCCAAAGGATATTATCCATCAATTAAACAAGGACTTGATCTTGTTACCGTTGCAGTTGATGACCAAAGTTGGGCTGATTCCAGAAATCAGGCCTACATTCATTAAATTTGTTTATTAATAAAAGTGGAAGCTTATCACTGCAACACCTGTCTTCCTGTCAAGCTGTTTATTAGACGTAGTTCAAATACCAGGTTCAGTTTTTCATGAGAAATGCTTGCTATACTCTTAACAAGCTTTACCATTTATCCTTTAGAAGGTGGACGAAATGCACATTTAGGATTTGCTCATGGGTACTGCTGCAGTCTAAAACAAACTCCTCACTTATTACTTTCAGTTAACCTGGGCCAAGCGTCTTTTGAAGCGATGGCATCAATCATAAACAGACTTCACAAGAACTTGGATGGAAACCAGGACCAGCATGGCAGAAACAGCCTTCTTGCTTCCTATATTTATTATGTTTTTCGCCTACCGAATACCTATCCCAACTCACCATCACCAGGTAGCTCTTTTTTCATTTTATTTCAAGTCACAGTTTGTTAAAAGCAAGCAGAAATTGCTTGCTGGCAGGTGCTCTTGAGCTCCAACTGCATGGCTGGTTCCCTGCCAAGCCCTGTTACTAACTTTCTCTTATGATCCAATGTAACCATGTACAAGATTAGTTCAATTACAGTTAGCCGTGTCAGAGTTTTAACTATCTGATGATCTTAACAGTGTCACTGCTGAAAGACCATGAGGCTTAAATTATGGCAAAATACTGGTTTGGTTTTTTTTTTAGTTTTGTTTTCTGTGGCAAGTAGACAGATGTGGTATGCTCTTGGCCTGTCCTGCGTCCCAGTCTCCTTCCCTAGTACTTTCAGACTTTCATCCAGTTCCAAAAAAACTTGTACGCTGGCAAAGGAGTGTGAAATTCTTGAAAACACATGTCTGGGTACAGGAGGGAAACAAATTAATTCCACCCCTGCTGAGAACAAGGGATATATCTGCATGGGGGAAGAGATGGTGTGAATGACAGCCACAGAAAACTAGGCTTTGGAAGGACTGTTGTGCGCAGCACTTGCTTCTTGCATGGAGCGGAAAACCTTGGAGAGGTGTTGGGAAGGTTGTGTACTTAAATTTGTGCCCAGTTCTTTGGTGGTTTTTGAGTCTGAAGTCTGGCAAATATCCCTCTAGCTAAAGACGTACCTCACGCTGGTTGCCTGCATCCACAGGGAGCTTCCTGCTTCCCACAAATCAGTGGATAAAATAGCTTTTTAATCCCATCCCTTTCTCCCTGCTGCTTGCCTTGGAGAACCAGGCAGGGGAAGGCACAGAGAAGATTTCCTTATGGGCCAGACCTGCTGGTTATCCAAAGGGTTTGCTGCATCAGACTGGTGTAAAGCAGCATGGCAACAAAGCTCTGGCTGATGGTCTAACTGGATGTTCTTTCGTACACCACCGTAGGTCCCGGTGGCTTAGGAGGATCGGTGCATTATGCCACCATGGCTCGATCTGCTGTCCGACCAGCAAGCCTTAACTTGAACCGCTCACGGAGCCTCAGTAACAGCAACCCAGATATATCTGGGACCCCCACCTCGCCGGACGATGAAGTTCGCTCGATCATTGGCAGTAAGGTACACATGCACTGCTGAGGGTCTTATGGAAACTTCAGCATCTTTTATTTAATCTTTAAAGAAGTAACAGGGAAGTTTTTGTGATTTTTTTTTTTTTTTTTTTTTTTCCTATGAAAAGATGTCCTTACTAATGGCCCCTTCTCAGACTTCTGGCACTTGCTGATAACACTACTGAAACTCCACTCCTTGAAAATAGTTGCTGATCTCTCTGACTTCTTGGAGACCATCCTGGCAGTGTTACTTCCACAAGTGTGGTGGCTAGGTGCAAGAGTCCTTCTGGACTTGTCTCCCCAGGACTAGTAGGACAAGAATGGTTTTACTACCTCACTTTTCACATGGCCAGCAGCCGTATCCTCTGACCAGCTCTGTTATGTCTCCCCAAACCTTGCATCCCCCAACTTGCCACCCTGTGATCCAACTCTTACCTCCCAAACCAAAACTCTCTCTTCTCCTCTGCATTCAGCACTAATGGCTGCTCAGATGCTTTCTCTACTACTTATGTCCAGAGAAGGTACCTTGCACACAGCAGGAATATTCCTAGTCCCTGCACGGGCCAGAGAGGATTTCGGATGGTTAGTTAGTGAGTGAGCCATAGTGAGGCCAGCTGAGCTGCAGTGTGAATTTGCGGTGTGCTAACTCTGCACCCACACTGACTCCTCACACCTAAAAGTGACTTTCTGGTGTGGGCACATTAGCGCAGAGCATCTTGCATGGTCGTACTTCGGCCCTTAAGGGCTCAGTACACGCATCTCCTGCAGAAGGGCCTGTACCTCTCTGGTGAATTGCAAGCACACAGGACTGCTACAGTCCCAATTTGAGCACTTCAGTTTTGGGCCTCAAATAGGTGGGATGAGCCAGGGCAAATCTGCTGTGTTGGTAATTCCTTTCCCTGAGAGGGCTGCCTTAGCTTGGTTGGGGTTCTTTTTTTTTAAATCTTCAAACTGTGATCACTTACACCAAGATGAGATGCTTCCTTGCCTGTGACCCTTCACTCTTCCAGCACAGATGAATTCCTGAGCCTTTTCAGAGAGCTGTTATGTTCGATCCTTTGGAAGATAAGTGAGCAAGTTTGTTAATAAAGCGATCAGCCTGACCAGGCAGGCTTGACGCTGGTTGGTCCTGGGTTTTATAAGAGCAAGAAAAACATAGTTTCAGAAAGAGATTACCAATTTTAAATGAATAACAACATAATTTGCTGACCAAATAAGAGGCTGAAGAAGTGTGGGTAGGCAAATCATTATTTCTTACATCAAAGTTTGCACTTAGAAGTCTTAAAATATTTTAAAGACCACTTCAGTATCTTGCTAATTAAACAACCCTGACCTTTTGTGAAATGCCATAGGCATTAATGTGCATACGGAATTTACACAGGCTATCAGAAGTTTAACACGTGCTGGCTTAGTGAATAATGTCATGATACAAAATGAAGAGAGGCTTTCTTCTAGAGATGTACTCCAGGCTTTAAAGAAAAACCTGTTCTGTGAATAATTGTTGAGGGAAAAGTTTTCTTTTAGGGTAGTCTGAGCATCAGAAATTAAGCTCAGTCTGACTATACAGACTTTTGGCTGCATATAATTATTTCTGCTTGTTAATATCAATAGACAAAAATAAGTTACTTATTGAGATGTTGAAATAAGTAAAAGGGTGCAAAAATTCCTATTCTGTTTTTCCAAGTAATGGCTTAAGCACATATGCCTAAATAGGGAACCTGCATTTCAAATTAGAATCTGTTGTGGGAGGCTTTCTGCTTTAAAAAAAAAACAAACAGCATTTTGTTGTTTGATGGAAGTCTTCGGAGTCCAGTTCTGTATTGTTTTTTTATTGTAATGTAAGACATTACAAGGATGGGGCTTTGAGCAACCTGATCTAGTGGAAGGTGTCCCTGCCCATGGCAGGGGGGTTGGAACTAAATGATCTTTAAGGTCCCTTCCAACCCAAACCATCCTAGGATTCTATGATATTTATAGGTTTGGTAAATATGCTTTAAGTCTCCCCTTTATCAGCTTCTTACTTAATTTTGAAAATTCAAATAGTCATCCCCTTTACAGGATTTGGAAGATTTCTGTTTATTTTCAAAAGAGAGGAGGTTTTAGGTCTGTCACTTATTATGCCTTCATTTGTGATTTGAGGCCATGCAAATTTTATTCCCTACTAAAGCAAATTTATTAAGCATCTAAAAAGACCTATGGTGAGATTTTTATGCTTTAAGTGTTCCTGAAATGTTGGAGGTGTGCTGGGGAAAAAAACAGAAAAGATTGTGGAGTTTCATTGCTCCGACAGTGGATTTTCACAAATGTGTGTTATGGTCCTGCACAGATCCAGCTGCAGGTTGAACTGCAGAGACAGAACAGAATTTAATAGCAGTTTTGTGAACTTTTGAGTGACTTTGCCAAGCAATAAGAAGCTCTTGTACTCTTTTATTTTCCAAAGAGGGAAGAATCTTTCCCTTGTCAGATTTTTAGAAAATGACTTCTGCTTCTGCAAACTCAGTATATGTTTAACTTTATCCTCAGAACCAGAGTGGCATGATTAGAAAGCCTGTGAGGAGAAATGTAAGTGTGATAAAGGCATTTTCAAAATTAGACCTGATTTTACAAAACATGAGCTTAGTTCAGCATTCTGCAAAGTCCTTTTGACTTTAATTCACTGTGAGCAAAACAAAGCGTGTTTATGGGTCGGAGCAGGGCAGAGAGCTTTGATTCATTTCTTCTAAAAAGTAATTGAGATTAAAACACTCTCCTTATGTGTTCAGTATTTTTTTTTATTGGACATCTTAAGCAAAATTACAGCATTGCTGTACTCTGCACAGAGGATAGCTCAGTGGATTAATGGTTTGAATCCCAGGCTACAGCTCTCACGCTGGGTTCAACCTGGAGGTGGATTTTTCTTTGCTGAGAGAAATAGATTGTTAGGCTTGGTGGACTTTGCAGCTGATGATAATTGCTGTGATGAAGTGGGCTGCACCTTTGCTTCATGTCTTGGGAAAAAGCCCTAGGTTGGCATGAAAACCAGGAAGAAAGCTCTTGCTCAGATGAGGGTTGAAACCAATGTGTGGAATTTATAAGGAACTGCTATTCATTTGTGGCTTTGCAAAACTGCCTCCATTAGAGCTGGTTCCTGGGACCCAGGAAAGTCCACTGCATCCCACTGAATGTTCCTGACTTGGGAGCAGCCTGGGTGACAAACACAAGTTTAAATTTTTCCTTTTCTTCTTTCTGAGTGTCTTGAGAGGAGAAGGGGGTGGAGAGAGAGGAGGGATTCACAGTAATTTTGCCCATATGATTCGTTGCAGGAGTAGAATTTGGAGTGCAAACTAGATTGAGCTTTTAAAAAGCAGGATGATTTTTCAAATATTTTGCTTGGCAGAGCAGGTTGGTCCGGAAAAGGTATGTGCTCTTTCCTCTCTTAGCCACACTGCCCAGAGAAAATACCCGAGTGTCCATGTGAAATCCTGTTCACAGGGTTACTCTACCAGCAGTGCTGAACTTTCATTCCATGAGTAGGAAACCCTGTGAGAGCTGACAGTCAGTCTCTTCAAAGTTTCTCAGCATTTCTATAAGAGGTGTAGAGCTTATAAACTGTGGGCTAACAAGCAGTCTACCCAAAAAGTGCTGGAAACCTCAGAGAGCATCCTTTGTGGTTTACACATCTGTGCGCCAATTTTCCTCTGTCACAGTGTAAATCTATGCTGGCTCCATCTACTGAAGTGGATGGGTTTAAACTGATCAAAGAAGGAGTGGGATTTTTCAGGAAGAGGATAGGTTTTGAATGTCAAGCATTACTGATAGGACAGGTTGGACCAGAGCTGTCGACAGTATTAATGTGGTGTATGTGCGTGATGAGATATAAAATAATCCTCTGGACTAAAATGTCTCAACAGACACCTGAGAATTCAGGCTGCTTTAACAGTGCTAACTGATGATGTGTTTGCAGTGTACCCGGTTTGATTGCTTTTCAGGACTAAACTTTGACTACTGTATGGCATGCAACATGTAATATTTCTTTCCTTTCCCAACTGCTTTCTATTACATGCCCAGGGTTTAGACCGCTCCAATTCCTGGGTAAACACTGGTGGTCCAAAAGCAGCCCCATGGGGATCCAACCCCAGCCCAAGTGCAGAGTCAACACAGGTGGTGTCTTCGGTAGAGGTTTTTCTGGCTTTGTTTTCCCTGATGTTTCCCTGTAGAATATCTTCCTTTCAGTGTATACTCCAATTTTGGTGGTTTGTTATTTTTTATTATTTATTTATTCCTTGAAAACTTTGTGAGTTTTATTTTATAAATTAGCATCTTCTCCCCCACCACCTCACCACACTGCATGAAAAACCTCAAAATGCGTGAACATGTCCCCTTCTTTCATTTCAGTGGTTGCTGGTCTGTGAAATGTAAATGCTGTGACTGCTTTTCTTTTCTTTTCTTCTCTCTCTCTCTCTCTCTCTCTCTTTCTCTCACTAGTTTCAGCTTCAGGTGGAGCACATTTCTAAGTGGGAACATTAATCACAGCTTCATAGTTTTGTCCATGTTTGCCATTTCTTTTGATGTTGTGAACCATTTTGCCATTTTCATCAAGCATTTAATATTCGTCATCAAGTAATCCTTCATGACTGTTTGAGTGGAATATTGTTGAACCAAAATTGATTACCACATGTAAAATTCTCTCTTAAAACATGTAAATTTGAGTGCTGGAGCCAGTGACTTGCTAGGGCCAATTATATCTGTTCTGTGTTGCAAAGTATGAAAACTTTATAGCAGCTTCAGTCAGAGTTAATTTATTTAGCCTCTATTGCCTGCTGCTTTCCACTGCATGGTTGCCTTGAACGTACCTCTCAACTGTACCTCCTTTCAAGTTTATCAGTCTTCCAGAAATATTTAGTCTGAGTTCACTTGCACTCATGGCAAATTATTTCCATCAGAAACAGAACTTCAGTAATTTTCTCATTCCCTGTGCCAGTAGCAGCATCACTGTGGGTTACATCCCCACGTGCTTGGTGTCTGGTAGATTGAGAGGTATGGACTGAAATTACAAGTATTACCTCCTTGATGTATGCATGTTGATAAAATACAATGATGAAAAAGTTTCATGCTTTGCAGCATTAAGTGTCTTTGTGCATAAGAACATGCAGTTATTTAAATAGCCTGTATGTCTTAAAACAATAAAAAGTACTGTCATTTTGTTTAAACCAAAACTGTAAATGAGTAAGAGTTTGAGAATGCATAAAAAGGTGTAAAGACAGTAAAAGCCTACAGTTGGAACAGTATTTTTGTAAACGTACATTGTCCTTGAGCTGCAAAACCCATCCACAGCAAACTTTAATGTCCTGTCATCATTCATTCATCTCCACTCCGTAGGCTACGGATCGAAGTTGTAATCGTATGTCTTCGCACACTGAGACGTCAAGTTTCTTACAAACATTAACAGGACGATTACCAACTAAAAAGGTAGATTTCAGTGAAGACAATTGATATTGTGGGGCAGGGAGGTCAAGTCATTCTGAAAACATGATGCAAACTATTCTTTTATTTATAGCCTGATTTTTTCCGAGGTCATTAGGAACTGCTGTTGCTTAGCACCTCTGAATATCCAGGCTGTAGTGAATATGAAGTATTCCAACAGAGTTGAATTGGGAAGAATAAAATGATCAGGAGTAGCTTGTCTGATTTAATGTCCATAGTGTTTGGAGCCAGTTTATTACTGGCTTTCAAAAAATATGGATAGCACTGTCTAGGCACGTAAATGGTACATTCTTGTGTGCAAAATTATAATGTGTTAGATGGCTAGCATTACAGATGTGTGCTGAACTCAGTTATATAAGTGTTAATCCAAAGTGACTCCAGAAAGTGAATGGGAGTTACTTTGAAAGTGCACTCCTTTAGAGGAGACGAGATCCTACTAAACAATGTCAGAAAGACAAAATGCCTGACTTTTTGTGTAACGAACATGTGAACACTGACAACGTCCAGTCTGTGGGTTGGTCCTCTCAAGAAAAGAAATCAAAAAGCTGTTTCTTAGCCCCATGTTTCTTTCTTACTGTTTTAAGTCCTTTCTCACAGTAAATATACATCTTTGTACAAATCGCTTTATATGTCCACTTTTTACTCCTTTTTCCTGCAAAAATCAGACCAGGCAGAAAGGTAGACTTTTAAACTAAACTAATTTGAGCACCAAACTTTTTTTTTTTTCTTTTGGGGTGGGGTGGGGTGGAAAATTCTTTTGACACTTGAAATTCAATTTTGGAGCAAGATGCTGTGAAATGTTTCTCACATCACATATCATAATATCATCCCTCATTGTTAGTTGGGGATTTCTTTAAGGGATGCCACCATTGCTGTCATGTTCCCAGTTATTTATTTTGCTTAACCTCATTGTTTGCCATACTTTCCATGGCCCGTGCTACCATTTCTCATGTGGACTGTTTTGTGAGCTGATCTTGAGGCTCGGGCTAACTCTGGATTTGAATCTGCATAGCTTTTTCACGAAGAGCTGGCCTTACAGTGGGTTGTGTGCAGCGGGAGCGTGCGGGAGGCAGCCCTACAGCAGGCCTGGTTCTTCTTCGAGCTGATGGTGAGCAAACTGGAAACACCTTGCTTATTGTCTTACGGTTCGTAGTTTAAAACACAAACGGCAACAACTGCAAGTGACTCTGTTGTAATTTATATTCCTATAGGTGAAGAGCATGGTGCATCATTTGTATTTTGCTGACAAACTGGATGCGCCAAGAAAGAATCGTTTTCCTGAGCGTTTCATGGATGATGTAACTGCTTTGGTCAGCACAATTGCCGGTGATATAGTCTCTCGGTTTCAGAAGGTAATGGCAAACAATTAAACTGAACCCTGGTCAGAGCTCAGGCACCAGACCTCCTGCATGTTGTTTGCTGGTGCCTAGAGCAGGAATTGTTTGAAAACATACAGTGTGTTCTTCTTCATTTTCTTTCCTGTTTTTCTCTTCCTTCTCTCTAGGATACAGAAATGGTCGAAAGGCTCAACACCAGTCTTGCATTTTTCCTCAATGACCTGTTGTCTATCATGGACAGAGGATTTGTTTTTGCTCTTATTAAGACCTGCTACAAACAGGTGAATGTAGATAAATATTATGACTTAACTGTGAACCGTAGCATAGCCTGTTACTCTAACTTTCTTTGGAGAGACAGTAAAGTATGGACACAGAATTCTGCTATTCAGGTCTTTTTAGAGCAAGCTAGGCATTCTCAGTGGTGATTTAGAGTTTACGCCTCTCTGATTACAGTCTTATATGCCAATTAGCAGTAACTCCCTTGAGTGAATGGACATGCAGCAGGAAGGAAGAATTATTCCCTCTGCTCACCACGTTCAGAGTAATCGAATCAAAAATTAGTAGGAAGTTTTGTGAGGGAGCTCAGACTATTATGGTTTGTCAGCAGGTCTCTCAAGGACACATTGACCCTGCATGATCATATTGATCACCAAGCTCCCTTTCCATCCTTCTGAGAATGCAGGGTCTCCTCCCCCATACGGAGGGTTCCTATGTTATGCATTGGGAAGCTTACTTGCAATGTTGTGGCAGGGAAATCACCTCGAACCACAAAGTTTCATTTGACTACAAACATCTGTGCTGACACTGTGTACAAAGGAGACGACAAGGTATCAGGAGCTTAGGCTTAGACTCATTTTTGCTGCAGTCTAAAACATTTTATGTAAGGGGCAAGAACAGCAGTAGAACTTGAGCTTTGTTGCCTACTGTGTATTAGCCAACCTGCATCTTTGACCTGTTAATGCATCACACTTGTGTGGACCGACTTCTCACAACTCCCTACCGAAATCAAAAGGATGTGGGTATCGTGTGAAGTACATAGTTCTTTATTTGTTATATAAATATGGCTGTTCTGTACATTTTGTATTGAAACATATCCTGTTGGCTGGGATGTGAGTGGCTCCTGCACATCAGAAGTTTAATCTGTAGCACAAAGAAGTGATGTGGATGCGACCATTTAATGATATCAAGCTCTTCAGTTCTTGCTTTGGAAGCGTTTTTTGGGAGCAGTGGTGGGACAGGGGGGCTTGTGCTACGTTTATACTCTCTTTTGGTGCTAACTGCAATTTTATGGGCTAAACTTGCCAGGTGTCTTCAAAGCTGTATTCCTTAACAAATCCCAGTAACCTGGCATCTTTGAGGCTGGACTTCCTTCGCATCATCTGCAGCCATGAACACTATGTCACCTTGAATTTACCCTGCAGCTTGCTCACACCACCTGCATCTCCATCACCCTCTGTGTCTTCAGCAACTTCTCAGGTACACTGTGACAAAGATCCTTTGTGGGAGTGCAAGCTGAGCTTTGTTCTGAGACTTAAATCATATGAGGCAGTTGAACCACCCGTATTTTCAGTCTCTGCTTGCTAATGTTTTTTGGAAGTGTTTATTTAGAAATTATTTTTTCCTGCCACATAGGTTTTGACTTCTTTTGATCTTTTATTATTGAAAAAAGAATGCCCATATCCCTATCCTTGTAGTGACCACACACTGTCCTTAGGGACCTAGTCCCCTCCTATATTGGACAAACACATGACCATAAATGAGCCATTAAAGAAAATGCTCTGTCCAGTGTTACCCTTTTCTTACAAATCAAGGGTCTTTCTAGCACACCGTAGCTTAGTCCTCGCCTGTCCAGAAAAAGTAATTTGAATTAGCAAGCGTGTTATTCAAGTGGATTAATTAGTTGCAAAATTACGTAAACTAAATCAAATTAAAGCCCTCTTTAGCCTGAATAAGAGCATCCATACCTGAGTTAAAAGTTCAACTAACCCACTTTTAAAGGTTATTTGGCTTAACTTCCCTAGGGTCTGCCCTGTGGGTGGGAAGGCAATAACAACAAACAGAATTAATGGAAGAGTTAGTAAGCTTGAATGTAATGTAAGTAGATGTGCCTAGATCCAAACAAAAAAGTGAAAAGGTAGTTTATGTGAGATTGTCTTTCATTCTGAAAACTGTTTCTAGTTGTATTTCATAACCTTTGACTCTATGTTCCAAGGGGCCTCATTAGACAACTTCTGAAACTTGATTTTTTTTTTCAGAGTTCTGGGTTCTCCACAAATGTCCAAGACCAGAAGATTGCAAATATGTTTGAATTGTCTGTGCCTTTCCGCCAACAGCATTACTTGGCCGGGCTTGTGTTAACAGAACTGGCTGTCATTTTAGATCCTGATGCAGAAGGGTAAATCTTTACAATTTTTTTCCCCCAGAGTTTTCTGTAATTTCAAGCAAATGGTGGATACAAAGCAAGTTCTGTCATGGCCAAAATTGATGTAAATTTGTGAGCTGAGAATATAAGAAACCAGTTCTTTAAGAATCCTCTTCTTTCTCCCTACCTGTCATATTTCTTAATTCCTTAGGCCTGACTCTGTAAACATGATTTCCATCACATTTTTCCAGCTGAGAAGAAGGGAAAGAGGTTCCTGCTGGAGCCCCCAGCTGCCACAGGGGCACTGCTGGAGCTCTAAGAGGAAAATAGCTTTTCTCAATTGTAACAAGAAAATAATTTTCAACATTTAGGAAGTCTCTGTTGCTGGTGGTTTTAAATGTTACACAGTATTTTGCCTGTGGTCCTCCCAGCTCTTTTTAAAGGTAAATTATGCATTGATGAGGCCCCTGCGGGTTACATAAATAGTCAGCTAGAGTCAAGCATGCAGAGTTTGTCGGTGACTTGCCTGGCTTGTGCAGCAAATACTTTTCTGAAGTAGGAGTGTAGCGTGTAGTCCTGACATCCAGTCTGTTACTTGTGTTATTTAGGGCTGTATTCTGCGTTGCCTCTTTAAAATGGGTTTCAGTGGAAATTATTGATTGGTTCCACAGTCCTAAGTTCTCTTGCAGGCATTTTTCTCAAGGTGGACTCAGGAATATCAGCCGAGTCGACAAATGCTGATGATTCATGGTTAATTCTGCCCCTTTACCAAGCGGTCTCAGGAGTTAAACATTCATTCTGTTTCCTGTTGGAGAAGAAAGTGATGCCATAAATTAGAATATTTCCTTGTATATGTACATAACACACTGCAGTCCCATTTGTTTGGCCTGAAATGGAAAAAGCAGCAAATCTTTACCCACATACACTGTCTGCAGAAATCCTTTTTGTAGCATAGGAATATCCTGCTCACTGGTTAGAAATCAGGTCCTGTCTCTGACCATATTTGCCCCTGTTCTTCACAAACTTTCTGTTCTCACCTGCCTGCCTCTTGAGCTCTCTCACCTTGCTATTCTCAGCACTTAAGCTTGGACCAGGATAGTAATCTCTGCCCAGCTGCACAATGGAGCTATCAGCATGATCTTGCTGGTATCCACTGGGGAGACAGCTCCTCTCTCAAACCTTGTCTAGGCAGAAAAAGCCCCCTGATACCAGTTCAGCTCCAGAGATGCATTTTGATCAAAGCTCCTGAATTTTGGTGGAGATGTATACTAGTGTCATGGTTTAACCCCAGCCAGCAAGTAAGCGTCACGCAGCTGCTCACTCACTTTCCCCACCCCCCCCCCAGTGGGATGGGGGAGAGAATCAGAAAAAAAAGTAAAACTCGTGGGTTGCGATAAGAACAGTTTACTAGAACAGAAAAGAAGCAGCTAAGAATGATAATGATAACACTAATCAAATGACAACAGTAGTAATAAAAGGATTGGAATATACAAGTGATGCACAATGCAATTGCTCACCACCTGCTGACTGATGCCCAGTTAGTCCCTGAGCAGCGATTCCCCCCAGCCCCACTCCCCCCAGTTTATATACTGGGCATGACATCCCATGGTATGGAATACCCCTTTGGCCAGTTTGGGTCAGGTGTCCTGGCTGTGTTCCCTCCCAACTTGTACCCCTCCAGCCTTCTTGCTGGCTGGGCATGAGATGCTGAAAAATCCTTGACTTTAGACTAAACATTAGCAACAACTGAAAACATCAGTGTGTTATCAACATTCTTCTCATACCAAACTCAAAAACATAGCACTATACCAGCTACTAGGAAGACAATTAACTCTATCCCAGCTGAAACCAGGACAACCAGTAATACATTTGTTTTTCATTGTTTTCCTGAATGACTTGCAGTTTCCAGCTTATTAGCTGTTCTCAGGCTTCAACCTGCGTTTGCCCTGGTAGATCCGCCATATAAAGTAAACCAGTCTGTTCAGATCTGCTCTTCCCTTGCCTGTGAAGACTTTTAACGGTCGTATGGTATCATCAGCAGGTTATTAGTAGAGCGTTCAGACATGCCTGCCATTAAAATATTTGGGCTGCCATTTTAAAAAAAGCTCAGAATTGTTCCCAGTTGCATTATCCTGTCCTGCAGCAGGAGTGGAGAGGTATGTCTATGTAGTTGCTTATTGTGTTAGAGCTTTGCCTTAGGTCTTGACAGGTGATACAGAGCCTTACATGTGTTCTGTCCTTGCTCTTTTTGTTCCATTAGCAAAATATGTTAAATTTTAGCTCACTCATTTATAAGAACTCTTTGGATTGAGTTGGACAGAAACGACTGCGGTACGCTGGTGCGTTAGAGAGATCTCTCTGTGCTCGGTCCTGTACAGTAACAGTACAGTTAACTCATATTGCTTGTTTCATAGTGCCTGTGTTGCCCATATTGACTGATGTTACAGGACAGAAGTGAGAAAATCGGAATTTGGCCCTCAGTATTCAGTGACAAAAGTTAGTTTCCAAAAAGTGTGCGGTGTTGACAGAAATTCAGGCCAGGGCTGAGATAACAGAGGGGACGGTTGGAGGGCGGCAAGATCAGTTCATTGCATTATCAGCCAGAAAGATTAGGGGACCGTATTTCCTCCTCTTCCCTATGGATCAATCCACCACTGTACCTGCTCTGTTCTGGAAAAGTGAAAAAGAAATCCATGTAGCCCTAGGTTTGAATTACGCTGCTTTATTTGGATGTATTTTCCCTATATGCAGTTCTATGGCCTGCAGGATAGTTTCCCTTGAACTGTTAGAAACACAGCTTAGGTGCCACTTCTTCAAAATAATACAAAGACTTTTCTTTAACCTTAATGTGAAGGAACCGGTCACTTAAAGAAGCCTTTCCTTCCTAGTTGTTAAGGGTCTCACTAATTACACAAACAAGCAATTGTAGGATCTCATTATGGCTTGATTAAAAAACGCAGGAAAGACGTGTAGCTGCAACTAGCTAATGTCCTCCTAACCTGTACTGGTGTCTTTTTAATAATTTTTAAACCCCCAACAATCCACTCAAAGCCTCTCGTCTTTTTTAACCAGAACTCAACTCTACTTTTCAGGTAAAGTGGATACTGCCTGAAATTCCGCACTTGTTTTAATACCTCAGGTCTGAACACTGAAGCTTATGTTTTGCTAATGCATAATGTATGAGCTTCCTTGGCTGCTTCATGCATGGGGTAAAGTTGTCTTCTTGGCCTGGTTTGCCTACAGAAGCAAATAGCTACAGAGATACCTGCTATTTGCTCTGAGAGAGTTTTGCCTCTGTGTGGTGGCTGAGGGAATTGAAAGGAGCAGAGCGAGTTCTTGAGAGATTCAGGGGAGTTTGTGTTTTTAAGGCATGAGCACCGAGTAGGCTCACGCAGGGTGCCCTGCAAAAGGGGATGGTGCTTGGGCCTTGCCATCGTTTGCATCTTAAAAATTAGGAAGGCCATTTTTTGCTCTTTTTCCTTCTACCCCTCCATTTTTTTGGAGGCTTTTTATTCAGAATTATGGATCTGTAATCTACTGTTTCAGTTGAATAATTGCGTGGGGGGTCAGGGAACTGAAGTGGAAACTTCCTGATCATTTGATACAAGCAATCTTCTGTCTTAGGAGGGCTTTTCTTTCTGTAAATGGTGTTAAATAGAAACAAAAAAACCCATAATGAATAGTTTCGCCAAACCCACTGTCCTCTCAAGTTTCTCTCCCTGTTTTCCATATTCCCTAAGTTCTCCTGGTGGTCTTTAGTAGACTCGATACTTCAGCATAGCAGTAGCTGGGGCTTTGTTTTTGTATGGAAAATGTGAGAGTGTTCACATTATATTGGGTGTGCACCTCCACAAGATATTTTTGTACATTTTATATGGCATAGTGAAAAGCCAGCCATTTGTAAAATACATGGGAGATCAAAAAACATGTGTAATGGCGGTTTATGTGAAGTTAAAAATAAAAACCAGGATTTTTTTCTTTTTTGAAGCCCCTTAGTTACAAAGTGTAGTTTGCTTTGAAGATATTAACTAATCTGCATGACCCAACTGTCTTTTAACAGTTTATTTGGATTGCATAAGAAGGTCATCAATATGGTACACAATTTACTGTCCAGTCACGACTCGGATCCGCGGTACGCTGACCCACAGGTAAAGGCCCGGGTGGCAATGCTGTATCTACCTCTGATTGGCGTGATCATGGAGACCGTGCCTCAGCTTTACGACTTCACAGGTATTTTATATTCTGTGCTTTGAATATACGTTCATCTGCTCACAAGACTTGAGTGTTTGGGTTCTAAAATTGAACTACAAAACCTTTTATTGTTGGATGAGTTTGTTTCTATTTCTGAATTATAGCTTTGACATGTTTTCACATCCATTTCCTAAACTGCACTTGCAAAATGTATCTTTAATGGCTGTTAACACTCAAAAGCTGCATTTGCCCACTTGTTTGCATGAAGCAAAAAACTAGCAATGCATTTTAGTTTACATCTGGCTGGCTACTGTATTTGCATAGCCAGCCTCCCACTGTGTTTCTGACCTGCTTTAAAAAGTCACCCTATGTACTGTACAATTCCCATAACAATTCCAAAGGATAAGCAGATTTCCTCTTCTTCTTCCTGTTCTTCTTCTTCTTAGTATGTGCTCTGTCAGCAGTTTGTTTCAGGGATGCTTTGCAAAGCATCCTGAAGAGCAGGAGAGGTGGGTTATTTCAAATCAGGGCAGGGAGTCCAATCTGGAATAGTTTGGAATTTGGAGTTGTCTTCTACATCCTTTGAGTTTAATGACACAATAAAGCTGCAAGTAAGGATTTGGAGTAAGGTATTCAAAGGGACAAAAGGTCTGTTTTCAGAAGGGTTCTAGATACTGAGGTTGTGTAGGTTGCATTTGAAAATTGTTGTTTTCTTTGCTTTGTATGACCTCAAATAATATTCCTGTTTACTTGCAGGACCCCATGAGTGTGACGATTTTCATTTTTGCATTCCCAGACAGTTCAATGAAACTAGCACTGCGGAGGGAGGCTGGGGAGAGGAACTTTGAATTTGGGGATTGACTAGATGCACGTGTTTCTCGGCAGAGAGTCACAATCAGCGAGGGAGACCAAGCTGCGTTGCTGTTGATGATTACGAAAGCGAGGGTGGAAGCATGATAAGCCAGACAGTTGCCATGGCCATCGCAGGAACATCGGTCCCTCAGCTCACCCGGCCCAGCAGTTTTCTACTCACCTCATCGGTACAAAGCCATCTCTCTCTATTCCTTGACTCTCAATCTGTGTCAATAAGCAAATATTTACGCATGCAGGTCTTGTGGGGCTGATCAGTGAGTGATAGGGACTCACATCAGTTTGCAGCTGGGTGTTACACAGGGAGGCAGAGGGTGAAAGACAAGGGGGAACAAATCATGCTTGCATGTTGTTGTGCGTGTCTTGGAGAGGGTATAAGAAAATGCCAAGGAGGGATAAAAATCAACAAACCTCAGAAAATGGAAGAATTCTCTTTTCTGATAAAGATTCCCTTTTTCTGAAACAATCTGATAAAAGCTCTATGAAGTGCAATGGTCATTATGAGCTGTAAGCCCTAGGCAAAAATTCCTACCACGTCTAAATCCCACCTAGCTGAAGGCATAAATGGGCCATTTCCCCTGTTCTCTGCACAGGGAGGGAATCCTCCTGATTCCAGTAGCAGGCATGCCCTTCCATTTCTCCCTCCTCGTCCCTTTACTCCTGCATCAAGACCCCATTTTGCTGGGTTTTACATGAACTCAAAGTGAGACACTGATACATACATGAGATAATGACTGGACCCCTTATTAAAGGCATCTTGAGGGAAGTGGGTGTTTGCTGCCTGAACAGAAACTCGTTCATATAATGTGATTATTTTGGTTCAAACTGCTGCTTCACTCTTGTGGCCTGACTATCTGTGGGCTCCACTGAGCTGTTGGGTTGAGAAAGAGAAATATGTGTCTCTTGGTTGTTAGTAAAAAATGTCTATTCACCTTCTGTTCCTATTTGGTAATTATTTAGGCTGGGGTCGTAGCTGGTGCAGATCCTTTTAGTGATTATTGAAGTGTTTGGACATGAAACACAGTGTGGCAAATGTACTGACCTGTCTGTTTTAGAGTGGCAGGCAGCACTCCACCTTCTCAACAGAGTCCAGCCGCAGCCTTCTGATCTGTCTCTTGTGGGTGCTCAAGAACGCGGATGAAAGTGTCTTGCAGAAGTGGTTCACAGACCTGTCAGTGTTGCAGCTCAATCGCCTGCTGGATTTGCTTTATCTTTGTGTATCCTGCTTTGAATACAAGGTACTGCTATATCGTTTAAACCTCCTGAAGTTCCTTCTAGGGCTTGCTGAGGAACTTTACACTCCGATCCTTTACACGACTGCAGAAAGGCATTTCCTGCTCTCTCCTAAGTATTTCCTGTATTCAAAATCCCAAGGCTAAGCATGTCTCTCTACAACCTCTAGCCTTTTTCCATGTTTACTTTTCAGCCATGCAAGTGTCTGTGCCTTGTTCTTCTTAAGCGGTTTGTGCTGCTTGCCACTCATCTGGGAACTGCTGCAGGGAAAGGGGATAGCTCTTGGTCATTTTGCTTACTATCAACAAGAAGAGAGGTTTCTGTAGCGATGCTGGAGTCTGGGTAGATTATCCAGCTAGCAACTAAACCTGTATTCCTTTCTTGCTGTATGTCTTTAGACAGGAAAGATATTTTGAGTTGTTAATGCTTAGAAAATATCCCAGATTGAAAGAATCTTCCCTCATGGTCTCATTTGAAACTTGCAGGGCAAGAAAGTATTTGAAAGAATGAACAGTCTGACGTTCAAGAAGTCGAAAGACATGAGAGCCAAACTTGAAGAAGCTATTTTGGGAAGCATAGGGGCAAGGCAGGAAATGGTCCGAAGAAGCAGAGGGCAGCTAGGTAAGTAAAGAAGTCTTCTGTGCTGTCCCCTTTTTCCAAAAACTGCTACTCCCATCCCCAAAAATTAACATGCACCCGTCTGTGGTGTGGGATACTACCCATCAAGATCTTCAGACAGAGGCCCCCAGAAAAAGCTGTTTGCAGTTTGCAGCATGCTTCACTGGGTCTGCAAAATCTCTACACTTTCCCCAAGTTCCATCTACAGGCAGTTTGTTTGTTACTTGATTGCTTTTATGTACATGTGATCACGTCTCATTTATGGGGTGTTCTTGCCTGAACTTCTTCCAGTGTAGCATCTTCCAGAGCCACCTTCTAGTATGTCCTGTGCAAGGATCAGAGTGGAAAACAAACCGCCTGATGTTGCTTTGATAGCTCTGAAAATGCCTGGATATTTCTGCTAACTTAATGAGGATTGAAATAGCCAGTAGTTGGGGTAACAAGCACCTTCTGATGATTTTTGCTGTTTATGTTGTTTGGGAGGAAGGATGGCCCAGGGGTTAAGACAAGAATCAGAACTGTGGTTTTCTCTCCTGCTCTGCCACAGGCGTCCTGGTACATGCAAACCAGTAATTGTAGGCTAAATTGAATAAATATTTTAGAGCCATAATTAATGAATCACTTCGGAGAGATGGGGACCTTCGTATTTTTTTTCTTAATCTGGCCTGATTGCCTTTATTACTTGAAATTCCCCTGTCTTCCCAGCAGCGAGAATAAAAACATAAAAGACTGTGAGGTAGGAAAGAGGGTCTTGGCACCACCCTGAGAACATGACTGTGTACCAGTTGAGGACAGCAATATCAGACCGCTGAGGATTGCGACACCCAGGCTCCTTATGTAGCCCAAAGAAGGTGCTTCTCTTACCAGCCCTGATAGCTACCTCCCTGATTTGAGTATCTCAGCTGCCTCTCTCTGTTAGCTCTATAGTGAGCTGGCGTGTGGCAGCACACAATGTGGTCTGCGTTGCTCATTGCTCTCTTGCATACAAACCGCTGCAAAGGGAAGTTGCCTCTCGTGCCACTCAGCAGTGACAGTGTTAGGGGCCGTGTAAATATCTTGGGTGAGTGCCACAGCCTTGGGCTCTAAGAAGTCATAGTTTGCTGTCACCTGTCACTCGTGAACAAATCTGGAGTTGCTATCCATGAAAAAACCTAGCATTAGATGACCTCTGTTGTTTTGATATTATCCTGCAGAGAGAAGTCCTTCTGGGAGCGCATTTGGAAGTCAAGAGAATTTGAGATGGAGAAAGGATATGACTCACTGGCGTCAAAACACAGAAAAGCTTGACAAGTAACTCTGCCTTATCCTTCTACATTAACAATGTGACAGTGCCTATGAGAACGCAGGGTCTCTCTCCCCATAGAAGGTCAATGGCAGCAGTCCACTTAGCTCTCATCCAAGGAGGTTTGGGCCCTCAGCTGGAACAGGGCTGGCAGTGTGCAAATAGCTTTCAGTCCAACGCTGCCCTATCTAACTCTTTGCTTTTCCACTGTCTCTTGTTTTCTTAGATTTTAAAGTGACATTTAAAGAGACTGATACAATCCATTACCTTCTTAAAATCCTATTGTAAGCTGTAATTTAGAGAGAAGATCCATTAACAGTTTTCACAGATAGCATATATATCTCATGTCATATTTCCTTTATTCCATAAGAGCATTCTGGAGTTGTCAAAGCTCGCTTTCCTTTCCTGTCCTAATCCATCACTTTGATTGTTTTTCCACATGTGCTGTGCTTTTAGAAGCCACAAACCAGCCAGGTACTGTAGCATTGGTGTGCAGTTCTTATAAATTGCCATTTTGTACATCTGCAGACTCAATCATCACAGCATTGTTTGTGATGCTTGGCAGAAGTTTTCAGTGTGTGTGTGCAACTGATTGGAATGAGCTCTTTTTGCTTATTAGACCTGTTTCCTTTAAAATTCCCTCTTTTGGTGTGGTTTAATCCAGAGGGCTCAGGAGTTGTGTTTGAGCTTCGCTGTGCACGTTTTCTGTTTCCTCAAATTGCAACCTGCAGTCTGCATCCTCCCAGCAAAAGAATTGTTCCTAATCCTAGGAAAGCAATCTCGGCCCAAGTGAAGCTCTGAAGAAACTGAGCAGTGGGGTCCTCAGAGCCCAGATGGAGATCAGGCCAAATTTTATCCTTGAAGACATTGATGCTTCCTGGAGTAGAACGTACATCTTCACAGCTGCTAATTGCTTTGTCCAACGCAAGAATGTAATCTCTTGTTATCTCAAAGTAGTGGCTTTTTGTCCAAGAGTCCAGCCCTGTTGAGGCATTGGGAAAGCCAAATGACCAGTGTGTTTCAACCTGCTAATGAAGTAATGTAGATTTAAATTCCACCATTGTACAACTCCAGAGCTCTGGATGGAGTTACACCAGATTAAAATTTGGCCTGAAGAACTTAGCAGTTCACTGCCAGCACTGGGTCTGAGCCCTATCCTTCCCAGAAGGACCTCATGTACATGTTAAACAGCTGTGGAATGCCTTGATGGTCAAAGGATGGTATCTCACCCCACAAAATAATCTGCTTGGATAACTCTACAAACCTGCTTTTTAACCCATACTTGCTCACTGTGACCTGGGTCCATCACACTCCACTCCTGTGGCACTGCAAGTGTGTCCTGTGTCCGTAGGTAGAGTCTGGCCCTTTGAAACCTAACAAGCAAGACTTTTCACACAGAGAATTGTGCACAGCTAATTGCAGGTGGTATTATTTTATGCAGATGGTATTCTTTTATATAGGGCCAGGCCCCAAGCCTTCATATTCTGGAGCCTGAAGAGTAGATAATGAGTGTATGACCCAGCTCCCAGAGGGAGCAGCGTGGCAGGGGAGGGTTGCTGCAATACAGGTCCCAGAACAGAGTCAGCTGCTGTCCACTTTGTTGTGTATTTTGCTTGGATTTTGTCAGTTCCCATGGGTCACACTCCTGCTGTGATTTGGCTTGGCATGAGTCTGTCGGAGATGGCACCTGTGGTAGGGCAGGCCATAGCTGGGCTCTTTAAATATACCACTGGATCTTTGCCAAATGCAGCTCGTGCCAGTGAAATGAGGTGGTTGCTGCTGAATTCCTGGGGCCACCGGCGTGAGTAGGTGTTTGAACTTTGTAAGACTTTCCAGGAAAGTAAGTGCCTGGCATATAACAGCAAAATTCTGTCGTTTTTCTTGGAGAGGCAGATATTCTTCAAGAACTGTAATGTAATGTCGCTTGAAGGGACAAAGATTGCACCCTCACAATACGAGCTCTGTGCTACAACCAGTCTAGCTGCTGGGATCAACGGTGCAGATATACTAGCTCGTGTAGCACCACCTTGTGTCCATAGCCTATAACATAAACCCATATGTTCTGTTCCTGATTGTGCCGTTGCATGCCTAACGATGCCACTAAACCGATTTTGAGTTGGACTTTGATTCTAAACTGCTGTTGTGTTCCTGGGAGAGTAACGAAGTGTCAGGAAGTAGTGTGATCTCTCCTAGCATGATGAACGTAAATCCTGTGTAAGTTTGTATATGTAAAAAACCAAGTCTTTCTTCCTGTCCTCTTAATGGATGCGTTGAAATATCCTTGTAGTGTTGTCCGGCAATAAATATACGAATTGTAACTGGGAGTTTCCTGCTAATGAGAACATATTTTTGACTGGAAAATATGTAGGTCTACTTCTTAAACAGAAAGTAATTTTTATTGCTTTCTTTTCTCTGATTAGATCAAGGGCAGAGATAGAACATGAGGCACTTATCGATGGAAATCTTGCAACAGAAGCCAATCTGATTATTTTGGATACGCTAGAGATAGTTGTACAGGTAAGGATGATGAGAAAATAGAGATGTAATACCATTATGACCACCTGGCCAGGCAGCAGTTTGTTAAACAAAACCTTCCTGCTGCTCTTAACTGCCTGAATGCTGTCAGAACTGTTCAACTCCCCTGCTGCAGTGGGAAGGGTGGTAATGCCTCTCCTAATCCTCAGCCTGTAACAATCTGGTTTTACGCTGTAGTAGCTTCCTTCAGTCTTTTTGAAAGTTGTTCCCTTTTTGTAGTATAAGAAGTGGTTGTTCTAAAACTCAGCAATGAACTGTAAAAATTTCCAAGTCCTGACATTTTCTAACCAATTCCTCTAGTTCTTTCCAAATCTGCCTCAAGTCATTAGGTTCCAGGTCAGCCTCCTGTATCTGTACTTACTTTACACGGTGCAGGAAAGCTTCTAGGCTCCGTGGTTTGTGTGCACAGCCCACCTATTTCCTCACTCCCCACGGGTGAGCGAGGACACATGGCAGTTTTGTCCCCTGCTTTCTGTACAAATGAAACCTGGGCACGGACTGGAAGCAGGCGGTAACAGGCTTACCAGATCCACCTCTGGGCCACAGAGAGACCCAGGAGTCCCAAGGGTTGCACCTTGCACCTGAATAATGCACCTAGAAGCCAGTTACAGACTTTTCCTCTAGTAGAACAAGGTCCCCAAAAGTCAGAGCCTCAGCGGGTAGAAAGCATCATCATTCCACCAGCATTAGCGCATGGGTCAGGTTTTCAGTACCTGGGGGTTGAGGGTTGATTCAGTAATGTGACTGTTTTGCAGGCCCAGCTAAGTGGGTAATTTCTCCATGCTAAAGCAGAGTTGTTCTCTCTCTCTTTCTTTTCTCTCTCTCTCACACACGCACGAAAACACACACAGGAGGTTAATTTTTGCTCATGCGACTCTTGGTTTACTTTTGACTGCAGACTGTTTCTGTGACGGAGTCCAAAGAGAGTATCCTCGGTGGGGTGCTGAAAGTGCTTCTGCACAGCATGGCCTGCAACCAAAGTGCACTTTATCTCCAACACTGCTTCGCCACACAGAGGGCTTTGGTTTCAAAGGTGAATTCTCTGCAGATGTTATACTATATTCTGAGCAATGCTGATGGAGGATGGGACTGTTCTCTTCCTTTGCATTGGGGTCACTTCACCAAGCATTTACTATTATGTGCAGTATTGATATGCAGGAAGTGTGGTCTGGGGGTTGATAAAAGCTGACTGGTTTTCACGATCAGTACCTGTATTTATGCGCTTTGGGTTTGACGGCTGCATGCCACAGTACAGTTCACAGACCCTGAATGTGGTGTGGGTTCCTGCTGGCTGGCGGCAGTTGGTCAGAGGCTCCTAGCAAGTAGGGAGCACAAAACCCAGGTGGAATTTAAGCTGTATGAACCTCAGTTAAAATTGATTTGCTTTACTGGGCCCATAACTTAAACAACTTCCCAGTTTCTGTAGGTGTACTAGGAAAAACTCAATGTTTTAAGCCTGAGCTTTTGGAACCGATGTAAATCGGTCTAAGGGTGCAGATGTAGGAGCAAGTTGTGGGGGTAGGTAAAATGAGTTGCCTTCCAGTGCTGCCAGTGAGGAGTCTTTGCCTTACTGTAAAAGTGAAGTGATTCAAATTAGCATCATTCCCCACAAAACAGACTTCCTCTAATGCCAGTGTATGCTCATTGCTGAGGATTGCCCTGTTTTTTTGTCTGAGTGCTCGTTCCTGTCTGTCCAAGCACTAATTTTCTCATGTGCTGTTTTCCCAGTTCCCTGAGCTGCTGTTTGAAGAAGAGACTGAGCAGTGTGCAGATCTGTGCCTGAGGCTCCTGAGACACTGTAGCAGCAGTATCAGCACGATACGGTCGCATGCGAGTGCCTCTCTTTACCTTCTGATGAGGCAAAACTTTGAGATTGGGAACGTGAGTATCCTGCTGCGCTTCATTAGGTTATTACGTGTAAACTCGTTGGGGACTGCTGGATGGAGCTCTGTGTATTCCTGTGGGAGAAAGGCTGTTGGAGGGCTTACCATCGAAATGAGCATGACATGCAAAGGGAAGAGAGGCATGCAGCAGTGGCATGATTTTGCTAAGCTCCTGATCTTGCAGTACCTCACAGTGCTGGTCAGTGCATAGCGGGAGTGTCCAGTCTCCAGTGTCAGAGTCCGAGCTGTATGCCCAGATTGTCTTTGCAGGCAAGCTGCCTCTCATGTCGGTTTGTAGAGAGATGCAGAGCCCTGCCTGGAATGTCCACCAGCTTCCAAACCTGTCACTTTGGAAGGTTTGCCTACTCTTCAGATTGGACAGTTTGCACTTGAGGGGCTGTTTGGAGGAACTCCCCTCTGCTTTGTTTTCACACACCTCTAGGTGAGAGCAGAAATAGCCACACAGCCCTTTCTGTGTCACAGCTAATATGTGTGCCCTTTCTGAAAGGGCTGTGTTAGGGGAGGTGAGTTAGCAATGCTGGGATTTTGTTTTCATTCAGATCTTGTAATTACATCTTAGCTTGACTCACCCATGTGCACTTTAAATTCTCAAGAAAATTCTCATCTTAACACTTCCAGCTGGTATTTTGCAGGCATACATGTAGCTATGTATCACAAAGTGCTCCTCCAGATATCTTTGTTTACACTGTTTTGGTTACAGTCACCCCCAGTGAGTAGCAGAACTGGAGGCACCCACTGGTTCTGGGCCCAGGGACTATTAGTGGATTGATAGCAGTGAGTTAACAGTGACTCCAGTTTTTAGGCTAGACCAAACAAAAAGCAACTATCTGGAATGAAAGCTGTATCACAGGAGGGAGTTGAGCATCATCCTCTTCAGGGTATGGGAGAGGAGAGCATGCAGAAGGAGAAAAAACTAAAACTTCTGCAGGAGAATCTTCACCTGGAACTAAATAATGCTGTCATCAGATTATGAAGGTCAGCAGCACCAGAGGTTTATTGTAATCTCTGCTCTGAGACAGCCCTTTCTGCAAAATTTGAGTTTTCTTTTTCGTATCGGGCATCTTTCAGGAGGAGGGTACAATGACCAGAGCACTGATGTTGCAGCAGACCACTGCAGTATCTCCAGGTTGTTGAAATACCATAACAATATCTCTTGCAGAACTTTGCCAGAGTGAAAATGCAAGTGACCATGTCTCTCTCATCCCTGGTGGGGACATCGCAGAACTTCAACGAAGAATTTTTGCGACGTTCCCTGAAGACTATTTTGACATATGCTGAAGAAGATCTGGAACTTAGGGAGACAACATTTCCTGATCAGGTAAAAGAAATACCACAAGAGAAGTAATGTGTAGTTCATTAACAGGCTGTGCTTAAACCTCCATCTAGAGCTGGAATTTGCATGCATTCCCTGAAGGAGGTACTTTTTTTTTTTTTTAAATCACCTTAGTACATAAAACCCAAGTCCTTGATTAATTCTGACAACAAAGTGCAAACACACAAAGGTTCAGAGCAACTGTGGTCCTAACATAGCAGTGGTTAGCTCGATTCCCATTACCAGTTCATTACAGCAGTATATTTTTTACAGGTCCAGGATCTGGTGTTCAACCTCCATATGATCCTCTCTGACACAGTTAAAATGAAGGAGCACCAGGAAGATCCAGAAATGCTGATTGACCTGATGTACAGGTAGAGTTTATAACCATTGCACTGTAAGGACAGTAGATGTCAGTGCTCCACATGGTGTTTGAACAACTTAGTACCTGCTGCACTTCCTGTATTTAGGGCGTGAGGTATCGTATTGCTGTGAACTTTGATTACTTGTTTTTATTAGCAGTTATTTTACTTTGAACTTAATCCTGTTTTAAACTGCTTGCCACGATTCACATTTCACCTCAAAACAGCACAGCTTCTTGATGTTTGGTTTTGGACTCAGATGTTGCACATTTGAGCCCTTATAGAGCTTGTTTTTGGAGCAGTTCCAGGCCTCAGTGCTCATGGACCAATATGTACCTGTCTGTTGTGTTTGAATGTGGTTTTGTTTGGCATTTATGTAGCTTATCTTGGATAAAAGTAGTTTGCATTCCCCAGCAGTCTCTAACAATCTCCTCTTCCACCTGAGTAAAAAACTCTCCCTGCTTACATCAGGGAAAACTTAAGGATCTTCCAGGACCTGCTTGCAGATTGCAGAAAAGGCTTTTTGGTGATGGTACATATGATGGTCTCCATACGCAAAAGATATACCAGAGCCGTGTTAAGATCACAACTACCAAATTGCATGGTGTGGTCTGCACAAATGGTCCTGAAGGCTTCTTAGAAGGTGGCAGAGATTTTGTCATAAGCGACCAGGCAGGTCTGCTCTGATTGTCCCACACCTTTGGCTTACTGCCAGTCTCCAAGTGAAATAGGAGCTTTGGTCAAGAGCTTCAGCAGTCACCCATAAAAGCATTGTGCCATTGGGGGTAGCTGCAGTTGCTCGCCTGCCTCTAACTGGCTCAGAAATTTCTAAAGTAATATAGGGTAACTTTCTATATATATAGCTTCTTATCTCATGTATTTCTGGATAGCCTAGCACTGAGGGTGGTTATTATTTAAGTAGAAGTAACTAAATACTAATCACAGACGTTTTCTTTTCAATTAGGATTGCAAAGGGCTATCAGAATTCCCCTGACCTGCGTTTGACGTGGCTGCAGAACATGGCTGGAAAGCACTCCGAGAGGAGCAATCATGCTGAATCAGCCCAGTGCCTGGTCCACTCTGCAGCCTTGGTGGCTGAATATCTAAGCATGCTGGAAGACCGAAAATACCTCCCTGTAGGGTGTGTTACATTTCAGGTGGGAATTGTCCTCCATGATGTACTTTTGGGGTTTGTCATCTGCTGCTGAGATACAGTCTCTCCACGTGCAAGGTGCTGCTGTGCCTACATATTCGTACTGCACTTACTCAATTTGTTTTGGGGAGAATGCATTACATCAACTTCTGAAAATTTTTACTATGCTTGAAGACTGTCTTGGTTCCCCTAAGTCTTTACATCCGTGGTCTGAATGAATCCAGTTCTTCTCATTTCTCCATTTAAGTCACGGGGTTTTAACCTCTTTGATCTAGCCAGCATGTAGTGGGTACAGCTGATGAAAGTGGTTCCTGTGATTAGTAAGGTTAAACAGGACAATACTGAGCAGAGCAAACAAGCACATACTTTGCTTTGAATGTATAGGTCGTCCAGTCCATTTAGCTTAAGCATGTGCTGAAGTACCGTGCTCATTCAGAAGGAAATTAAATAAAATGCACGTGAAAGCTGCCTCTTTAAAATTTTAGGATTTGACTGAAAATCAGCTGGCTTTCGAAGTATTGCAAGTGTTGAATGTTGTTTAAATTGAGTAAAAATATTTTATCTACATTATATCTCCTTAGAACATATCTTCCAATGTTTTGGAAGAGTCAGCAGTTTCTGATGATGTTGTGTCACCAGATGAAGAAGGTATCTGTTCTGGAAAGTACTTCACAGAAGCTGGTCTGGTGGGATTGCTGGAACAGGCTGCAGCATCTTTCTCCATGGTAGAAGACTTTAATTTCTTTACCTATCTTCTTCAGCAATCTTACACTGCTGGGCAATATGAAGGAAAATGTTTTCTCTATTAGCCTGTATAATTCTATTATACCAGCTTAATTTGCATGGAGCATTTGGAGTTTTAGTTGCTCAAGACAGCCCTGTTTGCCCTCTGGAGTAAACTGTGCAAAGAACGGGACCTGGGACCAAGAGGCTTTTGTGTGTTTCCGGTGCCTTTCACTTCAACACTGCACATTTGGGAGTTCACAATAGCAAAGAAAGGCCGTAATGTTTTTCCTCCTCTTCAAAAAGAGTGGGCTGAGAGCTTTGTGTGAGCAGTGTTAATGAGCTGGTAGTAGTGTATCCATCAGAAACCAAGGAAAGCAAGTGAATTATTTCCCACAACTCAACATGAAATATCATTCAGTGCGTTTAAGTACAAGCAGCAATAACTCCAGGGCAAAGACCTAGAACCCCTGCTGTGGGCTGGCTGAGCCATGCCATGCAGTGTCTCTGCCTGCGATGGGCTGGATGCCCTCCATTAGAGACATCCTAAGGAAACTTCACAAAGCCTATCTCATGGAGTGCCAAAAGTGGATGCAGAAGTTGCTTAGGTTGAAGATGTGCTAAATAGAATGAGCTGTACTGTGCACTTAAGCTTCCATATTTAATTCCCATAGATTTGGTTTGGATCCTATTTAGCTTGTTGTGTTCTTGTGCATATATCCATCCAAAATATCCTAGTTTTGATTCTGTTAATAATCTTATTTCTAGTAGCAATGTGTAATGCATTAGGCTCTTGATTTCAAGGATAACTGAGGATTTTATTCCATTCATGTATGGGTATATGTTAAGAAAAGATGCTGATTACATCACAGTGGTATCTAAGCCACCTTTTCATTTTGCAGTTTCATAATTTAAAAGCTGAGAGTATGTATTATTCTTACTGTTGAATTGATGGAGCAATCTGATGGACCTTATTTTTGTAGGCTGGCATGTATGAAGCAGTTAATGAGGTTTACAAAGTCCTTATTCCTATTCATGAAGCTAATAGAGATGCCAAGAAGCTATCTACTATTCATGGTAAACTCCAGGAAGCATTCAGCAAGATTGTTCACCAGGTAATGATTTGAATTTTCAGCTGCAATGTGAATTGTGAAGAAACTTCAAATGCTCAGCAAATAAAAACTACCTATTGAGGAAAAACTATTCTAATCAGATTACATGAGACTTGTCAAATGGTGACCCACAGTAAATGCAAGGTTCACTAACAGGATTTTTTTCTCTCTGGACATTTAACATGAGAAACATGAGAGAACATCACATACCAAGTTTCACTGTAACTTCAGAAATATCCAAGAGTTAAAAATTCCAATCATCTGGCAGTTTATCCTTTCAAATGTTATTTTAAACTGTGTTTTGCATGCTGGGAAAAACCACTGTATCTTGCCTTTAGCCCGGTAGGTAACATTCAGAAATGTTGGGGTTTTATTTGTCTGCTCATATGGTGGATAAATTATTGATAGAACCTTTTGAAGCTTAGATGGTGCAAAACCCACCAGCTTAGGTGCTGAGTATTTGATGAGAGACATCAGAAGTTACCGACCCTCACAAAGCTCGACAGACCTCAGCTAAGCAGGAGACGAGCGCACTTGGCAACTCTCAAGAAGCACGTGTTATCTTCTGGGAGAGGCCTGCTGGGTGCGTGCCTTTCTGTCAGGGCAGGCAAGGACCCGGCAGACCCTCCTCCAGTACATGCCAGTGCTGCTCCGATCCCCCCGCCCCAGTCAGCTTTCTGGTCTTGGGCTGCTGGGTACGTTGTTTGTCTGCTGGTGCAGTTACCCTTATGCTGCCATCAGCTCCTCAGTAGATGTTGATTAGTACATGGATTTCACAGGATCCAGCTGAGGGTCTGGTGGTTTCCTCCGTGTTCTGGCATTGCCAGATTCCTGAGGTTAAATGAACCGATAGAGGACAATCATTGAGTGTCCTTCTGGGCCAGAGAAGGCCATTTTGGATGCATGATGACTTATAATCATTGAAACCATTTCAGGTTTATGATACCTTACATTGATGGTCATGTTTTGGCCTTTGAAACTTTTTTTTGGTTTCTGTGACATGCGCTTTTTACTTTTTATTACACAGAGTACTGGCTGGGAGGTAGGTAACTCCATTTTAGTTAGTAAAGAACACTAATAGATTTTTTCAGATGACTCACGCCAACGCTTGCCCACATGTGCTAGTTGTGGGTATTTCTGTTGCTGTCTGCTGTTAAAACAATTCATTAACCAAAGAAATACCAATAAACCGATTGTGGTTGTAGTAGGAAATTCTTCATAAGAAGCTGTAGGTAGTGCATGGATGCTGATGTGTTCCACTAATGAGGTTCTTTGGTGAATGAGCCACTGTATCATCACTAGTTTGTTTTTATAATTTGTTTATATTTCTTTTCATCAGCATTGACACAGAATATCATCCCTTCATACCATATTTTCACCCCACCCACAGGGGTCGATTTAAGCAATAATGCTCAGAGGTACTGAAACACAAAACTGGTTTACTGCATGTGCAGACCATATCTCAGAGAATAGGCTGCTTCGTTCTGTTCGTTTAAGAACAATCAATATGTTATGTAGCTGTTTATCTGGCAGTAAAATAGCTTGGTCGTGTTAACTGGAGTCAGTTTTGCTGCTTTCATTTTTGTAGAGGCTGTTTGCTCATATTTCTACAACATACACTGTGAGAACCACACATTTGGATTAAAAACAGACAAAGCAGTCAGCTTCATCTGCAGTCGCACACAGCACAGCAAGTTTGATAACTCAGGCCCTAGTCCAGTCAACACAGTGGGTACACGAGCGTCGAGAAGTCTCAGAAGACATTTAAAATATGTTTTGTGAATATGATGTTACATTATTTGCTTAGACTTCAGCTGTCCAGTTTATCTCTGCTTTTTTTTGTGAGTCAGGCAACTCAGTATGGGCCATCTCACTCCAGGTTTCCACCACAGGAGAGCATTGAAGCCCACACTTGAACTGGGGCCAAGACCGAATTTCTTTGGCATTGTGTGAGATAAATAATTTGGGCTGCTGGTGTCTGAACATCAGTTTTAATTCCAGCCTAGCAAGAAATGAAATCCAGTAGCTTAAAAGTAAACACTGACACTTAAGAGCTGGCCCTGTAAATCGTTTACTCGTTCCTGTGAAAAGTCCCAGCAGAGGAGGCAGCACAGCAATCCAGAGTACATGTTGTAGGGGTGTAAATGATATCTGTTCAATAGCCAACAGATGTGAAGGCCTGTGAGCATCTATTTTGATTAGTCTGCCCCTAAATCGACCCCTGAAGAAAATCCTGTCATTGGTTATGATTCTAACATCACTCAGTCATGTTTTACTGCATGGTAAAAGACACCCATGGTTTCAGTTCTCGTCTGTCATCGTGCTCCTTCATTGCCACACTTTTTCTGATCTTTGTGCTTTGTAGCTTTCAGATTTGTTGCATGTTTTGCCCTTTTTCCTTATTTTAAATACTTTAATTGATGCTCACCCTTTTTTATTTTAAAGTTTATTTGCTGCCAATTTGCTGCTTGTTTGTTTTTTGGAATTTCCCTAATTAAATACTTTCTGTTTTCTCCTCTATCGCCCTGGTTGCTGACCCTCCTCCCCACTCTTACTATTGTCTGTTGTGGTAAGTTCCTACTTGTGGAATTTTTTTTTTTCCCCCCTCTCTCTTCCCTCCCCGTCCCCCTTTTTGTTTTTTTATTTTACACTGTGGAAACCCCAATTTCATTTTGCCAAAGAGCTATGCCAACAGCGGGACCCGCCCCCCCATGTCACAAGGAAAGTAGTATTGCCAACTACAAGCACTGACGTAGCCTGAATCTGGCACCAATGCATTTCTGAGATCTGCTTAAACATACCAAGTGGTGGGTTTTTTTGCTTGTGTGTTTGTTCATTGAATAAATGTTGAATTAATTCTTTTTGTTTACTTTCCAGTTAGGAAAGTTGTTAGGGAAAATCTTTTCATGCTATGCCATGAGAACTCAAAAATGCTTTTTAAAGCATTTTTGAGAGTATGCAGGGTGAGGTTGCCATCGAATAGCAGGACTCCAGGAGCTGGTACTCTCAAAAAATCAATATTGGAAGACTTGTAATAGTTGGCAACACTGCAAAGGACCTTGGTTTAAAATTGAGCAAGAAAATAACAGTGATCAGTTTGGTAAAGATGATTGGATTTTGCATTCTGCACAGTGTGTATTGAAGGAGTTAGTTTTATTCCTACATACCTTAGGCTGACTCTGTCTTCAGGCAGCTGCTGCTGTGTTGGTCTTGGTGAAGAAAGCAGATGATCACTCTTGTGTCTGATTTTTTCAAATCTTGTTGGCAAAGCTTTTTGTGTGCGTGCAAGAGAACTCTAAAACTTTATTCCCAGTAATTTTGAAAGGTATTTACCATGCATAATAACAAATCATGAACCTTCATAAATCATGGTGGCTGTTATCTGCTCTGCCGGTTCTGTAATGGCTATTCAGTGTTCACCTTCATTCTCTTCTCCTCCCAAAGACCTATTATTTTTCATAAAATAATAGGAGATAAAATGCTTTTAATAATTTCTCCCTCATATCTGCATTTTTAGCTCTTTTCAGAAACAAGACCATGGAGTATTTTTAAGTTATTTGGTTTGTTTTCAGTACTATGATTAGATAGACTTTGGTATTGGCTAAATTTCAAAGATCCTAGTACAGAGCCATCCCATATTCTTAATGCCAGGCATGAAACTGAGCTCTCCTAATCTCAGGGGACTGGCAGCTACTGAATGTGTGTGTGAGGTATGGAATGGCCCGTAGGCGTTTGCTCTTCGGAAGAAGTTTGCTTCCATCCCTTTGCTCCCAGGTACAGATCCCCCAGTATGAGTCACATATATTTCATGGCTGATGGATCCAGGGCTTTGTGGGGAGATCTTTCTGTCGCATGATGGGCTAACCAGTGCTCCTCGCTGCCAGCTCTTCTCCCTGGGATCCTTATGATAACTGAGTTTCAGCAACTGGATTTATCAGGAAAAGCCAGTGCAGCTGGTCTTCATGACGATGAAAGGAGTGCATAAGTCGGAGCTGCCTTCACACGGGGGCACTGAGTCTCGCCGGGCTTCCCTGCTGCTGCCACTCCTGGGACTTCCCAATGCCCCGTTACTCTTATTTTAGGCATTTAGTAAATGCCACCAGAACTCCTTGTTAATTTATGCTGATCAACAGACAGCATTTTCTTCCTCCCTCGTTGTTATTTTTACAGCAACATAAATGAACTCTGCCTGTAACGAATAGCTGTCTGGGCAGATGTCCACATGGCAGATACTCACCTTGTAGGAGCCAGGTTCTGCAAATGCTTCATACTGTGAAAGTCACTCGCCGAGTAGGTAGGAAAAAGCACATGAATTAGAAGAGCAGCAGCGTCCCCTCCATCGCTGGGGCCGGCGCCGTGTCCGTGGGTTGGGGCAGGATCCCACCAACTTCCACGTGGAGCGTGCCCAGGCCCCGTGTAAGGTTTGGGGAGCTGTTTCGTATGCCAGTTCCTGTTAGGGAGACTTCTTGCTACCTTGAATTGAAAAAAACAGCACAGGAAGCTGGAAACGCTGGGCATTGAGGGATTTTAGGATGGGTAATATTGTCCAAAACTGCGGCTTTGAAAGGCAGCGATGAGTAAATTAAGGGTTCAGTAGGCTGCTCATTCCTGTATGGGTCCAACGGGACGGGCACTGAAGAAAGACAGGGAGTCCAGGGAAAGAGCAACCAGATGTTGCCAGTTGGTACTTCCAATAAAACAGAATAGCTTTGCAGCTGGGGGTCGCACATGGGGAGGTGCTTCTGGGGATGGCTGTGGTGCAACAAAACCCTGTAGTCTACGCTGGCAGGTGGAGCTGGATAAAAGTCCCTCTCTGGAGGAGGGATGCTCCGAGGGATGGGCTAGAGCAGGGATCCAAGGAGCCGCCCGCCCCGCATTAAGCACATGAGCAACTCTCGGTGCGACTCCTTGTTTGCTTAAATTGGAGCCTGTGTCCATACTCTTGCCAGAGCAGAGCCGATGAATTTGTATCTGGCGATGTCCCATAGTGAAGCCAAGATGTGGCCTGTGTGTATTAAGCAAGGCTGCTGCTGGCTCTGGTCGCTTCAGGCTTCACTTCCACTTCAGAGCTGGGCATCGGTGAGCTTTGCCCCCCTGAAGGTACTTGGGGCGAGCAGCAGCCCTCGCCCCAAAAAAGCAACGCCGCGTCCTCCTGGCTGTGCCTCGGGCAAGAGGAGCCAAGCTGTGCCCGGGCAGCTCTGGCGTGACAGCCCAGAGTTTCCTCCAGGCCACGAGAAGGCGGTGGCTTGCTGTGACAGTGCTTTTTCCAATCTCTGGAGTTTGCCTGAGGGTTTTTTTCTTATTTATTTTAGTTTGGCTTATTTATCCTCTTTGCCTTCCATAGATCATGTTCACCATCACCACAAGAGATCAGTTTTGCCATAGCAAAATACTAAAAAAAAAAAAAAATAAAAAATCATACACAGCAGCCAGGACATCTGTAAGTGCTGTTTGAAACCAAACACTAGCCCAGATTCAGAAACATTGAGCATTATATACTACATCACACTTTTTCACGAGAGTAAAGGTGAACATTTTAGAGTTTCTTGCTGAAAGGCATTCTGGTTTGTGCATGCAGCGTGAGTTTTTTTTAACAAAAATCAAAGGTCTGATTTATTTTTAAAGTGTTTTTCTTCTCTCTCTCTCAATCAGATTTTCTTCGTTACTTTTCCAGCAAAAATCTTTCTTGTTTCTCTACTTTTGTTGCATTTCTGGGCCAAATTCACCACTGGCTCAAATGGAAGCAGGTACATGATACAGTGGATTGCATCTGCTTTCACCAGGAGTGACTTTGGCCCTCTTTACTAGACATTAGTTACTAGAAGAGAACGTAACACCTTCCAGTTTAAAAAGCACCTGCGTGTGTGTGTGAGTGAACCAGACAATGACTTCGGCCCAATCCTGCAATTACTCGAGAGTGGATTACGGGGGGGCTCCGGTGTGGGTGATTTTCAGGGGTGTCTGTGTGCAATATCCTCCCTGCGTGCTGCAGGCTGTCAGCAGCTGGGCTTCCCTGCGCCTGTGCCTCCAGGCTACGGACCAGGCTGAGGGGTGTCTGCACAGGATTTGGAGAGCCTGAAATAATTACCCAAATGAAGGGACTTGCCTTTGGCTGTTCCTCAGAGACATCCAACACCCCCAGACTTCTCCTGGGGTGGGAAAAGTCATTGCAGGGTTGGGCTAATGGTCGTAACTGATCCATATAATTCCATGTTAGTTTATAATTTCATTGCGGTGTTTGCTGCTAAACGCATTCATGCTGAGTTCCAGGTGTGTTTTTTCTTTCCCTTCTTTCTTTCTATTTTTTTCCTTGTTTCTTAATTTCTTTTTTATTTTGCATAAATTCAGGAGTCTGCCTGCAGCCGTGCTCGGGGGTATGCATGTCTCCACACTGAAATAACCTTTTGTTTCTCCAAACCTAGGATGGAAAGAGGATGTTTGGCACCTACTTCCGGGTTGGTTTTTACGGAACTAAATTTGGAGACCTGGATGAGCAAGAGTTTGTTTACAAGGAACCCGCGATAACAAAGTTAGCTGAAATTTCCCATAGGCTCGAGGTGAGATGATTGTGGCTGACCTCAAATTCTGTCTGTGAGTTGCAGTTTTAACTATTGTTGCATCAGTTATTTGAGAGCCGCGTTACCAAATCGCAGGAAGTGGCGGAAATGAAAATCGTTGGGCAAAACCAGCGCTGTGCCTCTTGGAGACTGACGCAAGGCTGAGCTTAGAGAAACAAATCACTTGGCAAAACAGTTTGCGGAGCCCCATGCAGTGACCCGGAGCAGGGCCCGACGTCTCCTGTCCTCTTGCTGGTGCCACCGCTGCAGGAGGCGGGAGGAATGGAGGGAGAGGAGTCCCACAGGTTTTCCCTGATCTTGCAGCAAGATCATTCGAGAATTTGTAGCGCATCATCCTGTGTTTGCATTTCTCTTCAGCCGCCTGATGAGAATATGACGACCTGGGCTTGAAAAAAGGTTGAGATGTCTTCCAGGATCTGACTTTCAGACAGTATTGCATTTTGCTGTCATTTTGTTGCCTTCACATCATGTTCCTCTACTCCTAGAGACTGAACCCTCTAAGGTGGCTGAATTTCAGAGCCCCTGAGGTGGGACATCACAGGTCTGAAGTTTGTTTCAGCTGTGAACAAGCAGAGGCAACTCTTGATTCATCTAACTGGGGCTTGGGTGCAGCTCCGGGTACCACCCAGCGATCATCTGTACTGTGTAACGGTTAGCCTGGCCTGGTTTTTTGCCAACTAACCTGTGTCTAGACAATGTCTTAACACAGCCTGGGGAACAGCATGGGTCAGAGACTGTTCTCATCCGTGCACGTATGAGGCCATCCCCAGCAGGAGAGGAAGAGTGTTCAGCAGCACGGGTCTGGGCCGTGCCACGCTACTTGTTCGTAGGGCCCGGAGGGCAGACCTGGCCCTATTTTATTTGCTAGAACAGATCTGATGTCACGTTGTTGCTCACAACAATTTAGCTGCTGTCACGTTGCGCTGGAAGCAGCAGCGTTGTTTGAGGTTTAAGCGCATGAAACTGAGTTCAGAACCTGGCCATTCACCCAGCCCAGCAAAGCCGTGCTCTGATGCGGCACCTGATTTCCAGGCAGATCTCGTATTGACCCCAGTTTTCAGTTGAGCTCACAGACACACAGCGAGCTCAAATGGCTTGTTCAGAACCACGCAGCGTGTGTGCGTGCAGTTGGAAGGCTCCCGAGTTCTCCTGCCTTCCAGGGTGTTAGGCTTGTTTTTTCCTGTTGCCCCTGGAATGCGACTGATTTAATTCTCCTAGGTTCAGCAGATCACATTCAGCTCCGGCACAGCTACTGTTGAAGGCATGTGGAGCTTCGCCTCCCCTGAATATGCCTTTGTCTTTCCAACCCCCATCTCTCATGGCTGCATTTGACATTTTCTTTCAACGCATTTGCTCTTGATTGTAGGGATTTTACGGAGAACGGTTTGGTGAAGATGTGCTTGAAGTGATTAAGGACTCAAACCCTGTGGACAAATGTAAACTAGATCCTAACAAGGTAAGAACCCAAGTACAGGTTTAGAAGTAGAACAGACCCTGAATGTATGCAAACGTAATGGGACAAATCCTGCCCTGAATTTTGCCAAGTAGGCAGTGAAATCCATGAACAGAGCGTCTTGTGACTGGTTGGGATGAGGGCTGGGGAAAACCATCCCAGCAAAGGAACGCGGAATTAGCCATTTCGTTCCCTGCCCTTGTAGCGGTTGGTGGGAAGGGAGGAGACGAAAGGACAGCAGAGGCCCAGGCTGCATTTGCCTTTCTCTGTAGTCTCCGCAAGGAAGGAAGGGAGTTTGCCATTCGCTGGCCTCTGGCTTTTGTGCAGCTGCAGCATTTTGTCACTCTTGTGCCATGTCCTTTAAGCGTAGCAAAAATAACAGGAGCGTGCCTAGGAAACAGGACTGTGGCTTAGGACAGGGCATTATCTGCAAGGAAAGGAAGGAGACACTTCATGTGAAGAGCATGAGAGGAGAGGGGCAGTGAGCTGTGTTTTATCCAGTCCAGAAACTGCTGAGCAGCTACCAGCACCCCTGGTCCCTGTCAATGTGAGTGTGATTTTTCTGAGTAAAGGCAAAAACAAGTCCTAGTACTTCCAGAGGCGGCTTCAAGAGGAAAGAGAGCAAGCTGAGTTATTGCACTGCTAAAAAGCAGGGCGCAGGAGTCGGCTCTTCTCCTCTGGACCCGTACCTCACTGTGCCCACCTGGGTTCCTTCCTGCAGGCCTACATTCAGATAACCTACGTGGAGCCGTACTTTGACACGTATGAGATGAAGGACAGGATAACTTACTTCGACAAAAACTACAACTTGCGGCGTTTCATGTACTGCACGCCCTTCACGCTGGATGGCCGAGCTCACGGGGAGCTGCACGAGCAGTTCAAGCGCAAAACGATCCTGACGACGTCCCACGCCTTCCCTTACATTAAAACCAGGATAAACGTCATTCACAAAGAGGAGGTGAGGGCTGTGCTGTCAGGGCCTTCCTGAGACTAAGGGAAGTGGATGCTGCTGAAACTCGTGCGTGATCTACTCTTGTATGTGTAGTTTAATGCCACGGCCATGTCCCTTCACGCCGTCAGGTTAACACAGATGCACCCTCCTGGCCATCACCAGCCTAGCTTTTCCCTCTCTGTTAAAGATGCAGGAATTCGGCAGAGAGCGAGAGCAGACAGTGCTGTCGTGAGCTGCTCTGGTTGTTCACTGCAATGACTCCTTCGTTTCGAGTTTAAGAATGTCCCTGAACTTTTCCCTGTTCCTATTCAACCTAAACTAAACCCAGACCGATTTAGTAATGCAGTACGTGCTGCCACCTCTTTCACCAGGGTATCCCGATCACAGCAGCTGGTATATGCAGGGGCCCACAGTGAGCTTTGTAGTAACGCAGGTTGCTCCCTTCCATTCTGCTTGAACAGCGTGTCCTTTGCTCTGTGTTGCAGCTCACTTGCATGGCCTCAATGGCCCTAGGCCAGTGGGATCCTGAGGCTTTATAGAGAGATTTGTCCTATAGCTTATTTTTCAAGGGTAGGTAGGAACTGATGTGATCGCTGGGACACAATGAAAAATGCTTAGGCACTGACATAGAGCTGTAACCCTGGGCAGTTGGTTGCAGTGACCGCAAAGGGACACGAGTCTGCCCGCTCAGAAGCAATCCTAGAAAGCTCTTGAGTACCCAGATGTAAAAACACATTTAAAAATCAAACTGTTTCTTGATGTTCCTAAACCAAGACTGAGACGATGCATTTCTGAAGTGCTTCTGTCCTGACTGTCAGTCCTGTTGGTGTCCTCTACCACTTCAGTGTGCCACCCCAAAGTGGCCTGTGTGTTTCTGAAAGTCTGTGTCTGGTTGGCAGTCTTGGCCGTAACAAGCGTACTCTATTCTTGCTTAGATCATTTTGACACCCATTGAAGTTGCCATAGAGGACATGCAGAAGAAAACACAAGAATTGGCTTTTGCAACCCACCAAGACCCTGCGGACCCAAAGATGCTGCAGATGGTGCTGCAAGGATCAGTAGGTACCACAGTAAATCAGGTGAGGATCGCTGTCTGAGCTGGAGACACTGGGCTAGTACATATCACTCAGTGCAGTGGATGCTCAGCATTGGGCCTTATTTCTAAATTACGTTGGATTTTTTTCCCCATTCAGTCTATGGGATGTGTTTAAGGTCACTGGTAGGTCTAGACCACCCGTTCTCAGTGACTTTGCCATTTGAGTAAGAGTCCTGAAAATGTGGTTAGATCTGGAAAGTGGCTGAGAGGAGACAGCCCTCCCTCAGTTACCTGCTCCTTCCTGGCATTCACAGTTGTTTCTGCTTGCTTCTACTTCTCCCCTTTAAAAAAAAAAAAAAAAAAAAGTTTTATTACTTTCCCTTTGGTTAGCCAGGCTTTGCTGGGTGGAAGTAGGATTGTGTCCTGTTGTGGTTTTTGAGCAAAATGGAAAGCAAAACTAGTGAATGGAGAAAAATTGAGGAAAAACTGAGGGAGTATGAGTAAAGCTCCACTAATGCACAAGCTGGAAAAAAATCAGCTGGAGTTTCAAGTTCTGGGTTGAGTTTGCAGTGCTGGCAAACACTTCCATGGTTCCATCTGCATTGTTTAAACTTTGTCTTAGTTGTGAACTGAACAAACTTTGTCAAGAGTCCTTGTAAGAGAAAACAAGTATAGGCTCTCTGCATTTTCTCACACTGTTTTCCAAAAGCAGAGTTTTATTTAAAACAAACAAAAAAAGCCTTAAAAGAGATTCAGTTGTGATGATGTTTGGTGATTTATGCCAGATTTACCAGCTGCAATTTTTCAAGATGCATTCTGTAAAGAAATGTTGCATTTTACGAATGTTTCTATGTGCAAGAAGTTTCTCCAGTGATTGGATGTGACAGATGGTTTGAAGAAACTTACTTTTTCTCTTCTGCTCCTAAAGGGACCGTTAGAAGTTGCACAAGTTTTCTTGTCTGAAATACCCAATGATCCAAAGCTCTTCAGACACCATAACAAACTACGGCTCTGTTTCAAAGACTTCACAAAAAGGTATGGAGTATTGTCTTCAAACTGCCTGCCAGCTGCAGTTATTACTACCACACCAGACAGGAACATGTACAGTAACACAGGGGGTATTGGGAGAGAGGAGTATTCATGTTGTAACTCCATCTGTCCAGTTTCCATATGCAGCTGTATTCCTCAGCTGCCCAGTTGGTTCCCTGTTTCTCCAGTGCTGCTGGTCCATGACTTAAGGGGCTGAAGTCATTCGGCTTTGCTGTTTATCAGGAATGAATTAGCGATCACAGTTCAGTTGTCAACAAGTGTTCCTGTTTCAGAAAACACAACTAGCCACGCTGGCACAAATGTACTCACAGCTTGGCAGGGTCAGGAGAAACTGCTGAATTGGCCAGGAGATTTAATTTCCCTCTTAAGTGAATTTCTCCAAATAGAGTGGAAGCATGCTGGCAGAATTCTCAAGAAATGTGCTGCCTGCTCTGCTTTCCTCTTGAGTAATGCAAACTGCAGTCTCAGTCCAGCATCTTTTGCAAGCACTAAGGAATTAAAAAAAAATATATATATATAATTGAAATAAAAATGTTCCAAGCAAATAGATCCAGTGGCAGCATAGTTTTCCCATATGTAATAAATGGCATCGATGATACGGTTCTTTCCATACTCTTTGTTTAAATTACATCTTTGCAAGTAGAAGAGTTCCTGATGAACATCTCAGTCTGCTATTTATTAATCTTTCCTGAGGAGAGCAGTAGATCTATCCGTCTTTAAATCCTCTTGGACTGGAATTGGCTATGTGGAGATCAGCTTTTCATTTCTCTTCAGAGAGGATAAACGTAACTGGAGAGTAAATTAAAATAAAAAAGGAGTTGTCACTCTGGAAGTGAAATGGAAATTGGAAATATGAGACCCTCTCCTTTCCCCATGGACACCAGGCTGTTTAGCTGAGTCTTTATTACCCAAAAGACAAGATAGAGAAGGATATTATGTGTCATCCCAGAGGAACAGAATGAATTTTTTGTACTATTAGATTAACAAGTCTGTAGCAAGCAGGTCCTTTTTTACATGCCCAAGTTTCACAGGCTTTTGTTTTCTAGATGCGAAGATGCTCTGCGCAAGAACAAGAGCCTGATCGGTCCAGACCAAAAGGAGTATCAGCGAGAACTTGAAAGGAATTATCACCGGTTAAAGGAAGCTCTCCAACCCTTGATAAATAGAAAGATTCCACAGTTGTATAAGGCAGTGCTGCCGGTCACTTGCCACAGGTGGATATTTGATTTTACTCTTTCAGCAGAGATAAAGAGGGTGTAAAATTGGGGGCTGGGGTGTCTGATCTTCCTGGTGAACCTGGGACATGTGTTTGTTTTCAATTATGGCTCTTTTGGTTGAGTCCATACCTTTCCCCTTCTGTCCTGACATCAGAGCACATCCCCTTCCCAGCAGTTATGGTAGGTGGTGTTTGCAATGGTTCCTTTCGTTCCTAATCTATGACAATTTTATTTTTTTTTTTCATCCTGCATCCCATTCTTTTTAGATTCAAAACCACCCTCAGTGTGGCAGGCCTTTGACACTTGTTTGTTCCCAGTGAAACTGGGATGAGGAGCTCCAGGGACAGGCAGGCTGGAAAAATAGTTAGTGTCTTCCATGCTGGAAGACCGGTAAGCTGGAGTCTGGGCTTTTTGTTCGTCTGCAGTGAGACTGAACATAAAAGCCCCACTGGGAATGTATGAAGCAGGTCAGAGCCCATAGCACTGTAATCCCCTGGCACCAGCTGTGGCTGAGCAGGTTGACTTTGGGTACATCAAATTTCTGGGAGCCAGAGCCTTGTTAGAATAGGGGCAGAAGTGTTTCCCAGCAGGTGCCCTCCACGTAATCTTTGGCTTGACAACTCCTTTTGTGTCCCCTGTCCCCAAAGTAGGCTAATGCAATCCAGCAAGACTGCACTGCCCTGGCGTCGTGGTCTCACACCAGTGAGTGGGGTGGAGTTTTTTTCTGGAAGGCGCTTTGTTAGCACCGAGCGGGACGGTGACGGTGCTTTTAACGACAGACCCTTTAGGAGATTGGTGTGAATGTGGACTGCAGCTCATGTCCCTGCCGTTGGTTTAGGAGAATACAGCCCTGGTTTTGAACCCCTCCTCATGCAGGTGTTGTTCAGAGGTAAAGAGCGATGGGGAACATAAAAAATGTGAAAAGAGAAGCTTGGCAAAACTGCGTTATAAAAAGAGCAAGACTTAGTGCTGGATGAAGAAGGAAATGAGTGTTCCCAGCTCACACAGCAGTGCTTAGCGATGTTTCTGTAGCTGAATTTGATGTCTTTTTCTGTCTGCTGAATTCTGCAGAAAGGTGGCTTCCCTCGTTACCATTCATGTACTGTGTGCTAGCTGTTCTCTGCTGGAGTCAGTTTTCACTGGCTGGGGATGGTGGGAGTACCAGTGCTTCCCTCCCCATCCAGGTGGGAACCTCACAAGCACTTTTGTCGTGGCGATTATCTTCTAGTCTTGTGAATTTCAGTCCGTACAGGGAGTCTAATACAGGTATTCCAGGCAAATTCCGCTAGAGGTTTATTTGAAAGACTTACTTAAATAAGATTTCAGTAGTGCAGATGGTTTGTGCTGCTTCTCTACGTACACATGAATTAAACTTTCTGTCAGCTTTCATGTCAGTAAACCTTGGGCAGTTGAATGATCCCAGACACAGAGCCAAAACCAATTCATTTGAAAAGCAATGAGTTGGTGTCAGTGGACTTAATTTTTGTAGTAGCCAGCTGTAGAAAATACTGGAAATGAAGTACAGAATCATTCATCTGATGAGGCTTCTTATTTCATCATGGAAAATATGAGCTCATCATTGTATTTTCTCTCCCTCAGAGACTCCTTCAGCAGGATGAGCCTTCGCAAAATGGATATCTAAATGAGTTAAAAACCAAAATAAAAAAGCACTTAAAATTAAGGTTTTGAAAAGAAAGAGCCTTGTTATCAGCGCTGGGAATCAAAGAAGTTTTATTGTGAAATAAAACTTGGACTTCATCCTGGACATCCCACACACCTCTTCCTCCATCAAAGTGTTCAGTGGCCAAAAATCATTCTGAATTGTCAAATGTAGACTTATCAATGTTTGAAAAAAAAAAAAAAAAAAAATCATGACAGTGGTATCCAGAGTATTGGTGATAAGCTGTAAACTTACCTGTTTTTTAAGGCATTTTTATGACTCAAAGGTACACTAAACGCATTTACCTTTATTTATAGCATTACCTAATGTTAAATTTATTTACTTTTAGTTCATATATTTAATTTATATTAGGACCATAAGCAAATGCATTTTTGAAGTTTTTAATGTAGTGATGATGGTTATTTTGATGGTACTATTAAATATGTGAATGTTTACACTTTAATTCCCTGTGCATTGGACTTCAGAGCTTGCCATCCTTGGGAAAAAGGTTCAGAGAAAGGTAAGTAAGTCGTACAGTAACACTTCTTAACCAAGTGGTGATTTTTCTATTATCCCTATCCTTTTTCCTTTGTAACTCTGAATACGAATTGCTGCAAAGAAAAATAATTCCATCTGTAGCCATCAGAAGAATGAAGGCACAATCTTGTTACCACTTTACCTCCTTCAGTACCAGTGGAGTTTCAGCACAACTTCTGTGTGTACGTGGTCATTTCCACCAGCTAGGAGGTCCAAACAGCACAGTAATCTCCTCATAACTTTGAATGTGCAATTCAGCTTAGCAGTATACATGCGACTAGACTGCTTTTTGTGTCCCTTTTTCAATTTAAAAACTAATTTCACGGGGAAAAAGAACATAAAATGATATCACAGTTTTAGTTAAAAACTTACATAGAAAGCATTCTTTGCATTGTTGTTTATGTAAAGAAAAACATCTGTTTTACAGCAGTTGTGGTGGCTAGCACAGCACTTCAAGGAAACACCAGAATTGGAGCCGAGTACACAACCCCTAAATCTAGTCCTTTATATTTTTCCTCTCTGTATTGAACAAGGTCCCTGGGAAGAGGTGGCATGTGATTAAACACAAGCTTATTCTCTCTCTATAAATACCTAAATATGCCTACGTATACATACATACGTACGTGTGTGTGTATATATAGAAACCCAAATTGGATAAACGTACATTTTTATATATATAAAGGCGTAAGAAAAAAAATGGGGTTTATACACGAGCTTTGAAGACAGCGAACAATTATACATAGTCACTTCCAATTTGTGAGTATTTGACTTTTGAAACCTAAATAGTTTTTACCTTCAATTCTAACATACATATTCCAGTATGTTAGAAGGTGCTTGGAGGAGGGGGTGTTTTTTTGGGGTTCACCCCCTTCTGTTTTAGCACTTGTAGCTGCAGCGAGCGCCCACCCTTCCGCATCAGCAGGGAGGGTTTAGGGTGGGAAGGGTCACTTTTATTCTTGATACTTATTTCAAGTTATTAGTGGCTGCCTGTCAGCGTGCTGGTAGCAGGAAGGCTGTACTCACTGCTGAGCAGGTCTGGGAGCCAGCACGGGCTGTCGGCGCGTGGCCTGCCCCGGCGGGACCGTTGGTACCCAGCAGGACGGCGCACGGGAAGGGAGAGCGGTACTTTTTCCCAATTTTTGCTCCTTCTCCCGTGCTCTTTTGTTCCAACAGCTCCATAGCGGTGGTGCTTTTTGGTAATGTGAGCGAGGCGCTTTTCTCAGCGTGCCGGTCTCTGGCCGTTTCCCTTGAAGACAAGCAATCCTGAACTAGTTCTGTGTTACGGGTTATAACATGGGAAAGCCTGCGTGGAGTTCCTTACGTGAAGAAAAACTACTTCTCTAACCTAAGCCTTTCCATTCCCCCGCTTCGATTTTACTGGATGGCCCCATGTCAATGTAAATCTGACTGGCTTAGCTGTACTTACAGCTTGATAATTGCGTAGAACTCGAGTGCAGTATCGTGGAAAGCTAAGATTGGGCAGCCACGCTTTGTTTTCCATTGTGGCAAACTACAGGCCACGTGCCATACGGGACATTATTTACTGTGGCAAGTGACTAGTTCAGGAAGGGTGGCAAGTGCTTTACTTGAGTAATTCTCCAAAAAACCCACCCCATACTACCTATCCATATGCCAGAGGAGTGTTTTTTCATTCAGCATATTCCAGCTGATGTGTGTTTTCTGTTCAGCTGCCTACAAAGAATGTTTCTCTCAAGCTGTATAGTATGATGGAAGACATCTGGGTCTTCCTTCGATTACAGTGTAGCCAATATTTTGTTGCAAATAATGGTATTTTGTTTCCTTGGAACATTTCCTGTTCCTGCAGTTGAATGAAAAAGATAAGTCTTGGGTCAAGTGTGGAAAAACAAGCTTTCATTTGCAGGCTGAAATTCAGCAAACCCCATACTGCAGGCAGTAAAAAATAGCTTTCTGTAATGTGATTTGGCTACCCTTGCAAGGTAAGATTACAGGTTTGTTTGGGTTTTTTTAAATGTAGCTATTTCTTGGTTTAGACAATGAAATTATTTATTATGGTGATAATGCTTTGGGAGAGGTCTTCTGTATTTGTAATTCCAGATTTTTCTCCTCTGCAGAAGATAATTACCATGGGCATCTATTCAGCATGAGTTTATAAGCAACTCTAAATTTATAGCCCAGCCTTTCTTACACTGTTTTCTGTTGACAGTACAAGCTGTCTAGACTGAAACATACTTTGGTAATATATCATCATCTAGGATATACTGCAAAATCAAGACCTGTACAAAAACTGGAGGTCCACCATAACATGGAAAATACATTAAAGATATTTTTCATGAGTTACCTTAATGTAGTATAAACACTACAATAAAAGATTGTAAAAAAACCTAAGTATTAAGTATAAACCAAACTAGGTAGAGGTTTCTAGGGCATTTCCTGTAAATAAATTAATTTGTAATTGAAAAAGTTTAAATATATCCAGAAAACTAGGGCATACTCACATCTTGTGAATCTTTCCTTGTCTCTCTCTGCAGCAGCACTTAAAGTCGTTCCATCCATCCTATGACAGTAGAAGGAAACACGCATCCTACTTTGTGTCATATTTTTAAGAAAGATTTTAATTGTCTGCAGTTTTTAAGATTCACCTTAACATTTCAGCATCTAATAGATGATTTGGGATTTTAATCTCTAGTATTTAGTGCTAAGCATTTCACTCATTTTTACAATAATGTTTCCCTTTCCCCTTGCCTCTGAACCTTACCTCTAGTCATCAAGTGCCTTCAAATTAGGATACGCTGTACAAGAATGAGTTAAAAACCAAAAGAATGTTACTTTTTAAAGCACTTTTAAAATCATCCACTTCTCTAAGATATTTTCCCAACCTTTTTGTAAGTGCCCAACCACTTTCACTTTCCACTTTTCCCTCTCCAAAGACAAAAGTGTGATCTAGTCATCTCAGATGTGTATCATAAATTTTTTATTTCATATATACATTCTTAACAAAGCAAAGCCAAATGCTTTTGTTTTCCCATATTTCAGTGAGCTCTAAGTACAAATTAACTGTTATAAGATCACCACTAAGTTCCAAATCCACCCAAACAGATATGCATATTAGAGGGCTTTACTCTTAAAAGTACAAAATTATTTTAATTACACTACACGCTCCCCCTGTTTTGAAGTATTAATCACACCTATTTACACTTTGCCCATTTAACACCTATGCAACAAGATGCAAATTAGACCATTCAAACATTTCTATTAAGTTCAGTTCCTTCCAACACACTAAACGAGGTTACAAGACCCTTTTCTTGTGCTTCGAGTTGCACTGAGCAGTATAGAACTGGATAAGGAGAATAAACCACGTCGATTACCCAAAGACTAAATATGAAGTATTACTTCCCAAGTTACAAAAATACACAACTTCTGATGAAATCTGCTAGTTAATATACATTTACTCCAGGATATGAATACAAATAACTTTTATTTTTAAAAAAAAAAAAAAGCTAATAATACAATAGGCATGTCTGAGACCTAGAGTTGTGTTAAAACCACTACCGTGTACTGTAGGCATCATTTAGGAACTATACAAATCTGTATTTCTAAAAGGTAATATCACTATTCTCCAGCATAAAAGTTATTACATGAGTTAAGTTCTATGTCGTGGTTTGTTAATTCAAGTTGAGCCACTTACACCAAACAAAAAGACCAGAAACATTATGATCCAGTAGCTTCAAAAACAAAGAGCTGCTTCTTCCAGGTAGTTTTGATGCAAATCAGACCAATAGGTGTATGCAAATCCCTAGTATTTACAGTCAAAATACAGTATCACTCTACAATTTTCTTATAAAACAGTAGGTAAGGTGTTGATGTAGATGACGATGTCGGAGAAAGAGAATTCAGAAAGTCCTTTTCTTCTGTAACCTTCACTTCAGAATCATCAAAAAGCAACCACTTTCCTTCATACTCTTTCAGGCTCTGCAGTACGTACAGAGCTTTGTTTTCTAGTCCACTGGAAGCAACGCCATTTTGCTCGCTGTGTTCTGTGCCGCACTCCGCGTTCCCGTTAGTACTGCTAGACTCGGGATTTCTGTTTTCAGTAACTACGTTGAGAAACTTCTCAGGGTTAGCTGGTTTGTTGTTGTACAGGTCACAGTCAGACTTGCTCTTCTGCCCCCCAAGAAGTCCGACAGCTTCCATATTCTTTTTGTTCAGAACTTTACCCGGCTGTGCATTTCCATTGACTCTAAAAGAGACTTCACCATCGTCGTAGTCTTCAGCAACAGTTCTCGCCTCCTCCTCATTCAGTGGTTCTGGTTTAATCATTTCGTACATTTGGTCAGTGATGAAGTTTCCCTTATCTAACTCTAGGCTATTAAGATCTGTAATTTTGACAGAAGCTGTGTAGTGTCCACTGCTAATTGTAATGCCGCTGTGCATTACCACTGCAAATAATCCATAGGTGTCATTGGTCGGCTTTGTGCTCCATTCTTCTAGTGACAGTTTGAGAGGCGTCAATAAGGGAGTGTTTATCTTGGATAATCCACCATAGCAATCAAACCTTTAGAAGAAAGATAAAGTTAAGACCTCTTGCCACAACAGCTCACAATAAATACTGCTTTAAGTGGCCCATATATCGTATCTATATTCTTTTCCTTCTGTTAAAAAGACATGGGTGATCTGAATGTGAGAAGTTGCTCACTTTTCAACTTGCTTATCATGAGCATCTCTCCCAGGCACCCCTGTTCAGTAAAGACGTTTTTACGAGCATGTATAATGTTACATCTTACAGCCTAGTAACTATGTATTTTAATTATTTAAGAGATTCCCCTTTTCTAAAGTGTCAACTAAATTAAGTTTTAAATAGTGACGATAAAAGGAGTTAACTTAATTGTTCAGTTATCATTTGTGCATTTATCCATGAATACTTGCACTTCCTCCCAGACACTATCCTGCATTTCAAATTAAAACAAAACAAAACAAAACTCTTCAACACCCAAGGTTGAAGTAAGGGTTGAGGTTTTTTTTTTTCCCAAAGCTTTCAAAGAGTAATTTACTAAATAAAGGAATACAAATTTATTTTACATTCAAGTAGCTTTAATGTCACTCAGAAAAACTGAGCAAGTAATTTTTCTCAGATCTTAGTGCACTGTAGTATACTGCCAATGGTTATCTAAGGATGAGTAAGTTACTAACACTTTCTTATTACTAGGGATTCTTCCTTAACTATGCTATGTTATTCAGCTTTTTAAAAGAATTATCTAGCTGATTTACTTTGGAAAAGCATCTAGTATTCCATAAATATTTAGCATTTTGTTCATAGTGCACAAATTTACAATAAGAAAAGTTTTAAGTCCTTTCATTACAATAAGGTAAAGGACTCTAAAGAGTTTGAAAAGAAAGTAAGTGTTGGGACTTCTACATTATTGTGTATTAACCTCCTTGAATTACTCTGATCTTACATGATTTACATATTACATCAGCCCAGTTTAATTAACCCCTTTATTTAACGATATGTTATGATGTCCTAATAGATTTCAGTGATGATTCAGTCTTGCTCAACTGTTAAGGTGTTGTAGTGAAAAAATACAGGGGAATGTAGACAAACCCTGTAAAACTTATGTTCCAAAGCACTAACTACTATTATTCAACTTGCATTTTATCATAAGGAAGAATAACTATCTTTAATCCAAGGCAATTGTAGATATTGCGTAACAGTATAAGCCTAATTGCAGTAACAGAGTATTACTTTTGTTTTACTGGGTTTAGTTTTGATTCTGCTGCGCTTCTAAGCATTTCGCTAATGTTCACAGCCATAACCCTTATAAACATAAATACATTTACACACACACAGCTGTCCTCAGTCACTCAAGTCTAACTAATTGAAATCTCATTTTAGACCTAGCCTTACCATAAACATTTGAGTACACCAAAAGAAACACAAAAGAGCATATCATCAGAAATAATAAAACTTAAATCTTCTGAAAATCCCTATTATTAGTAGCCAGAAATAGAGATATTCAGAAGAGAGTCAAGAAACAGAGAAACTGCTTGCTGATACTCTAGATCAGAAATCCAGTTCCACTCAAGCACACTGTGACAATCATATTAACATAAAACATTAAAAAACAGGCTCTACCTTTCTTCTGAATGAGATCCAGCATCAGAAAGATTTGGAGAGGAGGAAATAAGAGAGGAAATCTTTTCCTATTAGCTTTTTGTTCTTCTTAATGATAAGAATCTGAAGACAGAAAAATTGCATGCCAAATACTCTGCCTCCTCTGACTGATGCACAGTAGTTCATACACAACAAGGTTGATTTCTGCAACTACATCTTTTGAGGCCATAAATTAGTGGAACTTTACCCACTGTACTGAATTAATACCTCAAGTTATTATAGACCCTTAAAGACTTAACCTATTTTGCTGCAACACTTTTAACACATAAACATGTGAAATAAAGATTACCAGCGGCATAAGCCCTGCTGCCACTAATGAGCAGATGTGACTGTAACAAAATGTAAAGTAAGCCTTTAAAAAAAAATTTTTTTTTTAAAAATCACCTGCTCTTACCTGATACCATTTCACAAGACAAAAAAAAATCTAATTTTCTGACCAATTGTTAAATTTATATAGTGAAAATGCTTAATTAGATATTACCAGTTACACATTTCTTCTTAATAGCTTCCCAGTCTGAGCACACATGGCCTAGCATTTTTTTTCCCCCCCACACACACTTGCCAAAGAGAATTACTCATCCCCAGGCAAGCAGATTTTCACACTGGCTGCTTTATTTAGAAAGCCAAACACTTTGCAAGCCAGCATCTAGAAAAGATGAAGCAAATCCCTACTAACTGTAAATATTTACATTACCGTTCCCCTCTGCGTCATTTCTCTTCATTTACTGAAAACTCAGTAGAGCACAACTAAGAAGTAGATAAGATTTCAAAATTTTTATGGGAGCTAAGAGAAGTTGCATGAAGATTCCTAGTTTAAAAATCTTAGTTTAAGGCCAGCAAAATAGTCTGTTATTACTTTTAGGGCAAACCATTGCCATCTTGTCTATGGAGAGAGTAGTTTTACAATAAATATTACAAGTTTACGTAAGTCACTGGGGGGAAGCTTCATCAAAGCTCATTGTTCAAAAACCACCATAAGAGTGACTCTGGATACTATGGAGTAAGCCAGTGCTTTGGTTTACTAGCCTTGGCTCTTCCTCACTTGATTTGCAGCTGTGCTTTATTACTCCAGATCAAGCTGTTTAGAAATTACATGGTTTTGTCCAAGATAAAATGTCCAAGCCAAAAACTGGGAAACAATCTTCTAAGCAGTTTCAGCTTCATCACTGACTCCAGTTCTACATCTGATTTTTCCGCTCTTAATTCCTTAATCTCTGGCTGCTAGCACTTGGCAGAAAATGTATGACATGATTCAGAGGACACATGAGGAACACCACAAGAGACTGGATTCAGTCTGACCCGGATATAGGTCTGAGTATTTTGGAGCAAGGACCTGAAGATTGCCAGGACAGAAGAAGAGGTAAGTGATTCAGGAGACGGCTGGTTAACCTGCAAGCTGCAAGTACTTCTTCATAGCAACAAAAAAGTAGCAAATGTAGGAGCAAACTGAAGACAATATTCAGGTTTCCTTTCAGGTGGCCATCTCAGGTTGTATTTTTTTTGAATAGCCTACAATCATACCAGGATACCATCTCACATCAAGGGCTACTCAACAATAGCATTACGATTTTTAAAAAGCGTGCAACTTTTTCTATCCCTTGTTGTGACAGTCAAATTATTACATAGAACAATGAAAAAGACAATTTTCTATGTTATGGTGCTAGGCTTGTATGAAGAGATGTTAGCCGACATTACAGAGGAAGTTTCCTTTCCACTTTCTCAGTAGACACTAGATACTCCTAAAAACAAATACTAAAAACAGGCAGAGCGAGAACTGTAGTTTTAACAATCTTAGCAAAATACCCGTAAAAGTATCTTAATAGAATCCTCGACAAGAGTTATTTTACAAATCTGATTTATACTGACCAGTTATCAGCACTTGTTTATAGAGCGTCCTCTGACAAGTCATCTGTCAACTTACATTTTGTATCTGTATAGTGCCAAAGGTCCTGTACACTTCCAGTTCTAAAATATATTGGTGACACAACTGAATTCCACGGAAGACTTCATGCGTTAGCTGGCAAGGTGGCTCTGAAAGTCTAAAGCCAACCAACAGGGAAATGCAAACCACAGGGAACCGGGTGGATAAAAAGGCCAAACTAGTTTGTGCCTGAATAACTTACTGTACATCACAAAGCAGCTCAGTGTTAAGTCTCAGAACTACACCTAGCCATCAGGTTATAAAACACAGGCTGCAGCAGAGCAGTGCGTTTGGCTCTCTGGAACAGATGCCAGCTAGGGGGATGCTGAAACCAACACAAGGTTATCTTCTTTTGCTGCATCTGGCAAAGTTAATGCAGATAGCGAAAGTTATGTTTTAGTGAATACCAGGGGAAGCTGAAAATACAGGCCAAGTCTGCAAACGTTACTAAAATGGTATGCTTACTCTCAAAAACGCACTTAATGGCATAACAATTTTCTGAAAGATCTGGGGTAATATTTTATAGTTAGTTAACGAGGAGTTTTTCCTGATGAAGCCGTCTGTCATTTTTCATTATTTGAATCTCAGTGGAGAAATAGTGTTTACTGCAAAATGCTGTGCATAAAGCGTCATGGCATTGTTTCATTTGTGTAGACTACTGTAGTAGGGACAGGAGGGTTTTTCTGGTTATTTTTTTTTCCTCCCTTCCCAAAGGAAATCCCTAAATTCCTAAGTATGAAAAAAAGGTAAAGAACACTCTCATAAGAATAATCTCTTTCAAAAAATCAGGATTCCTACAGTATATAACATCAAACTGATTGCTCAGCAGTTACACATCAATGACATTGATATTACTGTATTTTAAAGGATTTCTCTACTGTATGTTAGATCTTTAAAATGTTTATCTCCTGAATTTTTTTCCCAAATTTTACTACTCATGTTCAGTTAGAGACCAAAGTACTACTAGCTGTGACCATAAAATTCAGTTTTGTTCTCACTACTTGTTCTGCTAAAGTACTTAAACCTGCCTCTAAACTCACACAGACAGGTGATATTAAAGGTAAAGTTTTAAGAAACATCAGGGTATCGGGCTGTTGTAAAAATATACATAGAACAATTTTTGTTAAGAAGTCTCATGAAAGTATATTCTCCTGGAGATAATTTCTGCCACTACTTGTAACAATAGAAAGCCTTTATGAAATTAGGGGCCACGTCCCACTGATTTCAGTTAATTTCAATCTAGAAATCTGCTTTTGCTTTTGGAAAAGTTACAAAACATTTTCATCTCTTCTGGTAAGACTTCCCTTCCAACAGCGCACCGTTTCGTAATATAGTCAATCTGCATACTCACTCTAAGCCACTAGCAGCAAAGCACTTCAAATGAATTGTTATAACTTCAGGCATTTTATCGAATAAAAGGCTGCGTTCTGCTTCTGTGTAATGATGGCAGTTTTCGCAGAAATATTTATCCTCTCCCACAATCCTTTCCACTGACGCAAACTGTGAAATTGCCCATTTAAGAGTCTTCATTTCTGTTTTTGGCTCTGGAGAAACTATAAAAGAGAATCATCACATTCACAGATACGCCATTATTTACATTTCCAATGCATCCCACCAGAATAACAACAAAACAAAATACGTCAACTTAAGACATGTTCAAAACCTACTGTCAACACTGTAAAGAACACTCAGTATGTATGAAACAGAAGTTGTACTCAAATTTTTGAATCATTTCAGGAAGTGATGAAAATATCACTTAACAGGTATTATTACTTAAAATCTACGGTTTTCCCAAAGCTTGTCTCCGGATCGCATGTACTAATTCTGCTGCCATGTCTGGAATTGGGTGCATGTATTTGAGACCAGAATTTCACTCATTAAGGCAAACTTCCAAAATAACCAGAAAGTTCCCTTTCACTTTCTACATTTTGCCTCCCCCGACAGCTTCACACTGCTGAGGACAAGATGACCTACACTGTCGGGAGCGTTTTACATATGAACACCACCACTCACACTTTACTCCGAAGTCCTTCAGCAAAACAGGGAAGGCAAAAATAGTAATAGCTGCTCCAAATTAAGTCCATGGGAACTAAAATTAATTTATTTAAAGCTCTAGATTTCAAAATGTATTGATGCCGTGCTTACTTTTGAAAATAGCTAAAAACTACGTATAGATCACAAAAATTTGTGAAAGATACCAGAGGATTAACGTTTACAAACATAAAACACACTATTAAGGTAACGACAGTCTAAAATCCGGAAAAAATAATTTTTTACAGTAAATTAACAAAAAGAAGCTGGTTTCTCCTTTACTTTATTTTTGAGAAAAAATGCAGATGTTTCTTATAAAACGATGAAAAAGCAGAAGAATTTCTCATCCAGGAAGAAAGGGAAGACCCAAATCAAAGAAAATACCTATTTATAAGCAGGAAAACATGTACGTAAGTGAAGGACCGTAAGCAGTCCATGTTATGCATTAAGATCTGAAACAATGTTAATACTGCGGGGATCCGTCTGCATTATCAGCGCTGTGTTTCCAAAGTCTAAAGTTAATCAGGACAAGACGTAACAAACAGCCTCTAATTTTAACCAGCGCAAGCAGGAGCAGTGTTCCTTGATAACTACAGCACTGTCCTTCCTCAATGGCTGGCTGAAGCACAAACATAGATAGCAACCCCTTCCGATAATTACTTACTTTCAGAACTCTCTTCAGTTTTAGAAAGTTCATCTTCTTGCACTGGAACGCTGATGTCCTGAAAATCTTCTCTTCTTTCAGTAAAGCACTCGCACTCCAAGCATCTTGTTCTCAGTACTAACTGGCCCTGGAACAGTTTCTCCACTAGTTCAAAAACAGCCAGCTCTGTACCTAGAGAAAGTATATGCCAGATCACTTATCAAAATGCATTTTATTCAAAAGACATTTCAGAACCTGGCTATCCTTCTTGGAAAATCACTGTGTTACAGGCGTGGCCTCTTAGGGATTCCAGATAGGAATAAAAAAAATAAAAAAAAAAATTTAAAAAAGCTGCTTATCACATGCAATTTTCACAGTATCATCTACTTGTAACCAAACAGGGAGCCTCTTTCTCTTGGCCCTCAAACTTTAATTTCTGTTTTAAGATCAGGTTCTTGTTTCATACGTGAAGTGTGACAGTGTCACATTCTGGAAAATTTGCGTTTGTCATCAATGCACTGCCTTCTGAGTATGGACTGTCAGCCTCCTCAAGGAACATCACACTTGTGTTTTTGTGACTGGCTTCTATTTATTCTCAGTCCTCTCCTCCAATACTTTCTAAACTTGTTGGCCAATTTTAGTGAAATCTGCCGAAGAAATGCAGATCTCAAAAGATTCTGCATTCCTTCAAATTTTTATAAAAATTGGTAGCTGGATCAGAAAGAAAATTCCAAATTAGTAAGTACTGAATTCATACCGAGGCCCTTCCCTCAACGGGTGTCTTGCTTCATTTACACGAAGAAAATCCGTACCTGCCAGCGAATTAGTATATATAGTACCTCCGTGTCCTTCCTAGTTATTGGGAAGGCTGGAAATATGGAAGGACTAAAGAACAGGGAGGGAAGGAGAGGATATTGTTTGTACAGACTTAGGACACAAAGCCATAGCCAATGGGGTTTGATTCTGTTTGCTCCTGGCAGTAACCTTCCTTTACGTCTTGAATTCACTTGCTATTTCTATGGATAACAAAAATTAGTGATAATACAAGCCTGGTAATATATGTTTTGTTTGTTTTTGGTTTTTTTTAGATTGTACAATGATTACACAATGTTAGAGAAATACCTCTTAAGGTCTAAGCTAAACAGGTCAAGTTATAACAAAAATTACAAACGTGTATAAAAATAAATTCCCTTTCATAAAAATCTTTTCGATTCCTGAAAATGTAATTTTGTATTTAGAGAGCTCTGCCGGCTATGCAGTCTGAAGGCTGACTTCCCACGCATAGTAATCTCTTAATCATACCAATTTTAAGCCCATACACTTGTTCACCAACCTTCCTTTTTTGGTTCTTTTTCAGTTCCTTTTTCATTATGGCTTTCCACAGGAGATGCTGGTTCCTGGTATTCTTCTTTAACATTGTTACCGTTTTCACACTTGACAGACGGCTCTTCAAGCTCACAGTCATCGTATTCTTTCCCGGGGTCTTTGGATCCCAAGTTTGTAGTTAACTTTCCTAGACTATAAAATTTAGACAGAATACTAGGCTGTTTGCATGAAGATTTTAACCAGTTTAATCTAAGCCGTGACTTCTTCTGTGTTGGCTTTGCACTCTCATTTTCACTGGAACACTTGGCAATGGCATCGGTCTGATTTTCTAGCTTTTCTCCTGTTGCTTTCCTCTTTGACCTGGTTTGTCTTTGATTTTCTTCTGCTGCAATCTGCTCTTTTGATACTTTGGATTTTTTCTTTGCGTTGCCACCCTCAGCATCGCTTTTTCTTTTCCCATTTCCTTTGAGTAGCTTGTCTTCAGCTGTCTCTCCAACGTGGGTACTTGGTACATTATCCTCCTCCTCAGCAGGGTTGCCAGTTCCATTGCTCTCAGTATTAAGTTTTTCCTCCGGTTTAGCTGTAGGCTCTTCCACGGGCAGTTTGTTCAATTCTTCCTTCTTCAGTAGCTGACATGTTTCTTGAATGTTACCCAGGATACACTGCAGAACTTCCTGGGCATCATGCTGCAAGTAGCCTTCATACATAGGGTTGAGCTCTCTATTAAAAGTAAAGGAGCAAAGCAACGAAGACTAGTTATTCTTTGCTAACTGGCTAACGTGATTTGAGATTCAAATTAGGGAGTTTAGATATAAAAGCAGGGGAGGATCCTCTCCAGGCCTAGAGAGAAGTCCCCTCTGTCATGGAAGGTAGCTACAGCCTTGCGCATTTAAACGCACATTCAATTACAACCCTGTAGCGGTCCTCCTCAGGTCAAGGAGAATACTTACATACGTAAGGCTAAGTACTGTTTTAAATCCACATCTGGATTTAAATTGTATTATCACAAAATGAAAATTTACTTCCAAATTTATGATACCATAGGGCTAACAATAAACACGATGAACTTACTTCCTATGATGCTGCCCCAAATTTAAGACCATCTACCTCCCGCAAGCCTCTTAATGCTGTGCTCTACTGTACAATGTCCTCAAAACTTCAAGTGAAAATTCTGACAATGTGTTTTAAGATAATTTGTACCTAAGGGTATTTAGTAGCCTTCGTGGCTGAGTAGCAAGTTCATCTGTGTATTTTTCTGGATTTAAGAGAAAGCTGGCTTGAAGCTGCTCAACTGAAAGAATCAATGAGTGCAAACTGCAGATTAGTTCATAACTTGCCAGTGGATCTTCTTTACAATTTCCCTGCAATAACAATATAAAAAGAATAAAAATATTTGCAGTTTCGCCTGTAACAAGTTAAAACTTTTTCTCTCCTGCCCTCACTTAGTTTTCTAACAGACATTTGACAGATTGTTTTTCTCTGCTATGGGAAGCACGTAAGTTTCAGACAACATATTGCTCTTTTGCCCATAGAAAACAAATATAAAAGCCAGAGTAGCCAGTACTTTAAAAACCCAAACCATCTTTGCGCAAACTCCGATTTCCATCCACTCAAAGTACTGTATCATAATGTCAGAAACATGGTGAGGTATCTTCTCGAATTTCTTCTGTTAAACTTAAGACTTGTGCTTACAAGTTTACCGACACTCTGAACACTCAAGTTTGAACACAAGTTCAAAACAACTCAAATGTTATCTTTATCTGAAATAGCACTGTAGAAAACAATACTGCAAAACTCCTGGCAAACAGAAGGAGTGACAGTTAGTTTTCATTACACTCCTGGCACACAGCCTCGCTTGCAAAATCAGAAGTAAAGGAATGTGTAGCGAGATATGTTACCTTCTCTGCTTTTTGCTCTCCTTCATCCTTCAAAGATTCTTTCTTCTTTGAAATGATATTATATAAATGTTTCACTCCAGTTTTAAAACCAGGACAAAAATATAATACCTGAAAGCACCCGTTTAAAACAAGAGAATAATTGGTAAAGTAAGAAGTTACTCAACATACATATCCACATTTACGATCAAACTAGCTTTGCATCTCCCAAGGCTGCTGCACACCACGCAAAGATGCAGGATTATTCATAGCAGGGAGGTGCCCAGAGTATGTAAACTGAAAAATGACCCAACCAAGGCAACCTACGGTGCACACGTTTCCTGCAGTATCATCTTTTTTTCCCCCACTGTAATCAGATTCCCTTCATACTACATCCAGACATCTATGTCCTATCAAACTGCGAATCTCATCCACTTGTGCTTAACTAAAAGCAAATCATCTTTTTGAGGCCCCTGATCATGAGCTTACCTGAAGTACGCTGTTAAGGTAACAAGTGTTACCCAGATTGTTCAAGCCCACAAAAGGCAACATGTTGTCTTTTTTCTCACAGCTAACAAGCGAGGGAGGCTGTGGTGCAGGAACAACCTGATCACTATTAAGCAGAGAAAACAGTGCGTAAGAGGCAATTTTTGAAAATTACTCCTTTTGGTATGCATGCACATCCCCCTCCCGGCCATCTATCATCTCAGAGCTATCTTACAGAATTAATGCCCAATATACACAGATCAAAATCACGTCAAAGCGTTTCTGAGAATCTCCGTATGGCTACTCTGGGCACTCAAATACAGACTGCTCAACTGTAACACTTCTCTTCAGCAACCTACACAAAACCAGACAGGTTTACAAGAAGCAGGCAAATCTGCTGTTAGTTCCAATACGTATTTTACGAAAAATATCAGGAGACCGATTTAAGGAACCAAAAAAGTTCTCCTTCAAATACTTTTGTATGGTCTTTGTTCATTCCTAAGGCAGCGCTAAGAAAAATGTCCCTAGCACATATTTTCTATTACTGTCCCCTGCTCCAGATTCACATCACTTCATTTCCGGATGCAAACCAAAAGGATAAAAACAGAAAAAAACCCCAAAAACAAACCAACCAAGAAAAACCGAACCAATGTACCTGGTACATTATACACAGTGATAACGCACCGTACTGACACAACAGAACCAAACCTTAAAGTCTCCAACACATTTGTAATTGACCATGATTAAGCAATTTCTCCCATTTAAATTTCCTCACTAGCTGCAATGAAATGAGTTGACAGATCTGCTCAGGGCTTGAAACACCCTAACGAACGACTGTAAGCAGCACAATAGATTCTTTTACTTGCAGCAGAAATAACCTCTAAAACGCAATATTTTTTTATTAAAACTCATTTTGCAAAACCGTACATTTTACTATAATTTCGACGATTCGGCATCAGAATAACCACCTTGTTTTAACTTCAAATAAGCTAACTTCCTCAAGTTATTACAAAGTTTGTGCCAGCCAGCTAAACATCCACAGTACGGCAAACTTGTTTCCTTAGAAGCAAACAAGTTATAGAAACCCATTGTGGGGAACGGCGAGCTCAGCTTGACTAACTTGGCTTAAGGGTTTACTCAGCGCGCGTTGAAGCGCGTACTTCTGCGAGAATATACAAGTTAAACGAGCGGAGGGAGCAGCGTGGTTCATCCATTACACCAAACGCAACTCTCGTTCCGCCACCGGGCGACTTTCGCGATACAACCAGCAACGCTTATTCGGCGCGAAACTCTTACGCACATCTCGGAGCCTCTGAATTCTGAACTCTTTTGCTCATTTTCCTGGGACTCCGTGAAATCCAGCGCCCTCTTCGCCTCCTTTTTCTGGAAGAGCTTCAGCGAAAGCCGGTTCTTCTTCGAGGGGCTCCCTCTCGCAGGCCCGGTGCTGTCACTCGGTAAAACCCCGGGCATCTTTCCTGGCGGGCAAGCGACCGGGAGAAGCGGCCGGCCCGGCCGGGAAGCTGCGCTCGCCGCTCACACCTGCCACAAAAACACACAAAAAACACCGCACGAGTCGCCATTTACTTTCGGTCCGCGAAGCGCCCGCAGCACACCGCGGCCCCGGAGACACCCCCCCCCCCCCGCCTCCGCCGCCCTCACGCTCCCGCCCGACTGTGAGGGACGGAGCGGCGGCGGCACCCGGCCCGGCCCGGCCCCCCCCCGCCCCCGGGGAGCGGGCCCGCGGCCCCGCGGGGAGCGGCCGGCGGCCGCGGCGGAGCCGCCTCCCCTCACCGCTACATGTCGGCGCGGCGCGGCCCGCCGCCGCCGCCCGCCGGTTGCCATGGAGACCGCGGGGCGCCCCGGCGCCGCTCTACCCCACACCACGGGAAACTTGGCGCGTTTTCCGCGCCGCCAGGACCCGCGCCCTCACCCCCTCCTCCCGCCCAGGCGTTCGCGGACGCCCTCTCAAACGCCGGAACGCAAGACGCCGCCGGCGACCGCCGGGAACGAAGGGCCATAGCGACCGCAGGACGGTCTGTAGCCCACCGACTTCCGCCGGTCGAACGACGCTTCTCTACGGGCCCGCCGGGCAGCGCCGGCGCCGCGAATCCGCCGCCGCCGCCGTCAGGCAATGCGTCGGGCAGCCCGCGGGGTCCTGGCTGGGCGCGCGCGGGCGCTGCTAACGGCCTGGCCAAAGGGCTCGGGCTGGCGAGGGGAGGAGGGGGGGGGAAGGCGAGGGGAGGGGAGGCGGCTGGGCTGAACCATTCCGCCGAGACACCCCCCCACACACCCCCTCTCCTTCAGGCGGTGGACTGGTCCCGCTCTAGCCCCGCCCCGCCCCTCCCCGCCTCCGCCAATCACAGCGAGAGGCGCGCGGCCCATGGCGGCGCCGTTCGAGCGGGGCCTGAGGTAACGGCCGGGGCGGGAGCTCGGTGCCCCCGGTCGCCATCGCCGCCCCGTAACCGGCCGAACCTCGGCCGGCCGACACAGCTCAACCGGAGCCGGGCGGCTGAGGGCGGAAAAGCAAAAGCGTCTAAACGGGGCCGGTGCGGCCTGCGGGGTCCCTCAGGCCGCAGCCCCGTCGGCCAGCGAGGCCCGTGGGCTGTGTGTGTGTGTGGGGGGGGCTGTTAGGGCTGGAAAAAATCCTGGTGTAGGGATCGGTACGCTCGCGAAAGGTGGCGTGTGGAAAAATGTTGTAGGTTATTCCATTCTGCTCTTTAAACTGGGCCCTACAGAGAACTGGCTCCCTGACGGGACGGTACCAGAAGGTCAGCGGAAACCTTTATGTATAAACAATGTCCAAGTGACTCGGGCTGACGATGGTTGGGAGTAAATATGTTTGTTGTATTGCCACATATGTGTGGCAGCTATAGACTCATCACACGGTTTACAAAGGCCCTTTTCCACAGAAAAGCTAAGACTTTTTTTTTTTTTTTCCCCGCCAGGCTAACGATACGTTTTTGTTTTAAAGAAAAAAATCTTTGACAGTCAAACTAATGAGAGGTTGTAAAATACATCTTGTTACCTCTGGAGATGTATCAAAGTAAAGTTCAGGCCTGTGTGGTCCCATCGGTTGATGCTTTCTATGCTTAACCTAAAGAGAAGTGCACCTTCATTTTTTCAATAAAGAGAATGAAATATTTTAAATCTAATGTCAGTCTTGCAACAAAGCGAACATCTGCGGAACACACAATCGTTCTGTTCGTGATGAAAAGCCTCAATAATTAGTTTGTGGCTTCACTTGATGTGAATTACGAGGTCTCATCTTTACATACACGATGGCTTCCATATTTCACAAATTCATCTGGCTCTGAAAATTGCTCTTTGTTTGCTCCATATAAGGTCGTACATTTTTCACAGCTCTCCTCTGGCAGGACTTGGACAGTGGGAGATGGGAGAAGCATGATGGAGGCGTTGCTGTAGTAAATATTCCTTATGAAACACGAGTTGGCTACTTTATACACTGTGATGCTGTGTAATTTAATATTGCCCCACAAGGTCAGAAACCTTTCAAAGATTCATCTTTTATCTTGAGAACTAAGGAACTCCATGCAGCAGTCACGCTTTTTAAGCACTGGTGTTAACAGTTGCATTAAAAGAAAAGCCTGTTAAGCTAGAACACAGTTGTTTATTGCAGTTACATCCGTGACTCCACTGGAAAACTTTTGTAAAAGTTTTCTAAGTTACTCGGTAAGGTATTTCATAGGATTAGTCTCATAACTGACTTTAGGCCATGGCCAGACCTAGGCCTTAGCATCCCTTGGGCAGAGTTACCCTAAATTTGAGCACTCTTAGTACAGAGCTGAAGGACCGCAGCACAAACTCCTGCTGCCTTCCCCGAGCGTGGCACTGTGCTGTCTGCTAATACTAAAGCAAACTGGACCGCCACGAAATCACACATGGTTGCCGCAGATGCACACCGTTTTTCAAAAGGTATTAGCACTGATATTCCCTTGTCCACATCTGTGGGTGTTTTACTCCCCTCTCTACAGGCAGTTCCCTCATGACTCATGTATGCTTTTTTTTTTGTATATTTCCTGTACAGCAATGTATAACTTTGCCATTTGCTGAGTAAAATATGTTAGTGCTAGAACAAAATCAGAAGCCTAGCGTTTAGTCTAAACTGTTTTTAAAGCAATTTTATTTTTAAGAGTTCTTTGCAATCTTTTACATGTTTTTTTACGTTGCTACATGAATTAACGATTACTGCAGATCAATATCCCTAAATATACAGATGAACTATGGCAGAAATTATATATGCTCCTACAGTCATATACTTCCTTACTACACATATTTCGCTTTCTCTTACAGGGTGAAATATCCTCATATACCTGCGCACATGCAGGCCCATCACCCAAGGAGCCAAGGTTCAGATTCTCAAGGGATATATTGACCTAAAGATCTATTTACTTGGCTGGTGGGATTTACAGAGCTCTGAAGTGGGCTCGATAACTGAGCTCCCATTGAAAGTCACTGGATTTCCTGACTGGAGTTCTGCAGTATGACACTTAGCTCCACTTAGCAAACGTTGCCTTCAGTTCACTGTGTTAACTAAGCAAGCAGAGGGTTAAAAGTTGATGAAGAATTTAGTGACGTTAGATGTTGCACATACTAAGAAAACCAAATATGTACACAATGGCTAGGATCAGGATGACCGTCCTTGAAGTTGTCAGAAGCGACGAGTTACAGAACTTCTAATCAGGAGTTGGCTATCCTTGAAGGAGGAACATCCTGGAAAATATGTCAACTATACATACTCTAACTATCATGTTTATACTTAATTTTGGATAGTTAGCTAAACTGCGTCCTTAAGCGAATTACCCTCATTATAATACTAAAAATCACACGCACTGGGCAGGAGACCCCAGCCCAGGCAGAGACCCTTACCCATAGAGCATGTGTAGTAAGAATAAAGATTGTGTAACCATATGCAAATTACTAACCAGTCGGTATTAGAGGGAAGTCTGTGGAAACCTACTAACTGGTAACAATGCACATAAAAGGAACTCCGGAGAATACCGAGGTGTGCTAGCTTTGTGGAGTTAGCACCTAGCAGCCAAACTTGCGCAATTTTGTAATAAACAATAGCTCGTCTCTGTGTGTGAGATTGGCTCATTGCACACCGGGTACCGAAACCCACTTTTGGGACAACAACTGCAGTTAATAGACCCTCAGGACTACAGAGGTTCTTTTGTATGAGACGAGGAGTATGTGTAAGGAAGAAGTCTTACCCAGGTGGGTGGTGCTGAGAAGTCATGTAAGTAAGTGCTGGGTTGCTTAGTGATGTGTTTCATTAGATCTGCTTCACGCTGCCAGTTTGAGTGGCCGGCTGAGGAGTCGCCTCACCGAGAGCTGGAAGGTGCCGGGCAATCAAGATCATGGTGGCAACAGAGTGGTGTAATAAGACAGGATGAAATCTCTTAAGTGTTTGGACCTTGAATCAATAACAGACTGGAATAAACTCCAAGGGCAGGAGTCCAGTTGCTCCAGGTAGGCTCGTGTTTGATGTGGCAGCGCGTCCTGACAGATCTCAAGTCAAATGGCATGACTAAGGCCATTTATTACTTACTGGTATTGCATTTCAATAGAAGTCCACCCTGTCAAGTGCGTGGTTTTCTATCTGCTTTAACAAACATGATAAAAGACTGTTTATGTCCAAGGATTTTACGATCTGAGAATCTAACTCCACATGTACAAACGTTAGGTAAGCTTCTGGTATACTTGTGCCTAGGAACACCATCAGTGACTGCAAGGCCCAGCTTCGGGTTTAAAGTTAGGCTTGTGAACGTTTACAGGCTCATGGTTTAACTCTCAGGTGCAGTAACTGAGTGAAAGAGGGAAGGGAGACGTTAGCAGAAGGTATTTTTGCAGAGACTGGAAGTCTACACAGCTTTTCACGTGGTAGTTATGGGGCTTTGTTCTGTGCATTACATTTTATTTGGCTAATGAAGTAGTCAGCTCAGTTTTAATAGGTATAATGATTATTTTAATCAACAAATGTATCTGTCATCTGCCACACAACCAATACATCAAGTGAGTACAAGACAGTAAAGTACCTCTTGGAATACTTAGCCAGCACATGTTTGGAACAAACTTTACCTGCTCTTTTTTCCACAGCATGGGATCTATTTCCAAATGCTGCCGTTCAAAGAGGCTTCTGTGTCATCCTGTGACAAGTCTCGTGCAGCCCAGTAGATCTCAGTGTCAGGTCTTCTTCCTGAATGTGTTTTACTTTTTCTACTGGTAATTCCATCTGATTATGTATAACCCTTATCCTGCTCCAAATAATTTCTCTCCCTTAAGAGACTCACAAATTGCTTCCTAATTCCCCATCATCATTATTTTGACCAAACCATACATACTTCATTTTTTTATCTTTACTTGTAAATTAGTTCTCTCTGGCTTCTAAAGACAAAGTCAATATAATTATAAGAGACATTGTGGTTGAGTGATCTTTAAGTTTTCCCCTCTGTCACCTGTATGGAAAACTGCTCAGAATATGCAGAGCATGATATTTTTTTTAACTAAATTTTATATTAATTGAAGCATTAATTGCTGTTGATTTTGGTGTACTTAATTTTAATTCTGTGCCATCAAATGGTGGTTTTGAGGTCAGTGCAGTTACAGCATTTTAGAATTTGGTCCTTTAATCTTGTCCTATTTTTTTTTTTTTTAACCATTGAAAAGGACAGGGGAATTTTCAGATGGTTCTTGAGTAGAAATCAGCAAGATGAAGAGAAGTGATGTCAAGGAGATGAGGTTGGTTGGGTGGGAAGCCACAAGACAAGAAATCGAGGACACAGCAGAGATGGGCTGTCCACATCGGGTAATCAGACCGACTTTCTAATACAGGTGGCAGCAAGACTCGAGCTGCCTTTGGAGTGTAAGAACTAGAACAGGAGAAGTCAGGATTCATTCCTGGTATTTACTGTGCATTCCTGGAGGCAATTTCAAGTCAAGTGACACAAGGTAATGTTTGGAGCATGAAATGAGGCCTTATAATTTGCTCATTTTAACAAACCCTCCTAGGAGACCTGCTTTGTTAATGGGTGGGGTGAAATCTTAGCTGCAGTTCCATCAGCTGATTGGTTTTTTAAATTTGGTAGTGCAGTCACACCTCTGCCTTTGCTTCCTTGCACAGATATACGTGCATACATCAACTGTAATTACAGTCCAGGTAATCATTGTATCTGAAGGTTTACGGCACACAAATCTCTCCAGGCAACGTCACCACTTGGCATACCCAGGACAGCTTGTTTAGCCGATTTGTGACTTAGCATTAAAAAATACCAGTGAAGCCGTGACTTATTTTTAGAGAGCAAATACAGGAGAAGCAGAAGCTCCCCTCACTGGGAAACCCCTGCACCCACCAGCCCGACACGGTGCCGTGCTGCCCAAAAGGCACCCGCACAGCTCCGTCTCCAAACCAGCCATCCGACGGCCTCCCTTCCCACCCAGAGAACTACAGGAGAGAACCCTCAGCTTAGCGAAATCTCCTCTTTACCAACATTTCACCCTCTCAAATTTTTATGCACCCTCTTAAAATATGGCTCCTTGTCACTAGTTAATGCGGGGGAATTTTTCCAGCAGGAAAATGTTCTGTTTAAATGTAAGGAAACGAGGATTATTTTTTTTTTCTGTATCTCACCAAAAATAGAGCAACACCTAATTAAATATTTATGGCGGCTTAGCACGCCTAATAAAGGAACTGTTGTCTAGAAGCCTCCCAAGCTTCGGCTTCTTGCAGTAAAGGAGTGTTTCAAATACAGGCCAAAGAGGGAGCAGGTGCAAGAGGCAGTAATTGCATACATACAGTCCTGAGACACTCAAACATGCAAGATTAAATTATGTCTAATACTATAGACTTCACAGCCATATGTTATAAAAATAGCTGCACTGGGAAACCAGAAATCTCCACAGACACAGCCAAAAATAACCATATGAAATGCGTGGAAAGAGCAGATTCCCCAGAGGTGGGATTTCTGGACTCTTGGAGGAAGTCTCCGGTACAGAGCACTATCCCCTGCAGGAAAAAACCTCCACAACCTCTAGCTGTTGCTGAATCACATAAATTATAGCAACTTGCAAACCCTGCAGCCATATCAGTGACGGGCCTATAAATCTGTCAGGGTTCCTGTATTGTCAGAATTATTCTGCGACTTTTGTGAACATTGTGCAAATTGTATGCAGACAATGTGCTCTTTCAGCAGGCTCGGCTCACCCAGGGACCTCCGCGCAGGGAGGTCTGCAGCCTGCGCTGGGCTCTCTGCTGTTCACGTTAGCAAAACCTGTTTCGGTCCTGAGGAATACGATTCTCGGTCAAACACCCTACAGCAGGAAAGGTAAGAAACCATTCACAAAGATGAGAATACTGACTATCGAATGTCAGAAGGACTGGCTTCAGGTAGAAGGAATAGAAATGAATATTTAGGGCTCTTATTGTTCGGTGATCCACAGTTCGTGCAAGCTCTGCCCCCTCTCACAACCAGAAACACAGGAACAAATTGTCCGACTCACTTTACTACAGTGGAAAGGAAATCTGACTCTTCCCACGGCAAACAGCCTGGGACCGTCACAACCCCCAAACTATTCCTACTTGACGAGCTACATCTGCTTTCAGAGGCTCTCAAATCATTTCACGACCCATTATTAACGTCAATACTGTTGTGTCGGTGCATGTGGGAACAATCTGGCCACTGTAGAACTCCAGTCCCTTTGAGAGCGGGACCTCTCCAGGGCTTTGCCTGGATTCTAACAACTCAACAGGACGAGTTTGTGCAATTTGACGTCAGACCGAGGGGGTGAGGCAGAAGCAGAGCTACTGTCTCATATCAGGGGTGGGATCTTCTTCACAGCATCTTGCTGATGTGGGTCGTAGAGCAGCTCCTTCCCACCCGGGAGGGACTCGGGGAGTTACAGCAGCTCCAGTCTCTGCCATGTAAAACCTAGCCCAAAAGCGTGATCTGTGTGACCATCTGTTGTCTAAAAAGCTTTAGATTAGGCATCCATAAAGATACAGAGTTCAGGAAAAGGAGGAAACAACAAATTAGAAATTGCTATGCTTCTGTAAACTCCATGGTAAAGCCTGCAATGAGCTCCTCTTCGTTTCGGCTTCCAAAAGGCAAGTGTCAGCTTCGAGGCCTGAGCCACAAGCCATGAGCTGGTCCATGCACACACGATGATGTGCTCCTCTGTGCAGGAGAGTTTAGCGGTTTTGAGATCAAGATGTATAGCTCCTGACACCGCAGGCAGTATGCAGCTTAGCTCTCATTTATCTCTCTCTTAACGCAGGAGAAAACACAGTTGGATGTGATCTACGAACTTCCTGGAGCTACACATGCATCTATTATACCTAAGAAAATAACAGTAATTGCACCCATAATGTGGAGATAAAGTTGATAATTATATAAATGCGTCGTTCTGTACACTGAGAACCTGCCAAGACGAGACGGTTCTGCGGCTGGGTCTGAAACAGAACATTTCTCCTCAAATCTCTTTGAAAGCTAAGTTCTGTACTGCAGAAAAAAAAGTGATGTTCTGTAAGTGGTCCCATTGCATCGTTAGGGGTGTTTTCCCCACCTTTTGCCTGTGTATGCATATTTTCTTTCACAACTCACAGCCTGCTGCTCCGTTTAATGTAACATATGGATCCACAGCTTCGCCGGTAGCAGAGGCAGTGCAGTTTTCCATTATGGGCTGGAATTCAAATGAGAAGCCAGGTGCTACATTGCAAGCCCTAATTAAAATATAATTTTCTGTTCTTCGGTCAGAATAACATCTCACAGAACTGTAACTCACTGCTGGAAGCAGGGACAGGAGGAAACGCAACCTGCGCATTCTTGCACCATCTGCTGGTAGCATCTCGATTGACAGACATACCTAGAACAGATTTTAGAATTCCTCTCAAACCTGGAGGGATACATCCACATCTAGAGGCATGAGACCACTGTTATAAAGAGTCAAGATTCAGGGGAGGGCTTGTATTAAAAAAAAAAAAAATCATACTACAAACTGTCGGTTCTCCATAGCAGAGCCAGCCATTTCTGCCAGGTTTTTAAGGAATTACATAGCAAGGCCCCCGTGACCCCAACGTAGCCGCATCAAGAAGGGAACTGCGGAGCCTTTTGTGTCCCTGCAGGGCAGGACAGCCCAGCCTCCACCAGCTGCTGCTGGAGTCCGCAGGAGCCAGCGCAGCCGAAGAAGAGGTCTAGCCTCTCCGGCCCCGTCACTTGCTGTGGTCAAGTGTCTCATCGCCCTCCGGGCAAAGCCTTTGGTGCGGACGGGTCTGTGCCGGCCCCGTAGCAGCGTTGTGCCAGGTCTTGTCCCCACCACAGAGCCATTCCCTCCGAAACTGCTGAAATCCCTGCGGGAAACTCGCAGCTAAAGAGTGGGATCCAGTGATGCTTGTCAGGCTACTTGCCCATCCCAGAGACTTAATATATATTCAGATTAAACAGAGCGCTTTGTTACTGTCAAAGACGTCATAATGAGAGTGAAGTGAATGAATCACTCCAGTAAAAGCAAAACTTTATTAAAGTGGGTATGATGTGTAGGAATAGACCGGTGCCTCCTTTCTGCTCCATCCCCTAGTACAAGAAGGGGCTGTAAGTAGACCACAAGAGTGTGGTGTCAAAGAAAACGAATGTCTCCTGGTGCAGCCTGCAGTCAGTCTGCTGAGTTCACAGCTGCAAGAAAACACAACTTTAAATGCCCTTTCTTGGCTTTTCAAGAGGGTTGGCAGTTTTTTAGCAAGTGACATTTTTATCCGTGGGAGCCCTGTGAAGCCAAGGGGTCACATTTTACCCTTCATCCTAGAGGATGGAGCTGCAGGAGTCTGGGGAAGTGCTCTTCTCTAGGTGCAGCTCCTTGGGAGTATTACAGATAAATAATCTCTGAGCGCTAAACCACTACTGAAGCACAGAAACTCCCAGCATGGTGAGTCAGTGCGAGCTAGTCAGACCATCGCTTGGACCAGAGTGACAGACCCCGTGTGACTGAAAATCCAGAAAACCAAAGCTGAGGCAGAGAACGGCTGAGCATCTCTCTGTTACACGTGTGTGTGTGTTCTCTCTCCTATGAAGAGCTTCATCACAGTAAGCCCAGGGTCACGAACGCACACGTGCCCGCTCGCTGGGTAGCTGTCACGCTCAGCTGCCATCACCGACACGGGCACACCAGCCCGCGCTGCCGTCAGGCTGGGTGAGGATGTGTGACCAGAGCAGGTCTGGCCCGCGCCGCGATGCCGAGCCCTGCCGGAGCGCTCGCCGCCTCCTTCGTCCAGAAATCAGAGCTGCAGCTCATCACCCTGCAATCCTGTATTGCTTTCCGCTAAAATCAAAATATTCCGTGTTCCTGGCACGTGGTAAAAGCCAGCGCCCAAGACACAGGGACGAGGTGCTGAACGAAGGCGCTCGTCTTTATTGTGACCTTACTTTCAGTAAGTATGGCAGGAAAACAGCTGCTCTTTAAGAGACACGTAAAGAGCAGCCAGTCGGCAATACGTACAGCACGTAGGGATATACGCCCTGTGTGTGTTGCAGAGCAGCGCCGAACAGAGCTCTCGTCCTCTCTGGGTAACCCTCTCGTTTGGGCAACCTGTTGGTACGTGGGCATGGAGAGCTGTGCAGGCCAGTTTAGTCTGTCTCTCACCAAGCTGCCCTGCAGACTTACCCTTTGTCATGATACAAGCTCCCGCACAAGCCCCGTGCTAGCTAAATCCATGTTCTGCGTAGTATATTTCTTCCACCCTCTTTTTAGTGCACAAACGTATGAAGTGCAATCATACCCTGATAGATAAGCAGTAATCGGAGACTGGGATGACTGATAGAAAACAGGAACAGAAAATACAGCAACGAAAGAAGATTTATGGAAAAAATATAATTGTACTTTACAAGATATATGTTTAACTGAAATAAGAATTTCCCTTTCTTTAAGTGGATTTGGAGTCTATAAATGGATGTCTGAATTCCAGCTATGGCTGCAGCAGTGCTGACTCCGCTATAAGCAATAGCATTTCTTGTTTGTGCTTGCGAAGACACGGCAATTTCTTTTAGGCAACACCACTGTAGCAAATTGATTTGACAGGCAAGCTCACATGGTTTGATGTGAACATGGCAAGACTGATCCATGAGTCATAAGAAAATGAAGCGTTTTCCGTACCTGTTTGGAGGTCGCTGGATGTGCGCAGCCCAGGACAGCACGGGGCTGGCAGCTTTTGAATGAGCACGAGGTTGGCTCCTGGAGCCTGTATCTTCTCCTCCCGGACACAGAGGTCACATCTACCCTCCACAGTTTTTCCTGCCTGCATCCAGCTGTCTGGGGTGCGTAGGGAAGCACAAGCGCTTGGTTTGGTGCCTGAAAGAGGTTGCGCAGTTAGGGAAACATATCGGGTGTTTTTAAGTGTTAAGATAATTATGGCACGGTCCATAAAATCATCCCAAATTGAGCTGCTTCGTTAGGTTGCTGCTTGTATTCCTGTAGCACCCCAATACTTGCAGAAACGCTTTGTCCCATTGACACTGCTGACCAAAAAGTGACCGTGGAAGGCCATAGCCATGCCAGCCACGTGTGGGTGGATGGGCCAGGATTTTAGCATTCGTAGACCATACAAGGCAGCTCCTGTGAGCACAGTAAAGGGGGAGCAGTTTGCAGAGAGTCTACAAAAATGGATGTTGGCACAAGCGTAACATCGTATAGAACAATAGCGATATTGTACAGCGTTTCCAAAAGGACTCGATCACATCAGCGCCTGGCCCCGTCCCTACAGGCTCTGAACACGACATCAACTTTGTCTTCCTCCCAGCACGGGGCAGGAGCCTCATCCTGCTCCTGTCTCTCTGCACTGGGAAGCTGCAGGGAGAAACCCCACTGCATAGCAGGTGAGGGCAGCGTCTCCGGCAGGAATTCATCCCACCACCGGAGAGAAACTTGCTTCCCCAGGGAGTACCTTCAGCATCCAAACCGCCATCTACCCTCAGAGGGATTACAGCCAACTAGGACGATCCGGGCCCTGTCTTAAAAAATACACGTAAGAAAAGCTAATTCAGGTGGTGAAAGACTGTAGGAAACCACATTCTTCTTCTTGTTCTTTTCCCCTCGTACATTGACCTTTGAAAAAGAGACTACTTTAAATCCGAACTGGTGGCAACCCTTGGGCGGGATCTGACTCGCAGCGTTTCGGGCAGCAGGGCTGACCCCTTGCCGTGGAATTTCACCTAGTAATTTCTGCGGCAGAAAGAAATCCTCCGAGCGGGGTGTTTGGCTTCAGAAGTAAATTGAAGTGCCTGTGGCTTGACAAACATTCTGAAAGCGCTTAATGACTCACAACCTCGCCTAAGAATAGCTGAACTTTGCAAGACCGAAATACATAGCGGAGAATACGGCCTCTGACACTGCCTGAGTGTGGAGCTGAAGGATGTGGTGGGAGAAAGGGAGGGAGAGGCTGTGGCTGCACCGTGGCTGCATTCCTGCCATCCCCTCCCAGTTCCTGGCAAGCTGCATCTCGGAGGCTTCTTCAGCCGTCGTGCGCAATAGCCACCTTGGAGCTCTCCTCGACAAATTCGCCTAATCCGTTTTTAAACAATTAATCATGTTGCATTTATAGACACAGCAAAGTACTTCTTGTTTATCCTGGTTGTTTGAAAGTGCTGTTATTGTCTCGGATTAAAGAGGGGGTCACAGAAGTTTTATGCATATACATGTTACACTTCTCAGCACCCAACATTGCATAGAAGAGAGATTCTTTGTCTTCAAGTTATCGAGCAAGTAAAACCTCAGTGACTGAAAAGGGGAACTGATTTTGATTCTGTTTGCTCAAAAGTAGGTTTTTTGGTAGTTGTTGCTTGCTTTTCTGGCGCACGCTTTCAGAATTGTGTGCTCTGAACTGCCACCGCTTTACTTCTTACCCCCCCCACGCACACTTCTTAGTGCTTTAATCTAACCCCAGGGAAAACAGAACAAAACACAAGTTCAGCTGAATGTCTGCAACCACAAGAGCTTCCTGTAGGTGCCTGAAGTTTCAGTTGCAAAAGCTTCGTCGTTGTCGTTAAGGCTCAGGGATCGTCACGACTTTGGGGATGAGCCTAAGGGATGGGTAGTGGTTTGCTGCAGCGTCCCAGGAGCAGCAGGAGAGTTGCTGTGCCTCAAAGGCCACGACTGCACATCAAAGTAGGTTTGTTGTTCAGGAAAGGGAGAGGAAAATTATGTAGGAATCATCTCCGCCTCCACCAGGCAGCGATGCCAGAAAAAAAATATCTTTCTGATATCATGGTCCCTCTCTTTTGGGCCCTGCCAAAATAACCTGAGCAGCAGGGGCAGGGGTTGTCCTCACGACACGAAGCCCGAAGGCTCCCCTTAAGACATGCTTCTCCTTTGACTCTTTGACGTGCTGTTAAAATCGTCAGGACATGTCTTCCTCTTGACCTTGTCTGTGCAGAGCTCCAGTCACTCCTGAGCTGGGTAACGGGAGATTTTATCCCTCCTTGTTTTACCAGGAGCCTGGGCGCTGCGAGGAGGGCTCTGGGCTCGCCTGGCAGCCGGGCAGTGGCCGGACCCCAACCCTGAGATTCCCTCCGATGACGTGGGATCCCCTGGGGCTGAGCCCAGGCGTGACCCCGCACCGCGCTGCGCCTCGGGGTGCCCGCTCCAGACCCGCACACTCCCGCGGTCCGAGTTCCCTCGCCCCGGCCACCCACAGACCCATCCGAGCCGGGCTCTGGCAACCGCGCCGCTCCGCTCACAGCCCCCGTGTTTATCCGCCTGGAGACGGAAACCCAAGAGGTGCAAATTGCAGCGTCGGTGGGATCACGGGAACCTGAAGACTCTGCTCTGATGTACAGCATTTCCCACCCAGATTTGAAAGGTATTTGGGCTCCTCCCGTAGGAAGGGTGAATGACGGCGGGCATTCTTCGTCCCCGGGGGATGCTGAGTTCACAGCCCGACTGGAGGCCACGCAGCTGCCCCCAGCATTGCTGGAGCCGCTGCTCTCCCACGCTCCAGAACAGCCGGGAGCAGGGCTGGGCTTTGCCTCTATGTCTCAAGACAAACCAAATCAAAAGCTTCACCTAAAGCTGAAGGTACTATTGCAGGTCACTAAAGTACTGATTTCTGCCCGTCCCCAGAGCCTAGAAAGGAACTGGCATTGCAGCGATTTGCTGCGACTGGGTAGGTGATGAGCGTGTAAATCACACGGGGTTAGGCACACGAGGAGGCTCCAAACCTAAAATTCAGATTGCATTTGCTTTACGTTTTCCACGCGATCCCATTAAGGCACGAGGGACCGATGTAAACCGGACCGCGTTGAAGGGCTGAGCCGGGGAACAGCTGGTGCAAATACAGTACAAGTTCTGCAGCCGTGGCCCGTCCCCGCAGATTTCCCCTTCCCGCCGCTCTTGATCTGCATCTGTGCAAACAGGATGAGCTAGAAAAGTATAAATAAAGCATTAAAAAGACAGAGCCAGCACAATACCGCAGTCATAAGAAAAGAAAAAAAAAAAAAAAAAACCAAGAAAAGAAAAGAAGAAAAAAACCCAGAAAAAAACCCAAACAAAAACCCCTCCACCGAACAAAAAATGGATTTCTGGCCTCCAGCACCAGCCGCTCCTTTTGGCTCCCGCTGACCCACCCGCAGCCCATCCCCGCTGCCCCGGGCCCCCTCCCCGGCCCCGCTGCCCGCGGAGGGAGCCCCGCCCCGGGCCCCACCCCGGCCCCGCCCCGGCCCCGCCCCGGGCACCGCCCGCCGGAGGCAGCGGGGCCGCCGGTACCGTCGCGCTGCGCCCTCCGCTCCCAGGTACGGCCGCGCCGGTTTTGGGGGGGGGGGAAGCCCCGGGAGGGGGCCGGGGCAGCGGATCCCGGCAGCCCCGGGAACCGTGGTCCTTGCCCCGGGGATGGCTCCGGAGGGGAGCTCCGGGGAGGTGCTGGGGGGATGCTCCGGGGGTGCTTTGGGGGTGTCGGGGGGATGCGGCAGTGGATGCTGGGGGGGGGTGTGTGCTGCGGAACTGCTCGGGGGTGCTGCAGGGGTGCACTGGAGGATGCTCTGGGGGTGCCTCAAAGGGTGCTCCGGGGGTGCTGTGCAGGATGCTCAGGGGGATGCTCTGAAAGGGCTCCGGGGGGGCTCCAGGGCGTGCTCGGGGGCTGCCTGGGAGCATTCTGAATGAAGGGTGCTCCTGGGGGTGCTCCTGGGGGTGCTCCTGGGGGTGCCTGGCCCCTCAAGCGGCTGGCTGGGGGCAGCAGCAGCCCTGAGCCACCCGGGACAGGAGCGTTTCCAGGGCACCCTTGGGTGCGGGATGGAGGCACTGGGCGGCGGGGAGAGGGCAGGAAGGCTCCGAGTCCTGGTGGGACCCCCCGGGTGTCACCGTGTGAGGGCTGCGAAGGGCCCCCCCAGGCCCCGGGCGATGCAACGAGAGTCACCGGGATCCCAGAGCAGCCAGAGTTGCATTTAAGCCTCAAAGCCCAACCGTAAAAGCCTCCCCGGCTGTGAAGATGTGGTTCGGACAAGCCCCAGCCCAACCTCCACGGCTGAGCGTGGTCGCCAGCGCCTGCCTCCAGCCTCTCCCCGTTTCCTTGCTGGCTTTCCAGCCATCCGGACACAGAAACTCTTGGCCCCGTAACTCGTTGCTGTCTCTAGCGAGGTTTGCGCTCCGGTTCTCCGGGCCGCGTGTCCCTCAGGGCTCTTGGTCTGGCTGCAGAGCGGGGCCAGGCTTGAGCTCTGGGTTTCTGCATCCTCGGGGGGGGCCAAGAGAGGGGCCGCTCCAAGCAGCACATTTGGCAGCGAGCGGAGGGACAGGCAGTGCCTCTCCCTCGCAGGCAGCATCGCCTTTCCTCGGCGGCGGCCGCTGCCAGGGCGTTTCTGAGCAGCCCAACTCTGCCGGGACCAGGCGTGCCCCGTGCAAGCACTTTCGTCAGCTCCCGGCGTTCGGCTCGTGATTTCTCGCAGGCCTAAAGCGAAGACCTGCCGGGCTCTGACTTTGCTCCGGGAGAAATCGGAGTGAGCGTGAACGGGGAGCTGCCACGGCGGGGTAGACCGTCGCCTGAGATCTGGGTAGACGAGGCTGAGTGGTCCATGAGAAGATCGGGGAGAGCAGAAAGTGGGTTGGATAATCTCAACTGCAAGTTCAAGTAAGTTGAGGATGGAGGAAGTCGCGGTCTGGATGCTCTGGGTATGATGTTCGCCATCCAGAGATGGAAGCGGGACTGTACTGTACAGGGTTAGCTCATTTTCCTCACAGCTATGGGATGCGACACCGGCAGGAAGGGTTTCCTTTGTCCAGAGGCTAATCCAGAAATTAAATATTTTAGCCGCCTGGCCCAAATGAAGGCGGGGAGCGCCTGAAAACGTTGCACATGCAGGGCAAGGATAGCGACCGCAACGATGGGCAGAGAGAAGGGGAGCACTGTAAAAAGTATCAGCAGTTGCCTTCATACCCGTTTTGCAGTCTTTCTGGTGCTTTTTGTTTGATTTGGGATGGACTAAATGGAAAAAGCTGATCTCTTAAATAGTTCCTGAAATGGTAAATGGGAGGAGGGAGCCCATAACCTCAGGTTTATGACTGATTATTTGTTGCTTTGACTGTAACATTTAAAAAATAAATATAACTGCTGAAGTGACAGCCAGCCTGATGAACAGCGACCTGGGCGGGGAATCTGTGGTTGAGGAGGGATAAGTTAATGGATTCGTTAAAATAATCCTGGAACTGGGAGATAAGATGGCGAGGAGCCTGTTGCTGCTGTGGGCTCTGTCAGTCTCCCAGTGCAGTTTCCAAACCACTTGTGAATAGTAAAACCAGGACCACATTCGGCTCTTTTCCAGAAGGTCTGGTTATGGAGAAGGTTTTGTCTCTCAAGTGCAGAAATCATCCCCCTCGTGCAGTGCTGGGGCTGTCCCGCTCCCGCAGGAGCCATCCAGTTCGGTGTCACAAAGTCTCCTGTTGTCCTCAGCTAACCGAAATACCCCCCACCCCCCAGTTATTTGCCACCGAGCGGGAGTGCGATGTTGCTTCCCGTCAGACAGCCCCTGCGTCCCTCGGTATGGGCACGTTTTGGGAGGGAGAGGTTTGGTCTCAAAACATCCTTCGCATCAGGAGCAGTTTTGAGATTCTGCGAGATGGCCAGCGTTAGATGAATACAAGCTCATTCACAAGCTCGTTGCCGATTCAGGTCCCTCCCCCTGCGGTTTTACAGCTGCCAAATATTTTGAAAGTCGCATTTTTATTACCACATTTTTATTATGCATCAAATCTTGAGTCTTTTCAAGGAACCTTTGGGAGCAGCACCAGGGATGAATGTGGCCCCATTTGTTAGAGAAAAAAGTAATCATGTAATCGCAGAATGGTTTGGGTTGGAAGGGACCTTAAAGACCATCTAGTTCCAACCCCCCTGCCATGGGCAGGGACACCTTCCACTAGACCAGGTCACTCAAAGCCCCATCCAGCCTGGCCTTGGACACCTCCAGGGATGGGGCATCCACAACCTCTCTGGGCAACCTGTTCCAGTGCCTCACCACCCTCACAGTGAAGAACTTCTTCCTTACATCTGATCTAAATCTACCCTCTTTCAGTTTAAAACCATTACCCCTTGTCCTATCATGCCCTTGTAAATATGGAAAGTTACTGTATTTTCCTTTCGGTGCCCCGTATGACAGGGATTACGTGACTCTGCCTTGCTCAAGAGCAGCGAGATGCAGATGTCGGTCAATAAAGCCCTAACCCTGGCTCGAGGGCGTGAAGGAGCCCGTGGCTCGGGGCAGAAATTCCCAACCGTGCACGTTCGCACGCTGCCGGTGCTAGGGGAGAGCGGCGGGGAGGAACCGGCTGCAGAGAGCTCCTTCTTCAGCCCTATTTATTTTAGACCTCGGTGGAATTCACGTTTCCGGCGCTGTGCCTCAGGAAGCCTCGAGTCCTGCACATCCCAGGGTTTAAGCAGCACATGAAAAAGAAGTTATTGTCATTAGTACGATAGTATACTGCCAAAATGGACAATTTGGTGGAGTCAGAAATGTGAAATATGGTGAAAAACCCACCCGCACGCAGAGACTCCTGTCTTCCAAACGTGATATTATCTTAAATTCAGCCTTGCAGCCAGTCCTCTGTCCATCAGGGCTGAACGTGAGTCTCAGTGCAAGTGAGAAAGCTGAAAATACACCGGCAATGTGCGGTGGCCTGAGCTTGCTCAAAACACTGGAGGAAAGCCCCCGTTTCCTAAACCTTCCCCATAACCTGGGTGAGCGGGTGGGAAATGCGGTTGCAGGGCTCCTGGCTCCCGGCATCCATGTGGAAATCATCGGCAGAGGAGAAAGGTGGCACGTCCATCCCTCCGAGGTCCCGATCAACATAGAGAGTGGTTTCAGGTGGCCTGAAAAAGAAATATTCCTGTTTGAAGAGGTTTTTTAAACCTGTCATGAGTGTGATCAATCCGAGTCTTGTTGGCTCAAGCCAGAAATCAATATAAAATGGCCCCACGTCTCCGTGGGGGAGTGCAGCGGTTTCCCAAGGAAGAAGAGAAAAATAGGCCTGCAGAGAATAGGGCTTTCCTAAAAACACCTGAAAGTCCCGCTTGCAGTGGGAGAGGACCTGTGTTGATGACGGGAGCTTTACTGGTCAGCCAGGACAGACACCAGATCGCCAGTCGGCTTTCACAACCACAAATGCACTTTTTGGAGCTTTCTCAGGCTGGTGGGTTTAGGAAGCCCTGTTTGTGGGGCAGGGTGGGTTTTCCCAGTTCCACAAACTGGTGTTTCATCTCTCAGTAAGCACCACGGGGATCGGACACGGCACGACACCCTTCCTCCCCTGCGCTGCCCTGTCCATCTCATGTTTTGATAAGCAGCCAAATGCGAGCAAAGTGGAAGACCCTTTCCCAAGAAGCAGGAGCACCTCGGTTTGATAGTTCCCCTCCACACCCAGCTTCCAAAACCGCCCAGAGGATCCTGGTTTTCCTTAGGAAATGGAAGATGTTTCCAGCCTAGCTTGGGCCAAAGCTCTGGCTTTTGAGCGGGATGAGCGCAGGAGCTCCAGGGATGCACCAAGCCCTGGCCAAGGACAACCCCATTGTCATAAAGTTGCTACCAGCTTCTTTGAGCACATGGAAGTTATTCAGTATCATGGCAGCAAAGCTTGACCTGTCCCAAGGTCAAGCAGATGGAAAACAGCAGCCTGGAAGAGACCAGAAGCCAAAGGAGGGCTTCATTAGTTCCTGCCCGCCCAAATCTGTGGGATTGAGGCAAAAAGAGTAAACATTAGAAATGAGGCACTTTAGATTTTTGTTTGCCTTTTGACTCTGGAGCGCTTTTGACTCATGGCTTTTGGTGGTTTTTCTGATTGCCTGGCTCTGGGAAAGGAGACTTTAGGGAAAACACCACAGTTTTCAAGAGAATCAACCAAAGCTTTTATAAGACCGTGGCTGGAATGAGCTGAAGGTCAGTTGGAAAAGAGGTAATCAGAGGGGGATGAATGTGATTGTTTTCCCCTCCCGGTGAGCCATAAAAGAGGGCGAGAGTTTGGATATCTGATACCTCCAGGTCTCGTCCTGACCTGTCTCTAATGGAAATGCTGGCAGGAAGCTCACGACATTTATTAAACAGCAATAAGCAGCTTTAATAAAATCAGTATCCGCACAACTTTATTACTGTCATTTGAAAAGATGCCCGAAATGGCTGTTTAAGTACCGCCAGCCGCCGAGGGTTGCACACTTACGCTGAAAGCAATCGTCTTCTTTATTAAGTGGCGCTGGGTTAATTATTCAGATTTCTCACGAGCCCCCCCCCCGCGCTCTCAAACACCAGTGAGGCTCCGCACACCTCCAAGATGTTTTCCACGGCAGCGGCCCCATCCAGCCTCCTCCGCTGCTTTGTGTACATAATTTTGCAGAGAGGGTGATGGCTGGCGGAGGGTGGGAGGCCAGCCGGAACCTCTCCGTCGGTCCAACCACAAGCTGATGGGTTGCAGAGGGAGCTCGTCCCTCTCGAGCACTCACAAACTGCTTCCAGCTCCCAGCTCTCCTCTCGAGAAGCCCCCGGCGGGCAGCGGCCGATGGAGCTTCAGCCTGGGTTTGCTATAAAATGCTGGGGCCGGCGCCGCAGGGTACCCGTTGCCATAAGCCACGTGCCCAAGCCGTCCGCTGGCCCCGGGACGGAGGGCAAATTTTAAGCAGGCATCTGGACTATGCGGCGTTTCGCTTTCAGAGGGGTTTAAAGATTTATGTCATACCTTTTCTCGTCATACCTTTTTACCCGCCACCTCCGCTCTTCCCACGCAGCGGCTAGTTTTGCATCCCCAAATCTAGTCCTGCTCCACTTCAGCACGTGCGGTCGGGTAACACCAGCGCAGAGGGAAGCCTGCCCAGCAATCCCAGCAGCGAGATGTGCTTGGCTCCAGTATGCCAGGCTGGGACAGATCCAGCTTGCCAGCTCACCTTTCTGGATGCTGATGGGTTTATAGCAGCGGGCTTCCTAGGGCTTAGGCATCATCTGGTCTCCCCGCTTTAATTTTGGGTCTGCTCAGCTGTCTTCTGACCCTCAGCAGGCAGCATGGACCAGACCAGCGTGTGCCCAGACCCGCTCCGGTCCCAGCTGCCGTTTTCGAGGGATGCCGTGGGTCACGGCACCGCTGGCAGCGACGGTTGCACGATGCCGAAGGCACCCAGGAAGGTAGCGGATGGGCTCCCGGGATGCAGAGCTCTTACAGTGGAAACCCTGTTTGCTCTCACTTTGGCAACTTCTTGCAATGCAAACCCAGGACTTTAAACTGGTTTTATTTACTTCTTTATTTATTTAATCCCACAAAGTTTTCAAATTTTTTTTTTTTTTTTCCTCCTGGAAGGAAACTCTTTCCAGTGCCTGCGCCAGCCGGCAGCCGATCCCAGCCCACCGCCGCGCAACCGAGATCCCACCCGTGTGGATGTCCCCAGCAGACTGGAAATGGGTTATTTTTCTTCCTTTGCAGTGAAAACAGAATTGAAAAATCTGTACAACAAATATTCCCCGAGAGGCTATATTTATTCCTGGTATGTCCACTTGCAATAATAGCTCGGCTGGTTGTTGTGCAATCCAGCAGACCGCCTGGATGGAGCAGGTTTGGGTGTAACCCTTTGGGTACTGAGGGCAAGCTCCGGCGTGGGTCCGTGCGGCAGAAGGGAGCGGGGGGCGGTGGGGGAAGCCCAAACCGGCCGTCCTGCAGCGATTCTGCTTGGGCAGAGGGAGGCAGGCAGCCGCTTCGCCCGTCGGCCCTGCGAGCATCCGAAGGGGCAGCGGTGGCCGTGGCCGGGACGGGCGGGGACCGACGGGATGGCTTGTGAGCCGTTTTGTGGCCGGCTGTTTCCCATCATCCGTGGGAGCAGCCCGCAAGGCAAAATCCCCCCGACAGCTGGTGTATAACGTAAAGCAGAAGCAATTTTAGGCCGTGACCTCAGTCCTCACGCTTGTGGGATGATCTCGGGCCGTGCCCAGGTGAAACCCTTCCCCATTTCCCAACCTGCTCCAGCCCCGTTGGGCGAAGCTATCCCAAGCCAGCCGTAGCTCCGTCAAGCACCAGCCCATAATTAATTAACTTGCATGTTTTGACTCCATCCATTCATCGTTCCTAATTTAAAAACTTATTTAGGGGGACACAGACTTGAAGACCTTCTTCAGGGCCACAGGGATTACATCTGGGAAAAACTGTAGGTCTTGTGTGTGTAATTGCAATAAGGAAATGCTCCAAATAAAAGCTTCCTGCTGGGCCTTTCCGGTGGGAAAACTAAACAATTCTTTTAGGCTTACTTTAAAACCAGCACCATATAGAAATACGTATATTTTTCCATCGTGCTGCTTTGTATAGAGAACGCAAGCAACAGCCCCCTACGAACGTGCTCCGAAAAGATGCGCAAGCGTAACTAAACCAGAAGGATGTGACAGAAAATATTTGGAGTAAACATTAAGTAAGCCAACGTGCTCTTAACTTCGTTTTGAACCCCGAGCGCAGTAATTGCTTGTGAAAGCAGAAAGCTGTCAACATGGAGTCACGGCCCTGCCTGGTGTGGGATGCTGGAGCCGCGTGGGAAAGGCGGCATTTAATGGGAAAGGCAGCATTTAACCGGCTGCTGAAATGAGGGGGTTATTTTTCATTCCTCGGGTAAGAAGTTAACCCATCCGTGCCTTGGGGAGCGCTCGCAAGGACAAACTGCTGCCGTTTCTCTCCATGTCCAGGCTATTTTGCTTCCTGCAAAGGCAAAACTTTTCTGCTTTTCTTCAAACTTAATCTGTTAAAGTAACTTTTAGTAGTTGTGCGAGCGCAGTGAGCCTGGACGCGTGCCAGCAGCTCTGTTCTGCAGACAGAGCGGCAAAATGTGTTTTTTTCCCTGCTAACATGAGCGTTTGGGTTGCGCTGCTTGTTAAGTGATGGGAAAGGTGCTGGCGCTGCTCCGTGACGCGAGTCGCTGGTGAAAGCCCCCGACAGAGCCCCCGGGTCCCGGAGGGATGCCTTTGCTTTTCAGGATTTTCTTTCCCGGCCCTGGAAGAGGTTCGCAGCCCAGCTGCGGGGAGCCGGGCAGCGTCTGAACCCCTCTGCCTTTGCCAAGTGTGAAGTTGTTGCAAGTTCAGTGCAGAGATTGAGGATTGAGGTTTTTTTTTTTTTTTTTTTTTTTTTCCCCTGTTGCCAGCCCGGGGGTGCATCGATCCAGGCTGCCCGACAGGAACACCAGCGCGGGAGCTTGGGCTGGGCGCTCTGCCCATCGCCGAGCCACGTGCCACGAATACCTTACCCCCCAAAAAAATCCCACCGCGTCTGCTCTGCGAGCTGTCCCCTGCCCGGCTTGCTTGCCGTTTGAAGTTTGCCTCGATAACCCCGCTGCTGCAAAGGGCTGGAGCATTTTTTTATGGAGAGTCCCACCGGCACCCAGAGGAGCCCAGGGCTCGGCCGTCCCTTCCCGCAGCGGCCGTGGTACGGCACGGCGGGTCGGGCATCCTCCGCCGTTACGCACGGCCGCGTTCCCGCCGTCACCGCGTCCCGCTCGGCATCTCCTGGGGACGGCGGGTGGACGGACGGGCGCAACGCGAGGGGCCGGAGCGTCGCGGATGGAGGGTAAAGGGCCGAGGGGCCGTTTCTGCTCCGCGCGCGTGGGAACGGGGCTTCGGCGGGATTAATTACGGACGCGGAGACCCTTCTGCGGCTTCTCCTAAAGATGCCGCCTTTTAATCGCGGCAGCCGCTCGCGTTTCCTTGGGAGAGGCGCTCAGCAGAATAACTAATGCGTTCAGCCTGGGGAGGTGCAGCATGCGGAGGGCGAGCTCCGGCTGCAGCCTGCAGCATCAGGTATAAGAAGAACCGTATCGTTAATAACTGACTGCTTTTTCAATCATCTTTCCTGATAAGAGAGGCAGCCCGGGGACAGCCCAAGCGGCACTTAGCGTTTTGTGTTTTATGGAAAAGACAGCTATGCTGTGAAAAGTAACTCATTTTATACAGCAGGCTTGAACTGTCCTCAGAAAGGTCATAGGAGAGCGGTGGGCTGCTTTATTAGAAAAATAATCCCTTTTTTGTGCTCCTTGTGTTAAACTTGTATTTGCTTTCCGAGCAAGGTCACTGCTCAGCTGACCAACTTTTTAACAACTGGAAAAGGCATGTTTGCTGCTCCGAACCCTTCGCTGCCGGCTCTCGGCACGGGAAAAGATGCTTTTGAGGGAGGGAAGCGCTTCTGCTCGCCGGTGGGCTTGTAGGTGGGAGCATGAGAAGGTAACACGACAAGGTGCTTTTCTAACGATAGTTTTTCCTTTCACCGTGAAGTGCTAAAGCCATTGCTGCAGTGCAGAAGAACACGACAGGCAGAGCTCAAAAAAATGTTGTGTTATAGCTAATGAGACTGTGCTAACGTGCTGCTCAGCAGGGATAAATTATCTTCTTATTTATAGGCACAGGGTTAAATGTTTCCAATTTAAAATTACTAGCAAGATGTTCTGGGAGAATGAATGTCATATATATTTGTCTCTGTGGTTGAGTTAATTTGTTCTTTAAATCTGCTGGGGTGTTATGGTGCTCTCCTTTCTGCTGGCTGGGGTGGATGGGGGAGCGGGCGGGTGCTTACGTTGCCTAGAAAGTGGGACAGAGTAAAAGAGGGGTTAAATGTGACTGTAAAGAGCCAGTGTTTGAGACAGGGCTAGTTAAAAAGACAGTACATTGTCCCTGCAAATGGGCTGCCCCAGGGAATAAAACCGCTTCACTCTGTGCTGTTGCCTTCTCACACATTTGGCTTCTTGATTTCCATTTCTGTATACATTTATTCCTGCCTTGAGAAAAGCAACGTAATTCAAATCTGGATTAATCCTCCCCACAGCCTTTCTGTGTAGTAAAGGTAAAAATCAGCGATGCCGTGCACGTGGCGATGTCGCCTGCCTGGAGAGGAAAAGAAGTGTTCTTCAATTTTAGCCAATAGAGGAAAACTCAGCAAATATAGAACCTGACAGAGGGTGGGCGTAACAGGTATTAGCAGGATGGAGACGCACCTGAAAGCACCGCCCTGCCTCGAATTATGGGCTGGATCCTGGGCATATGGGTACGCTGCTTCTGGTGGATTACTTCATTTTTTTTATCTCATTTTTATTAGGGGCAGGCATCAGAGAGCAGCCGTGGGGTCCAAGGAGCCACATTTTTTGGCTCAAAGCCATCCGCCCTGCGCCTGAGCTGCCCTGGGGGGGACGGGGGAACATCAGCAAGCTGGTAGGGTACATTCAGCATCCTTTTATGAGGCGATTTTGAAGTAGATTGGTCAAAAGAGGAAATTCTTAGTATCAGTTTGGGCTGCAGAGTTGGGACCCAGCCAGCTCATAAATGAACCGATCCAGTGTAATTATCTAGATATTTAAAAGCATTCTATTCACTGGCTTTCACACACACACACACACACACACACACCCCCGTCTAAATAAATGACCTGGAAGAGTGAAGTGTAGCTGGTCGGACTGTAGCTGGGATCCGTAAGTGCTCTGTAATTGACTATAATTGGAAATTTTAAAAAAAACCACATTTGAGAAAGAGGTTAGCGTTCCTTTTGGCACGTGCTGTTTATTGGCAGGAGGAGACAGAAGAAACTGCCCTTTATGGAAGAAGTGCAGTTAATTGGAGAGCACATCAGGAGGCCGCTGGTCAAGGTGTTTCAGAAGCTTGCATGGCGTTGGGCGGGCATCAACATCATTGCCATCCGTCCACACGAGCATCAAGGAGGTACCAACCCTGGAGGTGCTTTTGAGGGTTTTGACGTTCTCCTTGGGTTGGGACCCTCCCAACTTTCCATCAGGGCTGTACATTGACAAGAAACGTGTCTACCTGATTGATGGAACTAATTGTTTCTTTAAAAGGTTTTGATCTTTCAAAGCATCTGTCCTATGATAACAATACAGCAGGATTTGACTTTGTTTTCCCGCTGGTCTTTGTTGTAGTTAAACCACGTTATTTCAGTGCTTCTAGAAGAGAATAACAGCAGCACTGCTATACTCTGTATATCCTTATCTGTACTGCATATCTGGTTATCTTACCATTGCCACAAGAAGAAAGATGAGTTACACAATGCAAAAATAATTATGTGATAAAAGGAGAATTTAGAAACTGCAGAGTGGAGAAGACCGACAAGACAGAGCTGCTCCTGAGATGGTGAATGAGCCAGAGGTCTCGAGGGATGGTTCTGCTGGTGGATGCTGCAGAAGAGAAAATAGAAAGGCGAACCAGACTGGTGCTGGATAAGTATGGTGCCAGGCGAAGCGAGGGGTAAAGGTTGGCTAGAGCCCCTTCATAGGGAGCTCTGGAAGCGTGGCCAAGTTCTAAAGCCCTCACTTAGGCAAAATATGACAAGCAGAAAATGAGTTCAGACTCTGACGGTTTGATCAATGAGATGAATGTGAGCTGGGGCTGGCTCGGCACAGGATTTGTGCTGCTTGGACCTACCCCTGAGAATCCCGCATAGCTCTGGGATGCACTGGGGAAGCAGGGATGGGCTTCCAGGCTGCCGTGGGACCATCTCTGGCCAGGAACCAAATGAGAAGGAAAATCCTAGCTCCAAGCAACCTGCTCTCCAAGAAACCCCCACTTTTCCCCCCATAGCAGGAATTAAAAACCAGACCTGCTCACTCTGAGCAACGTTGCCCTTCTCATGCAAGTCAGGAAGCCTCCTACAGTGATGTCCAACTGCCTCAACCTCCTTCGCCCTTGCCTGCCTATTCCCTGTGTTTTTCTAAAGGGCACGGAGGAGAGAAGCTTCACCCAGGACCTCTCTTGGTTGTTCCCAGCCTTAATCTCCTCTCGCGCTCCAGGAGGGTCTCACCCGTGTCCACATGATGGGAAAGAGCTGGAGGGCAATGCAGACCAGGCTGGATGTGGAGTTCATGATGCAGGCTGTGGTAGATCTCCACATGAAGATCTTCCCTGATATGAAGGCAGTTTGGCTGTATTTTAGTGCAATTTGGTGGAGGTTCTTTATAACAGTATGGATGCGCTCTGAAATAATGGGTTTTGTTTGAATAAGATTTAACATAAATTTTGAATCTTTGGTTATCATGCATTAAAAAACCAAAAAAGGTGACAAACCAGTCATTTCTGTGTATAGTTTAGATCCCTTGCTGTTTTCAGAGATGTTATATTACGTTGGACAGGAGTCAACGAAGAGTCCTTGTGCCATCTATCTCGAGCCCAACGGAAATTATCCTAAATGTCTGTCTTTCCTCATTTGCAGTCAAAACCATCTGTAATGCAGGGGATGTTTTGTAAGAACTAACTACCTGGGATGTGTCTATGAAGCACGAGTTGTTGCCACTGGAAAAGAAGCTATTGATTTAAGCAGCTTGAAAGTGCTTAGCAGACACAGTCAGGCTGCAGAATATGGGAAATAAGAGGGGGGCGGCCTGCGAAGATGTGTAAGGCTTTAAGGAGAGATTAAGTTCAAATGATTGAGCTTTTGTTTGAATTAAAAATATCTGTTTCTTCTTTTCAAGGGTGAAGCGACTCGTCTACCCTAGCTTGTCAGAAGATGTTTAAGTGACAGCCCGATTAGACCACACTATGGAGAAGACAGATGGTATGGAGGCTACGGGATGTTCGTTTGCTCATTTGTTTCTTGAAAAAAAGCCCCCAACCAAGCCCTGAAGTAATTTCCTTACCAGAAATACTGTAAATAACCTGTTTTCTATAGATACGCGGTAGGGCCAGGAGATAAATGCATCGTTCATGTATTATGCAGACTCCTAAACCGCAGCAAAAAAACATGGTCGCAGCTCTCAGTTCAGCCCGTATTTGTCCTCCCGTCCTCTGTGGTGCGTAGGCAGGACAGATCTCCTCTGCTCGCACCGTCTGGGCTTTGCTCTTGTGCCCTGTTACCACACGTGATGGTTTCCCCTCTGTCGTTCCTCTGACTTTCACGTGCTGCTTCCCATCAGAAAGGCGTCTGCATCTCGGTGATGCTCGGTGACGAGCGGCACCGAAAGCCGTGCCAAATTCTCCCGGCCCCCCCCGCAGCTGCTGCACCAGGATGGAGACAAAGGGAGCAGCCACGAAACCTGGTTTCTCCTGGTCAAGCTGCTCCTCCTCATCCTCACAGGGCACAAAGCCTGTTTGCTCAGAGGCCCAAACCACTGTGGTTTCAGGGACTTGCCGTATCAAGAAAAACGAGCGACGATGCAGGGGGTTGACTATTTAGACCCTCGAGGCCAAAACTTGGGGGCTGTGAATTTTTGCAGGCTGGATCTGCCTGTATTAAGTCGTATTAAACCAGGAGCCTCAGGCTTGCGCTGCTGGAGCCGTGCCGTTTGCCTGTGACGGCTGGGTGGGCAAACACAGCGTCACGCATTCCGAGGCGATTTTCCTCAATTAAAAGCTGTGCCTGGTGCTGTGCAGCCAGTCACCTTGGGAGGCACGTGTTTCGCATGGATGCGGCTGTGTAAAGCAGTCCCGGCTGGCGCTGTCTGGGTCCGGCCTCTGCCCGGTGCTGTATTCATCATTTTCAAGGAATAATTTGTGACCTGGTGTTTGCAGATGAAACGATGCAATGATTTTCCTGCTTGGCGTGCACGGCGCTGCTTATGCCGCTGAAAAGTTAAAACCGAACCAAAAGCCTTGAAAATGTAATTGTCACAGATTGGTTGCACCTTCTGTTTTTGAGCTGGGTTTATTACACATTGGGCAGCTTTTTATACTCAACACAGACACGTAGCTCTGCCTGCGAAACCTGCTGTTTGCTTAATTGCCAATTAGAGCCACGATTTCAGCAAATTTTCGGCTTCCTCGGTGCCACAATTACCCGATTCACCTCTGGAAAGCCGGATCGCACCTTTGCACGTGTTGCTGCGTCTCTGCGCGGCTTCACCACGAGCCTCCGCAATGACGACCTGCAGCCCCCCTGCCTGCCTGAAACTGAGATGAAAATAGCAGTAACATTTTCCCGCCTGCTCTAAACGTATTTTTTGTTAATTTTTTTGTTGTCTTCAGAATTCAGCCGTCTCTTTTTTTTTTTTTTTGGCGTTGTTTCAGCAGATGGCCAGCCACCCAAACCCGACGGGGAGAGGGAGCAGCCCCGCAGCCTCCCCTACTCCGTGGAGACGCCGTACGGCTTTCGCTTGGACCTGGACTTCCTGAAGTACGTGGACGACATTGAGAAAGGCAACACCATCAGAAGGGTTCACATCCACCGGAAAGCCAAGCAGCCAAAATTCAGCACCCTGCCCCGAAACTTCAGCCTGCCCGAGAACGGCTCCCGCGGATGCGCGTCAACTCCCGGCAAGGGCTGGGCGGCGACCCGCTCCTTCCCCCAGCGAAAGGCATCGCTGGGGGCGGAGGAGACCCCCCGTCCCCTCCTGCCCGACGAGGCACCCCTTCCCGTGGCCGACGAGCCGAGTTACCGCGGAAAAGCCCTTTCGGCGGAGACGCGGCGCCCGTCGGAGCCGGGGCGGCAGGAGGGCGAGCTCCGCGGGCGCCCGCAGTTGTTGCGAGCTTCCAGCATGCCCGCCGCGCTGCCGCCCGGCCAGCCGCCTCCGCCGCCGGGGGACGGGAAGGTGCCCTCTCCCCTCCGACCGCCTCCCCAGCACTGCCACGACCGGAGCGGCTCCGAAAGCGCCTTTCGCCCCGCGCCGCGTTCGCCCGGCTCCGACGGCGCGGCGTTAAGTCTCGCCCGGGAGGCGAGCTCGGAGCCCGGTGTCTCCTTGGGGCAGAAGGAGCATCCCGGCGGAGGTGGCCCGGGGCCGAGGCAGACGCAGCCCCCGCGGCAGAGCCAGCATCCCGCGGCACCGCAGCTGCAGGCGGTGATGGAGAGCGGAGGCGAGGAGGGAGATGCCGCCGACGCCGGCGGTCGCTCCGCCTCGGCCGGGGTCGAACCGGCCTCGCCGGCCGCCCTCCAGCTGGCAGAGGAGAGCACGAACCCTGGGGAAGGGGAGTTAAGCGTGAGCGAAATGGCTCTGGACGTGGTGAAGAAAGCTGAGGAGGGGAGCGTCCGGGCTGGAGAGGAGAAGGAGAGCTGCGGTCCTCGGCCTCGCGATGCCGGGGAGCCCGGCGGGGTTGCCGCGTTGAAGCAGCAGGTCGCTGCTCTGGAGGAGCAGCTGGGCAAGAAGAAGGAGGAGCTCGAGCGGATCAAGGCGGTGCTGGAGCAGCAGGATCATGAGATCAAGGAGAAGGAGAAAAGCATAAAGTTACTGGCCAGCTCCAAAGCTCAGCTGGAAGAGAAGCTATGCCGGGAAAACGCCAAAGAGGCCACGCTGCCTTCCACGCGGAGCAGCGGGGCTTTGCAGTGCTACGATGCCGCGGTGAACACCGACCTCTCGCAGGTAGCCGGGGCCAAGCAAGCCCACGATAAAGGCGTCAATGTAAATATCCCAGTCTCCACCAAATCCGTAGGATGCAGCATCCGGAGAGCAGACAACGTGAACGTGCAGGTGATGGAGGTGGGTGCTCAGAGAGATCAGGGACTGGCAGACGCTGGCACCGGAGCCGGACATTTTGGCGAAGCCGAGAGTGAGGCTGGCCTTCATGCATCGTGCTTCACCCAACTGAAGATCGATGAGCACCTCAGCGATGACAATCAAAATCACAGGAATAACTACGATACCCAGAGCCTCGCTGCTCACGCGGTGACTGCAGAAAGCTATCGCGGAACAAGAATTGGCTCAAACGCCGGTGAAAACAAGGCGGGCTTTGGAGAAGATAAACCTCGCGGTGGGCTGGAAGAGGAAGGTCCCCCTGACCACGAGGATCTCCCCGCTGTTGACCCCATCGGCCAATACGTAAAAAAAATCCAGGAGCTTTTGCAGGAGCAGTGGCTGTGTTTGGAGCACGGCTACCCCGAGTTAGCGAGCGCTATTAAACAGCCGGCCTCCAAGCTCAGCTCCATTCAGAACCAATTAGTGAATTCCTTAAACTCGTTGCTGTCTGCCTACTCTACGCAAGGGCCCGCGGATAAGGAGAATTCGAACACACACTATCAACAGTTGGGTAAATAATATTGGCATAGGTTTCAACGTGTCGGGGCCAAGTCTCTTCCCATTTATTCAAGTGTTGAGCAGGGGTGGTGCAGCAGAGCTCAGTGGTATAGTTAGTATCAGTCAGATCAGAAACAGCCCCTCCTAAACATGTATGAGAAAGGCAAATCTCTGCACCTCATAAGCTATGTGATCTGGAAAAAAAAAGCAAACAAAACCCTGTAGGAGCTGATAAAGCTGTGGCTCAGTTATGCGCAGGATCAGCTTCCAAATGGGACCGTACTTGTGGCTATTCTATCAAATAACCATTTTTCTTAAGTGGATTGGGCATCTCAGTTTGCAAGAATGTGGGACTCATGCTCATCTGGGGTAAATCAGCATGAAGTTCACCAGAACCAAAACCAATTCAAGCTAACTGAGCAACTAGGCTGGGAGAAGACCTGTTCCCACTCACAGCCATTCATCTGAAATAATTTTAGCTTATATGAAGATAAGAATCCAAACCCGAAGGCTGCCCATTCACTGTTGGAGGGGCCTTGCAAATAGATAAGTGACCTATTACTTACAAGCAATACGTAGTGAGACTGTTCAAACTCTGGTGGAAAGACTCACCCATATAGTATTATAGGAGATTTATATAGGAGATTTCCAATACATTAGTACTGAAAAAAATAAAAAAGAAAACATTATTACAAGAGTAAAGCCTACTTATATTCATAGGACACGTATATAATTCCCAGTCACTTCCTTTATATTCCCAGTTGCTTGGCGATGTTTGAGACACCTATTTTAAAGGTGGCAGGGCACAGGTTCAGGTTGTGGCCAGGTGCATCCGTAGTTTTGCAAGACATAAAAAGAATCTCCTAAGATGAAGTAAGAAGCTTATGGTTATGATTTGTAGTTTGTTGCTAGAGGTTGGGAATGATCATTGATAATTATGGCACATGTGCTTAATTAATCTATTATTTTGTATTTTGCTAGAAATCTCTCCAACCACAAGTCTTAAATCTATCATGAAAAAGAAAGGTTATGGTTTCCATGCAGGAGGCAATGGGACCAAAAAGAATCTTCAGTTTGTTGGGGTAAATGGTGGGTAAGCATCCATTCAGAAGATAAAACTGCCTTTTAACATGTGATATCCTCTGTATCGCTGGAGAAGTCATTCTTTTTTTCCCCTCTTTTCCCCTCCATACCTCTTGATTAAAAGGCCATTTGAAATGGAGCCTCTTTTCTCCCTTCTTTAATCCAGCACTGATAACCTGTAAGTAACCCTGCAGAAAAGATGTTGGCGTTTCAGAGCAGCGAGGGACACCCTGGGGACTGACACTCGCTGCACACCCATCTTTTGGGGCTTCATCCAAATCCCAGCTGGGTCCGTGGGAAGATTCCCACTAACTTTGGTGGGTTTTGGAGGAGGTCAGCATTGCCTGGGTGGGCACGTTGCCACTAAGCTGCCTCCACGCTCCCGTGATGGCCAACAAAAGTTGGTTCAGGGACTGAGAAAAGACTATTTCAGTAAATAAGCAATTACCTCGGGGTGAAGGAGACACGTATTTTAGATTGTGCTCCAACACCCAGTTCCCTCTGTATCCAATATCTAACGCTCTTTAGCCATTTTGCTAACTAGATACACCGACATGTGCTGTAGATGCATCTCTAAGAGCAGCACTGGCACATCTACCGAGGAGTACGTGTGCTGGCGTGAAGAGGGCAGGGCGCATCGCACTGTCCCTTCGCTGTGCGAACAGCTATGTGTGCAAGTTTGGATGCTGGTTTCTGCTGACATACGCTTCTCCGCCTTCCCGGCTCGATGGCTACTGCTGTTGGGTCCATCAGGTGTTACTCGCTCTTGTTGCGTAGAGCTGCTTCTGCCAACAGTCGCTGAAATGGGTACAACTTGTAGCAAGTAGAGGAATCTCGACTAGTTTGGGAAAAGTTTTGGTATCCCTCAGAGTGAAATATTCAGTCTTGTGGAAGATGTTATTAATACTTTTGGACAACCAGAAGAGAGGTCTCTCTAGTGGGGCTGCTCGAATGGTGGACTCGGGTCCGTGCTGGAGCTGCAAACACAGTTTTTGTCTAGCGGTCCTCAAGGTTGCCGACATGCCGCTTGTCCCGCCTTGCCACAGGGTCCGTGTTTCTCACGGCTCCCCGTCGGCGTGCCGGCAGCGCCCGGCAGGGAGGCAGCACGCAGCCCTCGCTCGGCCACGCTGGGGCTTGTGCGATGGACATCCCTCCAAACCAACCGAGCATTCCCTGAAGTAACATTGCCTGCTGCTAATTAACTGCTTCTATCACACTCCTGCTGGCTTAAGAAGCCAAAAAAAAAAGACTAACCCCGAGTTTGGCTGTGGCTCTAACCTTTTAACTTGCGTATCACTCCGGGCTTCATCCAAGGCCCATTGGAGTCAGTGGGTGTCTTCAATGAGTCTTGGTCAGGCCCTGCGGTTGCAGATGGGGAAGGAGTGAATAACATGTGGTGTCCTCAAATAGCTACGAAACGACTTCAAGCGAAGACACAAGTTGCGAAGACAGCCCGTCGGACGGGGACGTGGAGAGCGAGACGGAGAGAAGAGCCGAGGATTTGGAGCCTACGCAGGCGGAAGCTGGAGGTGAAAGCGAGGGGTCTTCGTCAGGGACCTCCTCGCAGGAGAGACGTGAGGACGGTGACCTGCAGGAGCCGTCGGCAGAAGCAGCGCCTTGCGCTCAGCACAAGGCTGACAGGTAACCAGAAAACCAGAGAGCGATCGTGCTGTCCATCACGTTTCTGCAGCCACAGGAGGCACAGCACTGCGTTCAGTCGCTCCTACGGGGCTGGGGTCGGGGCTTCATCTGCTCGGTGGAAAGGCAGCCGCTGACCTCTGCAGACATGGGAAAAGGCTTTAAAGAGCTAAATATTTTTTGAGTTACTACAGAATCTAATGGGGATTGATTCAGGCCCTACGCTTGACTGTGGAAAAGATAGAGTGAGTCATATTTGGTGAGAATTAGCTCATTTCTCCCCTCTCCTGTAAAGCTTCTCAGTAAAGTTCTTTGCAGATTCAGGAATAAGACGGGGACTTTTTTCCCCGCTTTAAGGGTTCTTGTAACAGTTGAAGTTGACCATACAGATCTAGGACTCTGGTCTTAAACACTTACTTAAGTGCTTAACTTTGTACCTAAAATCTGCGTCAAGTCAATGGGACAACCTGTGTCCATAAAGTTAAGCACTTAAATAATGTTGAACGTATTCTGACCTGAACTGCATGTTCTCCTCCCTGCTTCAATACCTTCTGCAAGTTCTGTCCCACGATGGATTTACAAAAGTATTTTCCCTTTAGATGCAAACCTTCTGAAGATTTCCTCGCCGACTGCCAGCTACTCAGCAAGCACCTCTCAGAAATCAGGACCACAAGCGACAAACATCTGGTACAGATATTTTTCAATCCCATTTCAGACACGGTTCCCACCCTCTGTTACGTTTAATGGATAAGATTATCCTGACGGTGCATTGCAGGCTGTGCCCTGCCATTCCATGGACAGCTTTGTGAGGAGTGGGGGCGGGGGGGGGAAGATGACCTCTGAGTCAGTTTTAGAATAGCCAAAAAGAAAGGAAAAGGGAAAAAAAGAAGGATGGAGGCTTTGCTTACTCATTCAAGTTACCACAGGAAATTCCTTTCCCCCTTAAGTTATAGCAGTAATCACAAAACCACAAGCTAAATAGTGGCTGGACGATGCCAGAGCACAGGACGAAGTGGCACGGGGTGAGGAGCTGGGGCAGCAGCCGGTTCGCGGGATGACTACCCCAGGAGTAACGGTGAGACCTTGGTGTTTTCAGCGGCACGTCCTGAGCACCGTCTGCCAGGAGTGGTTCCGGGTGTCGAGCCGCAAGTCTTCCAGCCCGGAGGTGGTTGGAGCATATCTCAAGGCGCTGGGGGCCATCCAGCCCCAGCTCCTGGCGATGGTGGTGAACCTGGCCGACAGGAACGGCAACACGGCTCTTCACTACAGTGTTTCCCACTCCAACTTCCCGATTGCAAAGCTCCTGCTAGACACAGGTAGGAACAGCCACTCTGCTCAGCCATGGCTTTTGTTGGGTATGGGTGTAGAAGTTACTTTATGTCGCTCTTGCCAATGGGGCACGGTCCCACAGGGGGTGACCACAGTGTGCAGAGCCAGGTAACGGGGGACCATCGACCGTCCCAGACACGGCAAACAGCGAGTGAGGTCCAGGGTTGTCTCCCAGGGAGTTCAGTCGGGAGCAAAAGGAGATGGAGACCAACTACAACGTACCTGCAAGGGAGCCAACCAGTAGACAAGCATGGGGCTAAGGTCCATCCAGGAGACAAATGTGGGGCCAAGGTCCAGCCAAGGGACAAGTGTAGGGCCAAGGTCCATCCAAGACAGAAGCATGGGGCCAAGGTCCACCCAGGAGACATGGTTGATCTGAAGACCAGCATCCTCCCCATAGCTCGGCCCTGGGTCCGAGCTGAGGCTTCTCAGTGTCATTAAGGGTCGTTAGTGCCCTCAGGGCACTGACACACCTTGAGGGCTTTGCAGTCTGACTTTGGGGATGGTTCAGGGTCCCTGTGGCCAAGGGGTGTCTCTCATGGCCCCGGTCCAGGTGGGATGGGGTGGCCCCCCAGCTTCTTGTAGCAGCAAATGCCACATCGTGGCTTGGAGCAGGAGGATCAGACCCCTGAGAAAGCAACAAACCCCCCAGCACCGCGGGAAAACTCTACGTTGAACTATTGAACTTCCAGCTCACGTTGCAAAGAAAGAAAAATCTCCAGCTGAGCTTGTACAGGGCGAAAAATGCACGCGTGCTCCGAAAGAATAAAGGCACTTTGGCCTTTTCTCATGGGCCAGACAATCTGTTAAATGTTAGGGAAATGGCAGATTATCATACACATCTATAACCCGATTGTTGGAGCCGCGGCGGTTTGTTCCCTCCTGCCTCCGAGTGCCCGAGGCGGCCGGGTCCCCGGGGCGAGGCTGGACGGAGCCCTCGCCCATTAGACACGGCTTATTCCTTGTGGTGGAGTTGGAAATAGGCTCTTTGAGGTGAAAAGGGAGCGAAACGGGGCCAGGGTGGATTTACACTGCCCGTTGGGTGACGGTCGTCTTTCTGCTGCTCCCTTGCTGCAGGAGTCAAAGCAAACAGCCCACAGCTCCGCAACCGGCGTGTGCCCAAGGCGTTAATTATCCTCCCCCCATTTTGTTTTTGGTTATGGTCTTCACAGTTAATTCAGCTGACCTCAGCAATTGTAATTAACTGTAGCAACGCGTAGCACCAAGGGCCGTTCGGTGCTGCGCTCCCAAGGCTAGATACTTAACGCAGATAAATCTCAATCCTGTATATTTACGGAAACTCCTGTTTCTGGAAATATAAGATGCCACGCATTTTACAACTCCCTCTTTGCTCCCCGTTCCCTCCGGCCGGTTCATCGCGGGGCCGAATCCTTCCCCTGCGCGCCAGGCGTGTGCCGGCTGGACCTGCAGAACCGCGCCGGCTACACGGCGGTGATGCTCACCCCGCTGGCGGCCGCCGAGACGGGCCAGGACATGGAGGTGGTGATGAAGCTGCTGAAGGAGGGGGACGTCAACCTGCGAGCCGCCCAGGTGCGTCCCCGTAGTTCTGCCATTTCTCCGAAAAGCGAGCGCGGTGCCGCGCGGGATCGTGCCACGGCAGAGGGCAGCCAGCCTGCGGCGGGTGGTTTTTTTATTAAAGTGACTCCTGCTGAGCCCGTAGCCTCCTGTTTGTGGCCGTCGCTGTGCGGTGCCAAATTCAGGCTGTGGCATCGTCGTGTCCCCACAGAGATGTCGGGTTGGGGGGGGATATAATTTGGGTTCCTTACGCTGCATGTGCAGCGTCAGGCTGAGACTCAGCGGTAGACATTGGGTTGGAGTTGCTGTTTCCCAAAAGTTACAAAAGTAACCTCAGCTAAATTGCAGCGTGGCCACCCACCAGCTCCCTGTGAAGGGACGGGAGAGCGGGATAAAATGAAGAGACTAAAGGAAGGCTGAAAATTTTGCAAAACGATTTTTCTGAGCTAAAAAATTAGACGTGATACCAGGGAAGAGCGGTGCAGGGTGGACTCCAGGGTACAGGATCCCCAGGTTTGCTGGCGAGCAGTCGTTTCGTCAGAGAGTCACGCATTTTGGTCTCAGAGATGACAGCGCCCTCATCCAGCTCTTCTTCAAACAGCTGTAAAAGTTAGTCTAGACCTAAGTCAAACTGCCCAGGAGGGGTAGGGGGACCAACATTTGGGGGCAGCTGGGAGCCAGGCAGTTTGGCCATGCTGCTGCAAAGACCCTCCGCGTGGCTGTGGTGCAAGCGAGCAGATATCTCTTGCAATACCTGCTGAAGATCCCCAGTGTTATTTAATAGTAATATGCGATAAGACGCGACACGCAACAATAGTGCGAATTACTATTATGCATGTACTGTGCAATACCATGCGCTCTTATGGTGGATAGGCAATAACGTTCTTTCTTCTTATCATATATAACGGTCTGAATGAGGAGGACGATGGGACGCCGGCGGGTAAGGGGTGTTCAGCTCTCCCCTGTGTGGTTGCAGGGAGGCCAGACCGCCCTGATGCTGGGGGTCAGCCACGAGCGGGACGACATGGTGCGAGCCCTCCTCTCCTGCCAGGCCGACGTCAACCTGCAGGACGAGGAGGGGACGACGGCCCTGATGGTGGCCTGCCGGCAGGGCAACGCCGACATCGTCAGGCTCCTTCTGGCCCAGCCCGGCTGCCAGGTCGCGCTGACGGACAAGGTGAGGCTCCGGTGGTCCCGTACGCGACCTCACGCTCGCCAGGGAGGGAGAGCTCACGCGGGGTCGTGCTTTACGGGTGTCCCTGTAAGTCCACCAGCAGTCCCTGAGTGGTGGGGTTTTTTTTAAGTGGAGACGTACAATTTCGGTCCGCTTTCTAATCCGGGGACCGCTTTTAGGAGAGTACCCCTGATTTCGGTTCTTGCTGTGCAGCGGACAGGGCGGCTGCAGCAGCATCCCGCATCCCAGCCGTAGCCCGGGCGGGAGCACCAGGGGGAAGAGCCCAACCCGGTGCGAAGCTAAAAAAATAAAAAAGGTGCAATCCTGGACGTGCGGAATCAGCAGAGCTTCGGCTCCAATAAATGAGCAGCGATTAACCCTCCCCTGAGAACGGACGGCTCTCCGGGGGGGACGCGTGGGATGGGAGCAGCACGGCCAGCGGGTGGAAATCTCCTCCTGCGCGGGCTCGCGGCGACCGGCCACGTGGCTGTGTTTATAATTACGCCACGATTTTGTAATTAAACTACAACTTTGTCCAAGATGTGCTGGACGGCACCGGAACCGAGGGAAGTCTTGGCCGGGATGCGTTTTGTGCGGTTGAGGTTAGGCTCCAAAACGCCACGGGGGGAGGTTTGCAGGACGGCGGCTCGTTTTAAACGAGGGAAGGACTGCAGGGAAGGAGGTTTTGGGGGTAAATAGGTGGGTGCGAAGCAGCCCCGGCCAGCCGCTCGCTGGAGAGCGGAGGAAAACTCACGGCCAGCGGGCAGGTTGCAAAGAGCCTCCCGCGGTGGTGGTGGGGCCAAGAAACGGAGACAGTGGAGGATGGAGCTGGGCAGATTACGGGGGCGGCCGGGGCGAGACGCAGGGATCCGGGCAGTAACGTCTTCCCCTCCTCCCTCCCCGCAGGGGGGTAACTCGGCCCTGTCGCTGGCCCGGCGCGGGGACATCGCCGCGCTCCTGCGAGCCCACGCCGAGCAGAGCCCGTCCCTCTCTGCGTGACCGAGTGGGGAGAAGAAACCGGGACGAGGAGCGGGGGAACAACCGGCTCCTCCTTGTAACGGTCCCGCTGCTCGCCTCGGTGGCCAGGGCCAATATCACGGGTGTCCGTACGTACGAGGGGATGAACCCTGTCAGCTATCTGCATACGTTCCCTGTGTCTAATTCTCCTCATTAAGCCCGCTTACACCCCCCTAATCTATGCACGTTGCCACAAATTACTCCAAGTTCTCCTATACGCTCCTCCTGGTATAGATTTGGCAGGTGAGCGACCCGAGCGAAGGAGAAAAGCACATTAGAAAAGCAATACTTAGTCTTTTGTAACCTTAGATTATGGGTGTCCTTTTAATCGACTACTTAACTGTATCTCATTTAACTTGTAAGTTTGTGTCCTAATATTTATTATCAGCTCTTCTGTACGTAGTGGCAGGCAGTGATTATTCGGTATATGTAACAACAAACACAAGCTGGATGGATTATGTAAAGTATAAAATCCTATTTATGTTTGCTTATGTGGGTCTGATGTAAGAATTAAAAATTAATGCTCTAGGAAAATATTTGAGTATACCAGACCCAAACACACAGACATTGTTTTGCCTGTATTTGGAATTACCATATGGCTCTTATTTTTTCTAATTAAGTTTGAGCTAATGGGGAAGCGTAGCCCATTGACATGCACCGTGCATCCGCACGTGCGATGCTCAGGCACAGCAGAGTGGATCAGGTTATCCCAAGCATGACACAAGAAGATCACAACAGATTCCCATCCCAGGATGCGTTAACGTTGTCCAAGAGTTTTGTGGAGCGACTTTGCTGACAGATGCCTTTTGGGCAAGCATCTGTTCTCCGCTTTCCCTCGTGCTCAACTTTCAGACGCCCAAACCACTCCCGTGTAAAGCCATGCCGTGATTTAGCTGCTGGAGTCAGCCGGCACCTGGGCCTCCCCTGCCGCCGGGTACCCACAGGGTCCGTCCAGCATCACCTCAAATCATACATAGGACAGGGTTTTTTTCCTTAAATCCCTCTGCTGCTGACAGAGAGGGAGGGAGGGCTCAGGCCCCACTTTTCCGAACATCTTTATACTGTCATTAAGTCGCTGTGTACTGGGAAATGCTGATTCATGAGGCTGTGCTGCATCAGGACCCAGTGGATGCTCCCCGTAGGCTCTGGTGGACCTGGATGCCATCACCAGTCGAGCTGGTGTGTAGCACACCACCGTAATAACACATCTACCTGCCATCACTAAAAGCAAATCTCCCTAGTTAGCTAATTACTTTTCTTTTTTGTAACTAAGCAGAAGTTAATCCTGGACTACTTTGGTTGCTTGTAAGTCAATTCACATCACGAAGAAGTCTCTCTTAAGCTGCCTTTTCCCCGTCCCCCATATTGCAAAGCCATTGCCGAGAGCCCCCGTCCTCACGCCGGTAACACTTGCCGCCTTGCAGGGAGGGGAGGACAGCCCCTGCCCTCTGTTTTCCACTGAAATCTGCGGTCTGCTCCATTTTCTTCCCTTCACGTTTTCAGTCAGAAGCATTCATCATCTCAAAAGCCTTTTTTTTTTTTTTTTTTTAACTCAAAATGCAGTTACCTCCTTCATGTATAAATAAACTCGAGTTAAACCTTTACCTGCGTTTGCTCCTGTGCCCGTCCCCATCGCCGCAGTGCTCTCCCGGCGCGAGGCAGCAGGGATGCTCTGACGGACAGACAGACCCCCAAAAGCACAGGGGTGGACAGCCCTCAGCCCCTGGTGGCTGCACATACGTGCACGTCATTAAATCAGTCATTTTTGAGGTGTTTCTCCAGCTCAGTGACCTCCCCGGGAGGTCCCGGGCCCCAGCTCACCACACAGACGTGGCAGGGTGGGGTTTTTTTGCAGGAATCGCCCCGATTTGCGTTCCTGGGTGCTGAGCACTGAGGACCCAGCGCCGGCGGGAGCACCCATTGCATCGCCGCCAGGCCCCAGCTGCAAACAAAAAGAGCCACAATACCATTTTGTGACAATTTTCACTGAGTTCCCCCCCCCCCCCGACAACCCTGGAACCGTGCTGGCGGAGAGGAATTTCACTCTGACTCTCGCTGCTTCCCAGAGGGAGGTGAACTTTCTGGCTTCATCAAAATAAATGTGGGAGATTTTCTGCTAAGGATCAGGGTGGCTTTGGGAAGCGCCTGCCTCCTCCTGCCTGCAGGATCCCTCGGGATATCGAGCTCACCACGGTGCGATTTTGGGACAGGGCACGTTAATTTGGGGGCACGCTGCAGCTCTGCAGCGAGGAAGCACGGACTTTGCCGCCTTCCCCCTGCCTCCCTCCAAATCCCCCTTTCCCTCGCATTCCCATCCCTGCAGCCCGGGCTGGTTAACACGTACAATCCCAGAATGTTTATTTTCATTCCTTTGCCTTATATTCCCTCTTTTCCCCTCGAACCGTCTCCCCAGGGAGGAGCAGCTCCCGCGGGGTGACCCCCCCGGAGCAGCTCCTCCGCTCACGTGGACCTCGAGGGACCGCGGACGATGGTTCGACGCTGCCCTCGGCATCTCCCAGTGCCCAGCATCACGCTGTCGAAGTACCGGATGGCACAAAGCCAATAGAAAAATCATCTGCGGGATCTCAGTGCTATGAAGGGCCCAAGAGCCAGCCTTAATTTATATATTTTGATATCACGGTGGAGATCAAACTAAATATAGGCAAGCAAAAATACATCCCCAGTGCGAGCTTTGTACAATACAAATGGAGACAATTAAGTCACAGCAAGGAAAGAAATTAATCTAATGATCTTTACAGGCTCACCATCTAGGAGCTGATTAGCTATGAAGGGAAAGAACGAAGAGAAATGCAGCTGAACGTGATTTTTCCACTCTCCTTATGGCCATTTCTAGTCTATCCCTTTCTTTTGCCGCAAGGAGGGGAGCAGGGACTCTGACGGTCTCATCCGAAGCACCTCCACGGTGACGGGGAACGGCGTCGCTCTGCATAGCCCTCAGCATCCGTGCTGGGACTGAAAACGGGACGACTCCCAGTGATTCTGGTTTTTCCCCTCTAATTTACTGGAAACCTTCAGAGAAAGCCCTCCGCCACCTGGATGTTGTCCCCCGACCCTCACACGCCGGGTGTCCCCGGGGATGCCGGGATTGCCCGAGTGCGATGCCGGACGCCGAGTGCTTTGGTGACAGAACGGGGATGGGAAAGGGGGGATGGCGCTGCCAATAGGGAGATGCCAGAGGAAAACCAGCCAACTCTACCCAAGGTCCATCCCGGGGAGAAGGGGACCCTGGATGCCTGGAAACGTTCCAGGTCAGGTCGGACGGGGCTCTGAGCAACCCGACCTAGTCGAAGATGTCCCTGCTCATTGCAGGGGGGCTGGACTAAATGACCTTTAAAGGTCCCTTCCGACCCAAACCATTCTACGATTCTATACCCCACGCCTGGAGACCTCATCCACGGCTGGCAGGCTCCAGCTCCACGGCAAAAAACGGTTTTGAAGCAAACGTACAACTCCACGGCGTGGGACCGTGCAGGGGCCGCGCTGGGGCACGGACCCCCGGGGGGACCAAAGCCCCCCAACCCTCGGGGCTGCCGCCTCCACCGCTTTGCCCCCCCGGCTCTCCTCCTCTGGACCCGGCCAGAGCCACGTGAGACCCTCCTCACCCCAACCGGCTGCCTTCTGCGCGGGGTTTGGTGTCGATAACCCACGCCAGACACGACACACAAAAGAAACAGCCGGCCGCTCCCCCCCCCCCCCCCACCTCCTTGCCGAAAACCAGATGATCCCAAATTGTTCCTCCCACCGCTTGCGAGGCGCGGGAGCGATGCCTCCCTGGGGGGACTAGGGTTGGATGGCAATATCCAGAAATTTTGGGGGGGGGGACACACGACATGCTGTGGTCCCCCTCCCGGAGCAGGACAGCCCCCGCGGCCGCCCCCGCGCCGTCCTGACCTCAGCTGCAAGATATGCGAGGAATGAAAACGCCCGGTCCGTGGCTAAACGTGCGGTCCCTGTGATCCGGCGGGCCCAGACAAAAGGCTGCCTTGTGCTCAGCGCCTGCGTCTGCCGGGTGGTAAAAACATCACGGGCCTCGTGCGAGGGGCTGCGGGCCTCCGGCTGGGAAAAGAAACGGCGAAGCTGTCCCTGCAGGGATGCAGATGGTTCCTCGGCATCGGCTTAAGACCATATAGCGCAGAAAAGGGGATAAAAGAATTGCAGTTATTTGCTAACGTTATCCAGGCTACTTTAAATATTGCAGTTAGCTTTTGTTAAAGGTTAACTCATCTCCTGGGCCGTAAATATCATTTATCCTCAGCCCGTGGCGTAGGGGAAGACCCTGCTCCCTCGGGCAGGGCAGGAGCGGGGCCGGGACCCCCGGGGGGGACACGCGGGCACAGGGAGAGCCGGGCAAGGAATCTCCATCGGCCTCTGAAACGGGGCCACGGCCACGTTCAAAGCACAAGGAGGGAGCAGAGCACCTCGAGCCCGACGTGCGCACAAGAGCCCCACGCAACCGGTGAACAGAAGCTTTGCGGTTAATTAAATTAGCGGGCCGTTCCCAGGCGGTGGGGACGTGCCTTGGCTCAGCTCCTTTGACATCTGCGGGCAGCTCCTGCCCGCCGCCTCCTCGCGTGGGGTGACAACTGGGTGCTGGGACGAGCCTCTGAACGCTGGGGGAGAGGCAAAACCGATGACCGGCAGCTTTCCCGGGTCCGAGTTGAAGCACAGGGCGTGAAATGCAATAAATTCCGCTTTCTCTTTCCTCCTCCCGTCTTGCCCACGCGGGTGGCAGAGAAAATCAGCACCTCTCGGTTTATCACCCAGAAACCGCCCCATCAGCGGCTTAGATGGTGTCAGTTCAGTGACTATTAGCAGAATTTAGTATTATTAGAAGAGATGAATGTCTCGGCGGCAAAGGCAGATTTATTTGCTGCAGGGGAACGAGCTGCCACGGGGGCACGTCGACAGCACCTCTGCTTTGGGGTCTGTGGGACCAAGCTGCCCCCCAGCACCCCATCCTGTCCCCGCGGCTCGGGACGGAGGGGCCGCTTGGCCCTGCTTTTGCCAGGGATGGAGGGCAGTTATCAGCAGGGGTGAAAATGGGCCGTGATTTCATCTCCTAGAAATCTCTCGTCGTCGTACCCAGGTGTCTCCTCCTTTTTGCAGCACCCACCTATTTGCAGGGGAAAAGACGGAGTATCCTCGGAGCATCCCTTGGGGCAGCCCCCTCCAGCAGGGCCACCAAGCCCGGGCTGAAAGCAGCAGAAATACAATATTTTGTCAATTGCTCCATCTAGTGCCATTTCAGCAGAAAAAGCAGCAGGAGCACAACGCCCGGAGCCGCTGCGGCCGGGGCCTGCGCAGTTTTCCCTGGCTGGTGTCTGTAGCAGTTCGGTGAGGATGCGCCGGGTCCCCATCCTGGTCCAGCACTGGTGACATCCCCTGGTCCAGCGCTGGTGACATCCATCAGCCGACGGCAGCCGTGCGCAAGGGGCTCGGGAACACAATGTCTCCCCCGTACACTGCTAGGTGGGATGAAAAGAAGGATAACAAAAGTACTAAGTGATTTCTTAATAGTTGAAAATGCTCGTAGGGAATATTATGTTTTCAAGGGCAAATATTTCCATGTAAAGGTTTATAGTCCCATTTTGAGAATGATGAGAGAAATATGACAAACGAAGCATAGGCTTTTAGCCGTGGGTCTGCAGGGTAAGGGCGGATCTCGAAACTCTGGCAGGGTGGGCTCAAAGCCATCGAGGAGACGAGGACCAGCTGCTGCCACGCCACTGAAACCCAAGCGTCACCCAAAGACCAGGGACCACGTAACCCCAGCACCTGCGACCTGCAAGGGGGACGTCTGGCGTGGAGGGGGTTAAACAACACGCAGCCAACAACAGCTCACGCTTCACCCTGCACAGGGTAACACCAACACAGGCAGCAACCATCCCCATTTGCTACCCCACTCCCCGATTTAAAAACCAGCAACGTTACAAAATGTTTGCCCACATAATAACAATTTGCCCAGTTTGATCTGCTCCCCCCGATGCAGCAAGCGAACAGGTTTCTGTGAGCATCAGGAGTGGCACACTGATTCCTGCTTCTCTGCCAGGAGCAGTAAAGCCCCCAACTCAGAAATAAACCTGTCTCTGACGACCACGATGCCCCATTCACTTTTCACTGGCTAAAGTTGCTTTCCAGCGAGCAGACACCAGGCCGGTATATCCTCAAGAAGAAATCCTGCAGAGCAGCCGGGGCAGGGACCGCTGGCAATGCCAGCGAGGGGGTCTCGTGGGAGTTCCCGGGTGCGGCGTTACGCTCTCGCTGTCTCTCGTCCACAGGGAGATTTGTGCTGAGATTGCATTTTTGGAGCAGCGTCGCACACGAGCATCCAGCGTCCTTCTTCCTTGAACGGAAGCAAGTCTGTAAAAAAGCCCACCTGGCAGAGAGGGGCAAGGAGGGAAGGATAGCGTAATATTCCTATTTAGGGGAATTTGTTTGCAGCTCCTTTTCTGCTGCATACAAGTAAACCAGAACCTCCAGCAAACGAGCTCCCAGAGTGCCAGCAGAAACCCATCTTCTACACTTATGTTTCTTTTCAGCAGATGGCCTGTCATACCTGCACATCAAAGCGTTAAAAAAGAAGTAAAGAAAAAAAAAAAAAGCCAACGAAGGGCTTTAGGAGATGGAAGAGACCATTTCCATTCGAGGTGCAAACAAGTAACCCTCCCCAAAAATACATTTTCTTTAGGAAAAAGGAGACCTTCAAGAACCTCTTCTTTTTTGGTTTACCTCCTCGTGGCAGCTTGCTGATGAGTTTGTAAAAGCAAATGCAGTGTCGTGTCATTTCTGGAGAGAAAAATCTGTTTCCTAGGAGGTGATGGCAAGGAAAAGCCGAGCTCAGCAGGTCTGCATCCTGCCCAGGGCATCCCGGATGGGAAGCACAGCAGAATAACCCTGTGTCAATGCAGTTTTAATTGGTACGGTTACTTTGACTAGGATGTGATTTTTAATTTTAATTGAGCAGTTACAGAGGCACAGCACCTACAGCAGGTGCTGCGCTATCAGGAATAAAGAGGTTTTTATGCTGCCACTGCATATTTTCCTTTTTGTGCAGGAATCAGGAATAAACTCTGCTTCAACCCCACCAGACTTGCGAAAGCAGCAGAGACCTTGGAGCCCGCTTGGACAAGGCTGAAGGCAAAGTCAAGGTGATTCTTGTTCCTTTTCCATTTGGGATGCTGCTCTCTGATTTGTTGCCATCCTAAAAGGTCCAGCTATCACAGAGAGAACAAAATGTCCATTGCTGCTAAGAGGAAAAACAATGACCGTGACAGTGTTTAACCAGAATGTAAATACAGCTAAATTATGGACGTAGAAGTGTGAAACCGTGGAGAAAGATGGTAATGGAATTATATATCAATGCTCAGCACAACTGTAAAAACTAATGTTTTATACATGTGTAACGTTAAATTAATTCATTCCAGTTCTTTCAGGCGAAGGTACATTAACTGCTCCATCTCGGCATAATCATATTACCTCAACAGGCTCTATACATGTCATACTTCCAGGGTAGTAATCGCCATTGGATTAATTACAGGGAATTTAGAGGCATTACAGGGACTCCTTATGCAGCAGTACAATGTGACAGGGTCCCCTCATCCCTCCAGGCTGACGGGCTGTCCGCACCGGCGCACCCTCCACCTCCACGGTTCACGTCGCTGCCCGAGCACGGTCCCGGGCTGCACCCAGCGGGCGCTTCTGAAGCTCAGTGCTCGGCAGCGGGGATCACGCCTGGACGGGCTTTGTTCCCCGGCAAGCTCACGTGGTGGGGAGGACACAAAAACTTACAGCATCTCAACCCCAGCCTTTGGAAGAAGTCTAGACACAGGCATAACTCGTCCTTTTCTTTGCAGAGTTAGCCAAAAAATGCAAACCGTCCTAAGATGGCTCCTGGTGATGTCAAGGATGTTCTCGACAGTGTCCCTGCAAACTGCAGGTTATTCCCTGTCTCTCCAGGTGAGGAAGCTGGTGGAGGGATTGTGAACAGCACGTGGCCTGTCTGAAAGAAAAGGCTCTGACAGCTGAGTCCTCAAACCAAGGCAGGAGAACCCTTCCCACCGGTACACGAGAGTTGAAGTGGTTGGCGAGCGGCACCTCTGAAGGGTTGCGAGCCACCTCTGGTATAGCTACTCCTCCTGCAAGCATCCTTCGTGTTGATTTTGATTCCTCCGGGCACAATAACTATCATTCGGCACCTTCGCCTTCATGCCCTGCTTTTGCTGCCTGTGCACCAGATCCCTGGTCTCTCAACAGAGCTGGTTTTGTTGGTGTTGCCCTGATTAAAGACTACTTACCAGGCCAGAGCCACCCAGATGGGTGGCCGTAGCTTTCTGATGGAGGGCAGATGTGCATGGGATGGCTCCCTGTGACCGCCTCACTCGGGAGCAATCCTGCTACCTGGACGCAGAGCCTTGGCTGGCTGTCACCGCAGCCTTCCAGCACTCCTACGGTGACCGCCACTCCTGCTCCCCGAGAAGGGCAATCACGAGCCCTACTTGGAATAGCAAACAAAGACATCTCACGCAATAGATTTTAACAGTGACTAAAAAAAAACCAACCACAACTACTTACGTAACCGAGCTTTATTTAGAATCTTCAAAGTCATAAAATGTCTCATTTTACTGATATACGTAAACATACAATCAGAAGGTTTAATTGCTTTTTCCCTTGCACAGAAATAAAGTTTTAAACAAACCAGAACACCTCAACCCAGACAAGCGTAATGCAAATTTAATTATCTAACTTGGTCCTGTACATACAGCACACGCTTCTCCGCATGGTCACTGGTTTATCAATTAGTTGCAATATAATTTTTGGCAGTAATATATTCAACACGCAAAGTGCAAATTACAAGAAGCAGAAAATGTTCTCTCTCATTCTGAGCAATGAGAAGTGCAAAATACCTCAGCCCATAAATTCTATTCTTTATGTATACGAACAGTATGTGCATAATAGGCTAATAAATAGCTGTGTAAAACTTCATAGATTAAATGTGGCAACATCTTAAAGTAGGAATGCAACAGTTATAAAAACATAATCAGACAGAGGAATCACTACATTTTGTTCATAAATTCCATACAGTATTTCTGTGGGTACCTCTTCACATTTCACCTACCCGCCTTTAACTTCTGCATACCTTGGATACTTTTGCAACCAAAGGCAGTTTGTTAAAAACTCTCCCATTTGCTACATCTGGACATATTTCTGTGCATCTACAATCAAGGTTCCACTAACACTTCACTTGGCAAATCAAATAGTGCAGTGGGAATCCATTGAAAATGGGACGTCTCTTCCAGGCACTGCTAATGGAATACCCACTAATTGTTCCAGCAGGCTAAATGCACTTTGTGATTACCTAAAGAAAACTTTTCAATGAAAGAAGGAAAACCGTTTCAACGAGAGCTAACCACAGCTTGCTTCAGTGTAGTTCATCTCGCTTCAGTACCTATTCTTTTACGTAAAATAGGGAAATATCCACTGTAGATAAAACATGGTGGGCAGCAGTACCTTTAACACAAACCCTGCACTACTCAGTTTTTATACTGCAGATTTTGAATCTTCTTTCCACTTAATTCCAGGGATTTTTCACATAAAATGAGCAGCCAATTTTGACACCACCACCGCCACCTCCCTCCCCCTTAATTTCTCCCAGCTACATCATCATTATAAATTATACCAAATAGTCCCAATCAGACTGGGCTGCTTCCTCTAAAACCCTAGTGTTCCTCTGGATAGCAAGATTAAACCACAATGACTTGCATTGCCATTAATCTGCCTGCCAAATTCATTTGCTAAATCACTAAGGCCACGGTCATATAATCACTGCAGGAATGGCTGCGACACGTAACGAAGTTGCTAACTTTTGGCTGAACGTTCCTGCATCCCACCTCCACCACGCAGAGCGGGACAGGCCTTGGGAAGGCTCCTTGTCAGCTTCAGCACGCTCTTGCCTGGCTTAACTTAAACCAAAAAAATAGTCGGGGGCTTCGACTGAGCCGTCCGACTCGCCGGACTTCATCTTAAACTGCTGCAGCGGTCTTCTGCAGCGATCATCTCACTACTGCCTGGTATTATTTGGTATTATCCAAAATTGAACTCCAGCAGCCCCAAGAGAGAGGCATCCTCTGTGATCCGTGAAAGACTTTTCCTGCACTATCTGATCCTGGGGAGACTCTTGGAAATGTAAAACGGTTTGCTAGTTCGGATTAACTTCATCTAGCCTTAAAGACAACGTGCAGAGGGACCGCTCACCATCATTACTAGAATTACAGGATCACATTGCCGAAGCAAACTTTTTGTCTTCATTAAAGTTTCAGGATGAACAATTATGCTGCAACTTGGCACAACAACAACTGCCTTTGTATGCAACATGCCTGGCATATATCAGCACATTTCTTCTTCTTTAAAAATATAATTAGAATAGAACAAGATAGGTTGTTGTTGTTCATGCTGCCTAAATATCTGAAAAGGCTCAAACATTTTAAAAGCCTAAAAAAATAGATTTCCCTCTCCCCTAGTTTATTTTTCATGCTAAAGGCTGCAAATTGACACATCACAGTAATTACCTCTGACTAACTTCCAGAGACCTACCCAAAGAGATAAACATGAGAAGTTCACATTTGACTATCAGACTTACTGTGCCGAGCACAAATAATTTCCCAGAGGAGAATTTGATATTTCATCATTTGGAACAGTGGTAATTTAATTACATTGCTAATGTTTTCTGGCATACTTGAAAGGACAATTAGCATAAGTAAATCATGAGTGAGATGACAAGTCACTCGGCATTTATTTCTGCTCATCAGATGAGATCAGTTGATGATCTAAATTCTCTTTTGTGTGCGAACTGATTCCAGGTTCAGCGATTGTAACTGGGGTTCAGACTAGTGGGGATAAACTGATGTATAAATAAACTAAAATGGATATTGTTCTTTGAAGTTTCTTAATTAAACTTGTCCAGAGAAACCTCAAAAGCCACCAGAAGTAGGAGAGGGTGGGGAGAAAGGATGATAAATGCGGAAGGCTAAATGAAGCTCGAGATGCACACTACCCTTTCTGGCAATGGGGTGAATACTAATTCCTTTTTGCCAGGGTTTGCTTTACATCCTGCTCAGGGCTGAGCAGTATTATTATAGCTCTACTGATGTTCTAAAATAATTGTTTTTATCTCCGCAAGCGCAATGACATTCATGATAACACCGTTAATGTTACAGTTCCTTTCTGGCGCTTCAGAATAGCTACAGCTTGCTCATGAGTAACACCTTCCAAAGCTTCCCCGTTAACTGCTAAAATCTGATCACCACGCTTCAGTCTGCCATCGTCCGCAGCTGCTCCCTGCAAACGGCAAAGTGATTCGTTAGCGGCTGGTAGCACGGAGCCCTCCCGTCTCTCGTAATGCTGATGGATGAAATGAGGAGGGATGCAGCACTGGAAATCCCACCGTAACTGGGTGGGGGACATGGGAAGTGACAGTGCTGAATTCTCCCTGAGAGCTTCAACCCTCGCTCATGGCTGACCCCGCTTACCCAACCCTGCACGGTCTGGGGCAGCGCGGGCCGGTGATAGACCCCTGGGAAGAAGAGAATCGGCTCATCCCTGAAAAAACTGCAGCGTAAAGACTCATTCTGGCTTTTCTGATTATGGAGAGGCTTGTTGAAGCAGCGTTTAAATGTACTCCACAGCCAGTGCTGAGAAATGGGTTAAAATATGGGGAGGGAGCGGGACGCAGAGCTCATGCAGCAGAACAGCCCGGGCACTGCCCCAAGCCCTGGATGGAGCTGGGCTCCGCTGAAGGTCCTGAGAAGCTCCCACAGAGCTTTAGAAATAGCTGTTCTCCTCCAGAGACCTCAGTGCAGCTCTTTTACCTAAATCCTGAGCCCTGCCCTGCCCAGGGGTCAGCTCGTGGTGTCCGTTTCTGCTCCGTGACCCCACCAGTGACTGCAGTGTATTCTAGCTTCCACTTAGGGTTTCTCAGCTGTGCTCACATCTAGAAACTTGTAAATCTAAGCATCAGTTTAAAGAAACAGTATCTTCCCATGTTAATAATTGCAAATTTTAAGAAGACCAGCTATTTGTGGTTTGAGCCCCGGAATCACAGAAGCAGAGGAGACATGACTTCTACTCCACCTTCAGACAAAGTTTTCTTAATTATGTCATCTACCCTGCCAGATGTGCTGACACAAGTGACAGCAAGTAGGCACGGGACAAGCAACTGTGTGCGACTGACTGTGAAGTTACTTTATGGGAAGTATCCCTAATTCCCACTGTTTTCCTTTCCTCCCCCCGCATTTCCAGAACTCCCTTCACACGGCCATGCCCGACGTATCTTGCTGGCCCACACTGAGCACATTTCTAGCACGGGAATGGGTGGGAAAAGGGGCACTTCTCCCCCCACACTGGTGGCCATTCTGGGGCTGTCTGCCTCGAGGCTGGGCTGTGCTGTACTATGTTTTTTCCTCAGCCTCGGTGGCCACAGCCACGGCTGTACCTGGCTGGGACCCCCAAGTCCTCCCCAACACTCAGGGTTGGGGTCAGAGACGGGCCGAGACGGCCGCGCCGTGAGCGGCTCCAGCACGTGGGACTGGAGTACTCATGGAGACGCACGAGAGAGAAGCTGGAAGCAAGGGAGAATAACTAAAGCCAGCACCGATGCGTGAGCCAATTCATTATCAAGCTACAAAGTATGGCGTTTTCCTATTTCGGTGTTTTTTCTCATTGAGGTGACTACCTGAGCACAGGAGCTTATTGCTGGTTTTCCAGCTAAAGCTCAGCCACAAAGATACAGCATCTCTGCAACTGCCTCCTCTTCTGTACAGTGGGAAAAGTGATGCCTCCATACCTCTTGGAAGCCTCTTGGAGATTTACAGATATAAAACTGCCTTATAAATATTTTAATGTATAAAACCAAGTTTCCCAAGTACACAGAGCAATTTTGCTGAGATAAAGCATCTTGTTTCAGCCATCAGTAATGTGAAATATAAACTGAGAAGCTGGCTGTGAGTTCTGGGTCCACTTACTCACATCAATGCACTTAGACAGCACATTTTGCTTTCTACTACATAATATATTATCCAAGCCAAATCTTAGGTTTACTTTTAAAGATAATACAGAAAAAGGGAGGGGGGAAAAAAAAAAAGATACCTTGGCAAATATAGTCTTGACATAAATGGGCAGGTCTCCATGGGGACTTCCATACCCCCCTACAATACTAAATCCCAGTCCATCAGAGCCTTTCTCCAAAGTAATAATCTTAGGCTGAGGTGCTCTGAAAACACAATAAATACCACTTAGAATAGCAAAGTCTGTCTCTAGGGACTTTATGCAGAAGGAACACTTACAGAGATATTTATCTGTCAAGAAGTTTTTCATACAGTCACAAACCATGACTCTTGCCCTTGCACTGAAACACACTCCTGCACAGCCCAGAGTTCAAACGCTGTTCTGTATACTTCAGCCCCTCGCTTTGAAAATACTTATTTTTAATAAGAGCTCAACAAGAGCACTTATCTCTGATGCAGAAGTGAGACTCCCCTCATCTGCAGTCGCTGCACGTATGTAAAGGAGAGTTTGCTTTCTTACCAGCCAAGCTGTCATCTTTAGTCTGCATAAGTGGCAACTGCAACAATTTCTTTACAGCATGATTTTATTTTATAACTTCAGAGGAATGAGTCTAATAGACAGGGTGCAGCCAGGAACACTTGTGTTTAGCCTCAGCTCTGCTGCAGGCTCTTTGGGCTGTTTTCTAACAACCTATATTTGACCTGCATCCCTGTGCCTCGTAACCCCAGAGGCTGACTCCAGAGCCCCTCACTTAGTGCATCGCTTTGAGCCTGACCTCTCTTCAGGGGCTTTTACTGTCTACATTGAGCAAAGGAAGATTTTTGGTGGAATTTAGACCACTCACGTATATATCCATCTCGAATTTGAAAAAGTAATTTCTACATATTTGGAAAGAATTATTATGGACAAAAGCTGTTCGGCATCTTCCACCTCTATAAAGGTGTAGCCTATGATGACTAGTATCTAGCCATTTCTTTAGGAAAGAACAAATGCATATGCCTGCCTAATTCTGCTTCATATTTTCACATTCAAATTTCCTTACTATTTTGATATGAAAAGAGAACACAAATCCTTTTATGAAGTAAGCAATTCTCCTTTGAGAGCAGCAATAAAAACAGTATCTCACATGGTAAGACTAGAGAATGCAGCATAAATAGCTTAACTTTTATACTCAAACCCCCTGAGGTAGGGCAGCAACTTGCATCTCAGCTTCTTAAAATAAATATAATGAATCAAAGAATGAAAATGAAGAACATAATGAAGCTAATGAACCAAAATGAAGATCAAATGAATTTCAAAATGATAACTGGAATGCTATAAGCTACCCTAAAAAGCACACAATGGAGAATGATGCATGGCCATGGGAGGGCTAGATCTCTAACTTCCATCACCATACAGAAGTGCTGTAAGTAGAAAATTTTTTAATCAGACTTTTTCGATTTGTAAAGCTAAAAAGATTCAAAAGACAAAGAAAGTTCTGGGACATGTTTTGAAACATTTGTCTCTGATACCAGGCTTTTTAACACCTCTTGCCTTAGTCTGCCAATGACAAATTATTTCAAATTGCTACGATCATAACTCCTTTCAGACAAGGAAGCCAACAGACAAGGGCAGAACTGTTATGTCAGCATAACACGTTAGAAAAGAAAGGAGACAATTTTTTTTAAAATGTCCAGAACTAGTGCCTGGAAACACATTTTGTGCTTATTTACTCAAGCAATTTCTGTCACCAGGTGAAGATGGACACGCGTTCATAATCAGCTTGGAGAAGGTCACAGTCTTCATTTTAAAGGTGATGGAAAATTAGAGAGAAAAGCAACAGGAGAGTCCTCCTTCACCACCCTAGGCTTTTCCCTTGCATGGTGCATAGAAATCCACCCCAGTTGTGCAGACTAAGTATGAACTTACTCGGGATCTTCAGAAGGATGCTCAGAAGAAGAGTTAAGGTTGCATCCTGCAGACATGCTCTCCAGCTGGGTAGCAATGGCACTGATGTTCGTATCAGCCACAACCTAAACAGAAGGATGCAATGAAATACTATGTGGGTTCACTTAATACCAGACGTCTTGGCTAATTATACAGAAAATAGCTGATACATCAGGAAAATCGGTTGCTGAAGCTTCCTCTTGCCTTTACATGACTATCACTCAGATGCTGAGCAAAGGAGAACAGTCTCTCTGGATAATCCAGAGAAAGAGGTTACTTTGTCAAGGAAATAGGTACATCTCAGAGTCAACAAAAGGTATCCAGAATTGGGCTTGAAAGGAAAGGTATCCCACAGAGAGCACCTTAGCCTTTGACAAAATACAGAGATCCAAGGGACTGTTGGGCAAATGCCCTGAAATACCCCAGACTGGTTTGTTTGCTGAGCAGGGAAGAAATTAATCCTTGGTTTCAACTCTTCTGCAATTTCCAGCATGAATCCAACAAACTGGATTCTTAAACTTCCCAGTTCTGGCTCCTGCACCGTTCTAAAGCCATCATGAATTGCCACCACACAGTAATTAATAGAGTTAATGACATTTTGACAGGCTGTGGGGCAGCAAACTTGCTCAGGCTTTTTAAAGCAACCATATCAATGTTGTATACGTTAAGTTACAAATACGACTGTAGCCGTACTGAGAAAACAGTTACTCGCATGCTGAGGTCTGGGGTTTGCCATTCACAGGCGTTTAGCCTCATAAGGATAAAAGCTTGTAGCCTGCAGGCCCAGTGGGATTTATTAAACACAAAGTGTCATTGCCCACTCTAGCTTTTTTTCCTAACCTTTCATTGCATGCTAATTTTCTATTCTTTGCTTTTTCTGGAAAAAATTCGAGGAAACCACTATGAAGTGATTTGGATTTTAAGTATTTACAGCTGAAAGGACATCAATTTCCTAACAACTACATGCCATGGTTATCCCCTAACTCCATTTCCTTGTGATGAGATGTTCTTCTCTGCTTGACATTTACTGTACAGCACAGGAGTTCGGCTCAGAGACAGTGAGAAATACCCAGTAAGTATATTTTCAATATTTCCTCTAGCTATCTATGGCCTTATTTTATCAAAATTAACAGGTACTTTTTCCACTCCTTGCTGTGAACATGGCTTACGGGAAATGTCCCTATTTGAAATAAAAAATCCATCATATAAATCCCCCGTTTTAAATGAATGCTCACAATTCTTCCACAACAGTATCTCCCTCTTTCTAATCACTTGGAGCCGAGAGGGTGGTAGCATTTTCTAGGAAGGAAGATTAGTTCTCATGCAAATTTTGCATCCCAGGACTCAGGTTCTTGGATGCCCTAAATGAAGGGGTCCAGCAGACAAGATAGCTGCACCTGGCTCAGCCAGCAAAGACACCGTTAAGTTTTCCTTCCCGTTGCAGTAGGGGAAAGAGTGCCAGCCAGTATTTGTCATATTTTGTTGTTAAATAAAATGAGGGCAAAATAAATCTATATTCAAAAATCTTCAGTTGGCAGTAAGAACGTATCAGAGTTCAACAACCTTGTAAAAAAGCTTCCCCTTATCTCATTACTACACCTGCAGAAAAGAAATTAAATTAAACCAAAGCATCAAAACAGCCGAAAGGGATGATTGTTCCCCTGAGACCCTAATCTCCCATTTGCAAACAGCATTTGCAAACTCCTTTACCATCCTTCCCAGGACGTACTGATAATAAGCCTTTCCACCCCACTGAACGCAATTATCTGACCTTTCAAAGCAGTTTGCCATGAAGTGGTTTAACCTGATAATAAATAGAATTACTTAATGACACATCAGTCATGATTATCACAGCGATAGGATTATTCCATTTAGATTGCTTTTTTTATTTCTTTTTATTAAAACAATCTGGTGATTGAGAAGTACCTGCAGTTAGCATGTCAGGTAACTATCACCACGCTTACGGCAGGGCTTCGACACTAGGCCCTGCTGGTATTAAAATATAACATCCCACCTTCACATAACACATTTTTAATAGAGGAAAATAGACTCTATTCTATCAGAATAAACCTGTATCATCTGTAAAAAGTATTAAGCCCATTTTAAGCTAGACAGCAAAAATGCAGAAGAAAAACCATCAACTGACAAACCCAAAGACATTTCTAGAAGAACCTCTTTGTATATGCGAGCGACCAACTGACAGCGTGCTTCATCAGGAATATTTTTAAATACATGATGAGGTGGAATACGCTGTATTACAGCTTTCAAGATTAGCAATTTTGGGTTCTGCAGCAAGCTTTCATTTTCTATTCAGGGAATACTGTTGACACGAAAAGTGAAATTACTCAACGTTAGTAACAATATGATAACTATAATTTAACAGAAAATTCTCAGCTGGTGTATATCTGTGTATTTCCTTTGACTTCAATGGAACTACACAAGTACACCATCTGCTCTGGAACTGGCTCATCACTTACCAGGTCAGCAGTTCATGGACAGACAAAACAAAGAATAAGCAAGTCTAAAACTAAGTTTATTATAATTTCTTTTTTTTTTTTCTTTTTTTCCCCATTTTTTATAGTTACATTTGTGTTGTAATGCAAGCAAGAAGCTTGCAAAAAATCTCTCAAGATGTGTTCCAATCCAATATGCTGTGATGATAAAGAAAATTAGAGTAGATTTTAGTGGTACGTCTTAAGCTTGTTTTCCAATTGTTACAATAATTCTGAAAATGAGTAGTATTTTGAATTCTCTCTGGCAAGTATTTTTCCCATTTCTTTGTGTAAACATAAAAATAAACTAAAGATGAATATAGTGGCAAGCAGCAATTAGAACCAAAGTGGCAGAACATGTATAAACGCGGCAGTGATAACACTGGTTTTTCTCTCTTGAGTGTCGTTATTCATTACCTGTAGAATAATCTATTCTAGGCAGCACTGTCTTAATGATGATGCTATCATTTTTACTAAATACTGCTAGCATTTCTTTCTTCTATCCCTTTCAAGAACAAGGAAATTAACACTGTGGGCAGTTTGGTCACAGTCTAGTTACATGCATACACACATATACACATACGTAATTTCTTGTTCCTAGTTAACTTCAAATTAAAAAAAACTTGCAAGCTTGTTGATTTATCATGTGTAGCAACAAGTTATTTTGTTCTCTTTGTTATGCTTTTATATAATCATGCTCACAGCCTGTATGAATGGCAATAAAGAATTTTTGAATGAAAATTATTTCTTGCTTTCAGTCTGTGTAATTCCCATCAGCAAGCACCCTGCAATTCTGTGATGCCTTGTGCCAGTGATGCTTAGGGTTTTTTTTTTCCCCGAATGCCATTTATCTACCCTCATGCAGCTGCATGTTCAATTTATCACCATACCTGCAGGATAATGCTCCCATAAGCATTCTTTAGTAGATTAACCGCATCTGCATGAGACAGCCCATCCAAAGGTTGCCCATTAATACTGACAATCCGATCTCCAACCTAAAAGTACAACAGTAATGGAAAATTACTAGCATTAGGGAAAATTAAAATTAAGAATGCTTAAAATTCTCGTGAACTTGGCACTGCACAGTCATGCTTCTCTTTTGCAGGATCCCTTTTGTGAGAATTCTGCATTGCTAGTGATCATTTACCATTCTTCAGAGCAAGTACAATACGGATTTTTTAAAAATAACAATGCGATCAGAGAGACAAAGATGGGTTGTAGTTTACTATTTCCATTTGCAAGCAGAGAGAGTGAGATTTTCATTGCTGTCCTCCCACCCAGAAAGGATTCATTTGTGTTCATATGTGCAGACAAGTTCATATTCTTACAGATTATGTATGCACATGCTGCATGCAGTATAGGAAAGCAGGCACTTCTGATATTAATCTAATTAACCTAGATGATTTCTTCTTCTAATACATAAAAATGATCTTGACCCTGGCACTTAGTGCTATTGTGTAATTCTATTAGAGACATGGCATGAATGTAGCAGCATGTACTAATGAATCTCATGGGCCAAAGCAACCTTATGTATCTGCATAATAAGTTCTTTTCAATACTAATGATTCCTTACAACTCTCTGCAAAACTGAAAGTGTTCACCACAGTCAGTCCTGGAAACCCACATATCCTGTGGGTCTGATATAAGTGCCTTATTTTGGCATTTCTTTATAAGGGCCTTAAGATCAAATAACTAACTTCCAATCTGGTTTCTACCTGGTTTGAGCTCTAAGTGATGCCCAGTCTGCAGTCCCCAAAATGCCTGTGGTTTCCAGAGAGCCTGTTGCTGCCCTCCCTGGGTCTGGATGAACATATACATTCAAAGACCACTGCAAATGCATTTATGTTCTTTCTCTTAACGTCACTTTTCCAATGTGGGCAACAATTGCCATTATCCCAAGATGAAATATAATTAAAAAGGGAAGAGAAGGGCAGGTTTGGGGTTTTTTGGTTTTGTTTTGGTTTTATATACAAAGAGGCAGAGTAATCTATGAGACATTACAAAGTGATGGCATACACAGAACTGCTTGAGGCTCCTTCTCTGTGGGACACATGGCAGATGAAACAGGAAATATTGAGAGGACCCCTCTACTCACTCTGAGTCTTTGGGTACGTGCAGCCACACCACTGGCTTGAATCATAGCAATGAAGATGGGAATATCTCCTAATGGACTTCCCTTCCCTCCTGCTATACTGATACCAAGTGCGTCATTTGGTCCCTAAAACAAAGCAAAACAAAACATTTGCAATTGGAGCAACTTGTAGAGGTCATTGTTCAGTGTATAGCAATAACTGACTCATTTGATTTATGAAAGAGGGAGAAAATAGATAGGTTTGACAGACACACGTATCCTCACACACGCAGGCCCCATTACACAGGCATACATCCAACAACCTATTGCAAAGGTAAACAATCCAATTTTACTTCTGAGAAACGCTACAAAAATTAACAACTTCAGTTAAAGGTGTCAGGTTTTTGAATTGATAGAAAATAACTCACTGACCCTTGTTATCTCCACAGTCCTTGGGCCCATATCTGCTCCTACTAATAAAGAAACAAACAATTAGCTTCTGTAATTAAGAGATAATATAATTAAGAGATAACACTGTCAGGTGACAATGGTCCCTTGCTGCCTAGTCAAGAGTTATCACCAAGCAGAAGCGAAGCCTTCCTGTGCCAAACCAGGCAGCGCTGCTCACGTGAGGAGGATGGGATTTCTGTTTCACCCAGAGATGAATACGGATGTAATCACTCCGGCTGACGGATGCCACCGTGACACCCATTGTAGCACAGCGGCTGCTCACCACAATCTATTGAATAGCAGCACTCTGCCGGCCTGAAGAAAAGCCCTACTGTGCATTTCACTCAATTAAAGATTGGCTTATTATTCATAAATCACAGTGTCCCTACCACAAGGGGTAGGGCACACGGCTGGTCTGAGACTGTTGAGGTTCCATTGATTTCCTCTTCTAATTTGTGCTGTATTAGTAAATAATAGGCAGCCAGGAAGTCTGGCTGGCATATATCTAGCCATATGACATTTAAAAATACTCAAAATATATTAAAAAAAAGAAAAAAAAAAGAAAAAAAAAAAGAAACAAGAAAAAAACCAAGAAAAAACCCAAGGAAAAAAAAGGGGGGTCACTTCAAAGGAATCATTCAAACTGGGACCAAACAGCCTAACAAGCTGATGGTGTAGTCACGTCCTGGGCTCCGCTATACCAACCCCTAATTCTACCAGCTTTAATTAAACTATTTTAAGAACCTTTTAGAAGGCAGGCAGAATTAGTCTCTTTCAGAAGTTAATGATTCTTAATAATACGTATCGGTATTTCCCACTGCCACGCATGTGTGCTTGTGCAGATATCTGCTCTGAGTACCCAAGGCAGGATTGCCGAGGTGCTGCGAGGTCCGCGGCAGCGAGGAGCCCAGCCCCAGGGACGCCGAATCAGGGTGTGCAGACATGCACTCTCAGTGCTGCAGGGCCCTTCAAAATGGCACAAGGAAGGCTGCCCAAAAAGCCACGCACCTCCTCTAGCGCATGCAAACTGGCAGAAGAAACGTCTTGTACTTCTGCCCACGGTCAGACACGAGCAAAGGCTACCAACTTCTGACGCAGGTCAGAGCACACAAACGAGCAGACTCTCCACAAGCTACTGCAGGTTGTAGATTTAGCACTTGCTAAACCTGCAAATTGCAAACTGGGCATTGTGACTTTCTCGTTACAAAACACCCCTTTATACACTCAAGAGCAACAAAGATATAAATGAAGTGGTGGCAGCTTTATTCCCTGAGAAAACTGTTTCTAATGCGAGAACCTTGCCTGTGCTAAGCCTCTGACAAGGGCGTCGGGGAATAGCGGGGCGCAGGAATTCTGCACTTAAAATAGAGGAGCCATTACTTTACTGGTAGACATAAAAATAATGTCATCTGCTGGAAAGCGTTCAGGTCTTAAAACATCAGTGGTACGTCTTCTGGGAGGCTGAGTAGGAAAACCAGATTCAAGTATTCAGTTTTGCTTTTAAAACAGCACAGATATAAAGCAAATAACACGCAGCTATTCTGACAGCCACCCAGTTTATACCTGAGTTTCTCTGAGACACATCTGCTGAAGATCTTTTTGTGCTGACAAAATTCTGTAAGGTAGAGAGGACCGGAGCAAGCGCAGGGTGGAAGTGGCTATGGACACTCTGTTGGCTCGCCTGAAGTTAAAAATAAATCAAAACCTGTGAGTCAAACCCAAACGTTCACTTTAAACCAGTTCCTGCAACATATGGGTGCAGCTGTGCTCTGTGCCAACCAGACTGGAAATACCACATCGGCCACGCAAGTGCAAACCCCTCCAACTTCATTTCCAAAGGGGGAACCTACCAAAATCCATCCCCGAGTTGTAGGCGCATCCGTAGCACTGCTCACTCCCTAACGTGCATACCTAATGCCTACGTTGTTCAGGTCTGCTCTAGAGGGCTTAAGGAAGGAGGATTAACCCCCTCCTTTGCTTATTCCCAGTGTGTCTCCAAACCTGAGAAGGGGAGATGATGGTTGCTGCTACAGCTTGCGGGCATCGTCCCCACGATGCACCCAGCAGGCACCTCACTTACACCCATCTCGTTACAGGGCAGTAATTTACAGGCTTTATTATTTTAGCTGAATATACTGTCTGATTACAAGGTCCTGTAATTGACCCCGCTCCTTTCATTTGACCAAGAACCTACTTTTATTTCCAGAATAACATGCCAGGTGACAAAAGGGAGAGCCTCCGAAAATAGCTGCTTGTGCGTGTTACCAATTCTTGGCCATCCATTTCCAGCCCTCCTTTTCCCTATATCCGTATCTGGCTTTATCTTCAGACTCTGCCCCTCGAGGAAACATCATTATCAATTTAGGAAATGCGTCTGAACGACAGGTTTCACCAAGGGCCAGACCTTCTCAACTAAGCCGCCTTATACAAAACAAAGATCTGGTCTATACTTCTCTGCCCACAGCAGAGCTTTTTCCCTCTAAATGCATTAGGTGGTGAATCAAAAGCTCTGGCAGCATTTATCCTAACTGACCAGCGTGCAGCTGTCAGTGATGAACAACAGGCAGAGCACAATTTCCACCTCTAGTTGCCAATTCATGGGTCAGTTAACATAATTTGCAACGCGCATGAAAGAAATCACTGTCCTGCACCACAAGGCTTATATTTCTACTGTTAAAGGTATGCAACGAACCAAGAAAAAAGCCAAGTGAGGACAAAAGTTCTGGATGCTCTTGGCCAGCAGCTTCTAAAACATCGCTCGCAGTTGTGCAAATCATTCAAGCTGATTTGCTGTATTATCTGCCAATATTTTTATAACTCTTGGAACAGTTTTGCTGAGAAACATTTATTCAGTTTTCAAAATTACCAAGTCACTTAGGAGCAGTGAGATGAAGACTCTAAAATGACTCTGCATTTAGAACAGCAATTAAGATTTCTTGTATTAAAAGAAATACAGAAATTACCAGGTTCCTGTAAAAGCCTCTTACGCTACAAAGAAAGGAGGATGACGCTGTTTGATCTGACTTTCTACCTAGAATCATGTTAGATAACTATGGCATTTTGCTTCCCTTTCAGCTGTGAGTTTTACACAGTAAAACTGGGTGGATAATTTTTAACGGTCACTTTTTGATTACATTGCTCTTGCTTAGGCTAGCTGTTGTTACAATGACCAAAAAAAAGTAATACTCAAGACTGCTGCCTTTCCTTAATGCAATCAGTATAATTTCCCTCTGTTATTTCATTTCTCTTTGCCTGCTGCATGCAGTGCAGATGTTTCTCCAATGATATTTAGTCATTATTTTTAAAGCTGGGCTTAGCCCAGCTGTTCCCGCATGGCTTTAGCGCTTCCTGATACCTCACCCACCCAGACAGCAGGCTGGATCGCTGCTGGCCTTTGGAAAGTTAGGAAATCACGCCACATGCTTATGATTTTGGCGCGCGTTTTGGGTTGTTCACGCACGACATCAAGGACAAGCCTCCCCTCTTACTGACCTCCTTAAAAGCATTCCTGCTTTAACTTACGTCACCCCTAAGCCTCCTACGGCTCCTCCTCTCCGTTTCCAAAACTAAGCCCTTCTTTTAGCACTCGTGGCGGCTGGGCTGGATCCCACCGGTGTGCAGCCTGCTCACACGTCAGTGTGAGAGGGAGGTGTGTGGGCAATGTTCCCCGGGTCCCTGACAGCTGCCCCTGGGCAGAGAGGGGGCAAAATACTCCATGGCAATAGCACTGCTGCGAACCACGGCTTGTCTCGCTCGGGGACATTGGCAGCTTAAACGTCATGGCAAAGCAGTCAGTCTTTGGAAGGAAAATCCATTTTAAAAAAGTTTTCTAAGTCATCTTGCCTTGTTTTTCTCCCTTGTAGTACTTGGACTTTAATACTAATGGTATCGGTGTCCGAGCTGATTGTGGGGCACGGGGAGAGGGGAAAAGCCCTGCACTGATTGAAAAATGAATTGTTGTCCTCGCTTCAGGTAAAAAGCAAGTGAAGCAGGAAATTGCTCTGTGTTTTCTTTGAGAGCAAAGCAGCTCTCATGTGGTTCTGCCATAAGATAGGCAAAGATACAGTTCAGTTTCATTAACTTATTTTGATTGACAAAACAGCTGCAGAAAAGACATTCAGCATTTTTTGTAGGTCTAAAAAAATTTCTGGACATCATCATTCGAGAAATATATTACATATTTTTGGTGTGTCTCAGGAAGACACTCCTTAAACAAAAAAATACATTAACTAGCTCTTCTACTTAATCAGCATTTCAGCATGACACTTACTTTGCAGTTCAGCACAGAAAATTATGGCGATAAAATATTTTGTTCCACATCCTCAGCAGTAAGCGTCTGTGGAAGGACTGAGCCTCACGTGCAAGCCTGTGCACTGTCCCCGTGCCTTGCCCTTCACAGCTCCTTTTTATACATATGAATTTGTCACTAACCTGACTGTTTTGAGATGTTTTCCGTGATGATAGCCATGATCCAGCTCGCAGTCTCCCAAGCTCAAGATGTACTAGGCCTTGGGCACACTTGGAAAAAAAACCACAACGTACAGCATTTAAGTAGACATATGATATTTCACGCTCTCCTGGAGAGAATTCTGTTTATATTCAGCACTACAACTCCGTGAAGAAAACCACAAGGAATGCTCAAAACATTAACATTTGTATTTAGACAATACAAAAAGTGCCCATCCCTGGATTTAGGTTTATCCTGAAGATCTATCCTGGTTGCTGATGTCAGTATGAATCTTCCTGCTGGCGAACTGTAGATGGCCAATTACTCAATAAAAATAAACAAAAAGCCCCCAACTCTTTAACAGACGATTGCCAGAAACAATACTCATGAAAAACACTTCAGAGGAAAAATGCTGCAGAAAAGGGTGAATTTAATACATATGCATTCAACTTAATAATGTACACTCATGTCACCAATTTCCAATTCTTAAATAGGTAAACTTTTGGCCAGGTACCAACCCCAAATGGAAAAAACAAGGAAATAATTAGCCTTTCCCTTCAAGAACAAAAGAAGTCATATGCAGAAACACTAGTGGTGACGGCAGGGAAAAAACCCTTGTCTCCAGATGCAGTTTTGAATAGAAATGGGTCTGCAGCATCGCTCCCACCCGTCCTTTCATCCTTGGTAGAGGCTGTCGGGCCCAGGAGCCGTACGGAGGAGCTAACATCAGGCACTTGCAGCCAGGCCGTCCCCTGCCCTCTCCTCCGACTCAAGCAGCCACATGCTTTTTAATGGAAAAAGGCAACTTTTTCCAGACTGTACAACTTCAGAGTACAGAATCACTCCTGCAAGATGGAAAGCTGTGCAGAAACAGATTTAAGCTGCCATTTTATAGCTGCAGGTTAGTGCAGCAAAGCCAAAGGCATTTGATTTCAGTTCTGTTTTGTATGCCACTCAGGTTTCCAAATATTTTTCTAATGTATGAAATACACAGTTGCATTTTCAAATAAATGCCTAAATACTACGTGTGTCTTTGTTTTCTCTTCTTCACATCATCGCACTTCTAAATATACATGGAGAAGCAATTTTAAATGAATCTCCCAAAGTTATTTCAGATGAAATTCCTGTGTATGTGTAAATAGCACTTCAGGATAATTACCTTGCATAGTGTCAGTAACTGCAATTCAATATTTAAAATGTATTATGCACTCACCTTAAGTATGGTGGCAACGGTCTCTTGTGAGGCATTTCTCATATCCTCTCCATTTACAGACAAAATCTGATCTCCTTGAATTAATCTTCCATCTAGGTCTGCAGCTCCTCCTTTAACAATGTCAGAGATAAACACTCCACTTCCATTTCTAACAATGCAAGAAGCATATGGCTAATTACACAATGCAATATTCTTTGGGAGACCAATTTAGATTACTTGCATTTAAGAGACATTAAAAGAAACCTGTGAGCAGAGGAAGAACTAGTTTTACATCCCATTCAACCGTCTGAGTGTAAAAAAATCTTTGAGTTTTAAAACCAAGGCACGTTTTGCTATATTTAATGCTGTCTTTCCCCTTGAACCGTTAGTTCTGACTGTATGATCCATAAAGATTCATGAAAAATACCACTTGTATGAATAAAAAGCCAAGGATCGGTCTAAGATGGAGTTAAACTATCTCCTGATGTGCCTGATATGAATTATGCAGCCTCAGATTTTTTTTCTGTATTCCCCCTAAAGGTTCAGCTCAGTTTCTTTTCTAGAAGCCTGGAGGCCCCCAACAGAAGAACAGGGAGAAGTCTGCAGAAAAGACTTTTATAGTTTGCACATGAGTTATGCAGAAGAAAATCCAGCTTTGTGGCTGTCCGCCTGCAGCGGGCAGCGAGGCTTGCGACAGCAGCAGGCCACGCAGATGAGGGGAATGTATTTATTTATCAGCTCCAGCCTCCTCGCAGGGGAAATCCCCTCCCGGAGGCCGCAGGACCCCTCTGTGCTGGCCCCAGCTCCTGGGTGCTCGCTATGGGGTCAGCTGGTGCCAGCTGCAATGCCAAGATTTGGCGTTTGGTATCCTTCACCCTGAAGGACACACCACTTCACAGCCTGAATTATACCTGGGTATCATTTAATTGACTTCAGAAATTGGGCTACCTCTAAGGTGGAAATCCCCACAAGCGAAGCACTTAGTACAGAAAGTTTTGCACAGAAGCAAACGCGGGAGGGCTGGAGACTGCGATTACCATCTGTAGGGTAATTTACATAAGCTAAATTAATTACCCAACCCACAATCTGCTCACAACACCTGGGTTAAACATCGCCACTCTTGTAAAAAACTGCTGTGGAAACTTTACTGACCATACGCAGTCAGGATAATGACATGATGATTTGTAATTGAGAAAATAAATTTTTTTTGGCAATACACAAGAGCAACCATATGACTCTTATGCACCAACGCTGAACGGGTGCTCGCCAGTGTCATGCCGTAAATCTCTTCTAGCAATGAAAGATTAAATCTATCAGTGCCCTGGTTCGAATGATCTAATAGCAATGGTTTAGAAATACATCAGTAAAAAGTCACATTTTATTAAGCAGCTGTTACCTACCAACATATCTCAGATTGTGCTCTGCACTCACAGAACCGCTGTCTGTAGTGTTGTGCAGTCACTCTGATATCGTTCAGGATTTGTGTCTAACTCGGACTCTTACCTTCCACTGACACCGGTCCCTTTGAACCCGAGGAGGAGCTAGATCTGACTCACAAATCCATTTGCAAAGGCATATCCTGCTATTTGGAAAGAGGAAGGTTCCCCCCCCCGCCCACATTTTGAAATCAAAAAAGCCACGGTTAGGGCCTCCAAGCCCTGAGACACAGCGACGCCGAAGCCACCAGAACAGTCAGCTCCTGGTTCTGGATGAGCCCGCTTGGCCACGCTCCCTCCAGGAGGGACACCCGCTCCGCGCCGCACGCCGGGAGCTCTCCCGGGCAGCGGCAGCCTTTACTACACAGGCGTGTTGCCGTTCTGATAGAAGAGCCGGGACCACAGCCCCACAGCACCCTTGAAGATAGTTAGATACAAAATTCTGTTCCTTGTGGAATTTTTATTTCATATTCCATTTAATGGCTACAGCTGTTCATATGGCAAAAAGCAAAATATTTCTCATTTGAAGTGCAGTCTGGTCAGAGAGACTCTTACCGTTTTCCAGCTATGCTGAGCCCTAGTCCTCGCCCCGTTTTCTTTTGTATATCTACATAAAAAATCTCCAAGTTTTCTTCATCTTTGTAATGCGCTTCATCTCTATAAACAACCAACTGCACCTTCTGGGGCGTCTGTCTCAGCGCAGTGATAGCTTCTTCATGGCTGGCATTCCGCAGATCGATCCCGTTCACCTGAAATAATCACTGTTTTCTTTCCAAATGACATGTATAAATGATCTTTTCATCACACCCTACACTTGCGTGACAGGACAAATTTGTCAAATTGACACGCCTTGGCACTCTAATTTAGTGCTCCCATTTCCAGAGGGCCAAGCTCCTGGATCTCCTACTGAGTGCAAGTTCGGTGCTTTGTGCCACTGCCTGGAGTAAATCACAATAATTAAAACATTTTGGCTTGTAAGTTTTGTGGGTGTTCTTCCCTTCTTTTTAAATGCTGGAACCTCAAACAATGCTTCTTTCTTACGACTAGACAAAGTGGGACGTGCTCCTTTGAGCTTCCTATATCTCTTACTGCTCAGATTCCTTCTTCCCCGGCTTTGCAACACTGTCAAGCCAAAGACAGAAGGAATCAGAAACATTAGCAAATGGCAATGGCGAAGCCCAGGCAGGACATATTAAATGGTTATTTTGCTTTGTTCCAATAGATGGCACACAAGACCGCTCCTGGAGCACTCAATTACGTTTCTCTTACAATAACCTGAAAATGTTTTAGCATTTTAGTAATATCAGACGGAACAAGAAGTTCTCATTGAATGCTCAAGTATTAAAAAAAACACTGTTGCAACTTGAAACTTAATCTCCTAATTTTGCCAAGCCTTATCCAGAGATACCCTTTAAGGTGTTTGCCAATATTCTGTTGACAAAATCATCCTTTATTTCTTAATACCAAAAAACATCAATGCTTAAGTAATTTTGAAGTTTCTTTAGGAAGCAGCATGAACTGTAACTGAATAACAATACAATGTTAATCCACTTACATAACATAATAAGTTTTAAGGCAATGAAAATATTGCTCAGTATTTCTAGATATGCAAAGTTATAATCATACTTAATTTTACATTAAGATAATTAAGCCTAACCTATAGTAATTATATTATTTTGTACTAATTCTGCACACATTTATTTGTATACTGCATTGGTATTCTTTTCTCGACAGAGGCATCTACATGCGCTTTATCATACTAATCTGAAACTAATTCAGAGCCATCTTTTTGATTCATTAGTACGGCTTTTAAAAGCTGAAATAATAACAATATTATGGCACACAAACATTAGCGCTTTCCTGTTTGGCCAGAGAAGAATTAATTAACCTTCCCCATTTTTATCCCCTAATTATTGTGCTCTGTTAATACACAGTTATTTATAAAATGAAAACAACATTCAGCCTTAACACTAAAAAAAATATTTTCAGTGCAAGAGCTGTAAAGACAACTCCCCAAGTACCCCTCGCTATTTTTCTAACCCTACACACCGAAGCCTTAATGGCCATGCTGGGAATTTGTCCTGATCTGACAGCTAGACACTGCAAGCAGCTGCGCTGAACCCCTGCCTGACGCAAGTTTCATTTGCAGGCCAACACTTCTTTCTTAACCCTTTCTGTCCTCGATTTCCATGCTTGTCTGCGGGAAAAGCGCTATATTTATTCACAGAGAGAATTCTGAGCGTTCACCAGTTTTATGAACCGTGGCCCGAAGCAGCCGGTAGCTCCCCCAGCAATGCCGCACACGGGCACTGTGAGTTTTTCCGCAGGAGCGGGAACGCTCGCAGCGATGCTGCGGCCGCACTCGCCTTCTGGCCCCACGTTCACCCAGCTCAGCACTTCGTTTGCGGGCAGCACAGAGATGCTGGAGCAGCGGCGGTAGTGCAGGCCTCCGAATGAAAGATTAAACAGATGAATAATACTGAGCTATTGGACATGACAGCTGAACTATGTAATTCGAGAACTGCCTTGCTCGATTAAATTTAATATATTCTCAATTTGTACCTTCAGTTTATATGAATATATAAGGAAATGTGAATTTGTCAGGACGTTCTTAGTGACAGAAAAGAAGCTTCAAGTACAGATCCTGCTCAATGATCTCACTTTCCTCTACAAGAAACCTATGCCGCATTGAATACAAGTATACATGACAAAGATACAAGCAAGTACATACATGGAGAGACTCATTTACCTCCAGAATTTGATCGCCGGCCCAAAGCCTGCCATCTCGGGCTGCTGCCCCTTCTTCATAAACTTCATGGATCACTATGGCGTCCTGCGGGAACAGGGGGGTGGCATGAATCCTCCCTCCCAAAACCCCCACAAACTGGCAGCCACGACCCACCCCACACAGCCCACCCCTCTGCAGTAACAAGGCACAGCGCTCCATGTCGGGATAAGCAAGACTGTAACATGGATTTTTTTTTTTTTTTTTTTTAATATTTTGGGATAAGAAAATTACTGCCATAATCAAAATACAGATAGCTAGTAAAAAGGCAAAAAGGATTTTGTTCACCACTTCAGGGTAGTCTTGTCTAGAGCTTCTTAGGCTTCCATCACTTTTACACATTGGCATCAGCAGTATGTGAACTCAGTGTGAACCACTGTATTAATATCGTCTACGTTTTATTATATTATTTAAAACCAGATTCTTTGGAGCTATGAATATTTTTAGGGACTTGGCATAGAACTCAGCTTTAAGCAAGAACTGAATGCCTTGTGGTAAATAGCGCTGGTTAAATCTGTAAGAAATGAAATCCAGAAGAAACGAACAATGGCAAATGTTAGTTTATTACTGAGGTTGGAAAATGTAGGCAGTGGCAGATGTAGCTTCAGGGAAGGTTTCAGTGATTTAATCTTATTGCCAGCAATAGATGTCCCCAAAGAAAAAGCATTACAAAGAACATACTGTTCTCTTGCTGGTGCTTTCCCTTTGCATTGTTCTGGTCTGTTTCTTTTTTTTTTTTTCCTGAAACAAATAGGTGAACATCCTGCTGCAGCGCTTCAGCTGCGGTCCTGACAGCTAGCGGGACGGGACGCTTCACTGTGCAAAATGTGCTCCCCTCTCCAATGTCACCGGCAAACACCCAGCCTCGGAGCAGAACCGGCTTCGCTACGAACTCTAAGACGGCTCTGGATAAATACGCAGTGATTTTCAATTAGATGTGTAGGTATCGGATAACCCATTCTCAGACAAATACACCCTCCAAAACCGCTCTGGTTGTGAAGTTCCTTCACCAGTTTGACGTACAAGTCAAAGAGGAGACTTTCCGCAGTGTTTGCAACAAAAGGCGGTGAGGTTAGCAGCGTGTGAGCCCTGCTGTGCACCGCCTTCCTGGAGCAGGAGCAGGAAATAGCTGCTGGGGTAGAACAAAGTACCTTCGTGTTTTGAAAACACTGTTAGATACTACATCTCTCATCACCAAGTTAACTCCCCCCATGTTGCCTTGCGATCCTTTCCCAGCACACATGGTGCATGTTGAACAGAAAGAAAACTCAAATGCCCTTAAGCTAATGCTCTGATCTAGACAACATTGAGAGCATTATTCTCTTTCATTCCCACTACACCTTATTTAATGATGTGGACTTGTATCTACAGCCGCTCTGCTGCTGCTGGAGCACAGCACCACTGTCACAAGCTTCCTCTTTGATACATATGCACCAGTCGCTGAAAAAAGCCTGAAGGATTTTAATCACAAATGGATTACAGCTGATACAAGCATCCCAGATGGGGGAAAAAAGATTTCAATCTACATAAATGAAGGCAAAATACTATGAGCTGTGTACCAAGGTAATTAAGAAAATCAAAAGAATGGTTTGATTAAAAAAAAATAAATATATATATATACACCAGTGGCAACTGCAAGGTTTTCTTGAAATAACTGAAAGAGCTATTACCAGTGGAACAGAGTAACACGTGCATGTCCATCTCAGCAGCGCTGCCAAAATCCTCTGCTATGTGTCTTAGATTGTCTCTCAGTTGTGGGGTTTTGGTTGTTGTGGGTTTTTGTTTGGTTTTGGGGGGGTTTTGGGTGGGGTTACCTTTGTTTTAAAAATGATCATGTAACTCTAAGTCAACACAAGAGCCTTTTGCCTGGGTGAAAGCCAGGAGGGTGACAGTGATGTATATTTTTTTTACCTGAGGCTGATCACGGGTAACTCTGAGAAAAAGCTGAGCCTGTGGTTTAGAACTTCCATAGCACACTTTACTTTTAGTTTTTTAAACACTTTACAAAGGAAGGCATTTAGAAGTGGCCAACGAGATAACGCAAAGTATCGACCAGCTTGTTAAGACAGCATCATTCAGCTAGGACGCACTAGGGCAGTGGATGAACATGAGTTTCGGTAGAAAAATGGCAATGTGACCGTGTAACAGCAGACTGGGCACGTACACATGATGGTCAAATCAAACACTTTCATACTGTATTTAATCTGATAGTTCCTAACCTCTGAGCAAGGAGCCTTCAATCACATTTCTTTAAGTTTGTTTTCCATCTGCAGTTCCTTTAAAAACGGTCAACAAACTGGAGTTACCAGCTCTTCCCAGTGCTGCATTATTAAATTTAAAACTGCACATACCTAAAGCTCAGATTCAGGAACCACCAAATGTTATTAGTTTGAACAATCTGCATCATCTATTTGAAAATGCAACAATTCAGTATTACATTGCGGTTCCTGCATGTGTTAGAAGCCAGAGCTAGAACTAAAAATACATATGGCATGAAAAGGTACATTCCTGTTCGGTCTCTGCCTACCCCTAAGAAGGAAACATCTTACTGACCTGCCAAAGCACTGTTTTTCTTAAATAGTTTTTTTTAAAGTACTGTAGTTGAATCAGTCTTATCAAATCGATTAAAAGGAGAATGAAGCAACATGTCCACGATGTACTGTAAAGATTTTTAAATAGTCCATAAGCATAAATATGAGAGTCTTAACTTCCTTAGCTGGTAAACTACGATAAATAGACATCTTTCCTTTGATACTTCTGGGATCAGCTTAAAGTACGTTTAACCCAGAAGTAATCTTTTTCCATTGGATCTAGTGGGATCTGGGTAAGACTCTGCTAGTTTTGATCATCCATGACAAATCACTAAAAACAAACTACTGAGATTATTGAATATTTTTAATTACATCAATATTTTAAAGACATTTATGCAGCGATGAGCTGTAATGTCACACTCCAACCACCTAAGCAAGCCCTAATCTGTAATGACTCTATTGACATGCTATGGATTTAAGCTGTGACACTCCTCTCAGTGCCTCAGAAAAAAACCAGCATCTATCATGACTAAAACAATACAAAGCATTTGTTTAAAGGATGGGTTTTGGTTACTGAACATCTGCAGATACTGCTCACTAGCTTCAAATTCAGTTGCATGCTTGATATCTCTGGAAGTCAAGGCCTAAATAGTTCAAAAATCAATCAATCAATCGAGAGGGAGGGAGGAAGGGAAAGCGGTGTCAATGTTCATCTAGAGGTTGTGAATTCATGGTGGCTCTGGACAGATTTTCACTTCCATCCCTCCCCATCTCTTTTCACTACCAGTTTCATATACATTATGGCACTCCATGATATAGCTTGGCAGAGTCGCAAAAACTGTTTGTGCAGAAGGGGGAAATAAAAACACTCTCATATCAAGAACACTGTTGTTTAAAGAAAGATACCCAGCTGCTGAAAGCACATACTTCATAAGGTTTACAAATCCATTCAACAAACTGGAGCTTTAATCTGTGTATATTTTGACAAAGAATAGTTTGGGACCATTATACAAATCAGGAATTAATGCAATGTTGAACATTTCTTGTATGGGACAGAAGGATGCAGAATGCAGCATATAAACAGCGTTTTTCTGTGCTAAACAAAGTCCATGCTCGCAGGTGTATACTTCGACTATCCGACCATAAAAACACTGAAAGACAAAGTAGAAGGGAATTTGTCTGCTACTGCTCAGGTTGCTGTCCTGGGCTGAATAATGCTTATATTGAAGGCTATTGAAGGGCCTGCAGTTCAACGAAATGCAGCTGAATGCACTGATAACTATCTATACTGCACAGCTAAAAAAATCACCTGCAAGCCAGCATAGTTCCCAAACATGGCAAGAGCATGCCTGATTCGTATACGATGTGCACCAAATCTGTTAACAAGTGGTAATGCTTAACAAAACCTGCCACACAGTATATTAGATGGTATTTTCTAAGGTTCAGATTTGAGCTGTGGGACAGCTACCCCCCTCACTCTCGCTTTACCAGCAGAATACCACTGTGATGGCACAGTCTTCTTGAGCAAAGCGAAGGCACACGAGTGACAACTCTCACACTGACTCTGACAAAACAAGGTTTTGGCTGTGGAAGAAAAGGCAGACAAGAAGAAAAGTTCATGGAGCCTCTTGGTTGACACCTTGAAGAACAATATTTGTGCAGAGCGAATGGCTACTGAACAGTGAGGGCAAGACAACCTTATGGAAATTAGCACCCAATCTGAGAATCCACTTACGGAAAATACAACTTGTAAAATGAGCACAGCATGATCTACATTGCATTGCCTTCTATCTGAGGGAGGGGAATAGCCCTGAACTCTTGGGGAATTGGATCTCAGCTCCCCCCCAAGCTGTGGATATTTTTTCTGCTTGATTTATAACAACTTCAGAGACCCAGCAGGGGAAGAATATCACACTCACCCATCAGCAGAGATCACAAATAGAAATGCTAACGTTAAGAATTAAATTCAGTAAGAGTGACAGCTTAATTTTTGTATCTTAAATGTCAAGAACTGCTATGGCAGAGACCCCAGGCAATGACCACATAGCACCATCCTGATTGAGCCTTTGGGATAAAGGTGGTAAAGTCAGCTTCCTATTCAGGAAAATCACTGACCAAGCGAACCTTAAAAGCCTGCAGGACCATAAACAGTGGTGAGAAAGTCTCACAAGCTGTCTGGCTTTAGGCTTGAACTGCTCACACACTTTCTGCAAGTTTATAGCTTCTGAGCCAGTCTCTCTAGTGTTTCTTTTCTTCTGTGCAGCTGTTCTTCAGAAGGACAAGCAGCAGGTTTCAATGCATGTGCCCTCTGCCACTGAAAATCAGCCCCAGACTGTTATTTGCGAAGCTGGGAGTAGAGGGCGGGAGAGTAAAAGGACACAAGACATGAAGGAGGCTCAAACATCAAGTACCACGGATATTTTGATGAAGTTCTACCATGTAATAAAAGGTGGATCGGTATGCAAGAGGGGAGATTTCAAAAGAACTGGAGCACAGAAATCCCCACATACCCAGTGTTAACTGGATTTGACAAGGAAAAAGGTCTGAATTTTGGCAAAGAGGCTTCTTGCATGGTACTGAATAGTCCTTAACTACTGCAGATCGTTCACAATAAGCTATTTCTTTGACTGAGCTAATATTAACTTTGCTTTGAGTTTATCTTTGCTATGCTATTTCAGTCAACGAGATCCAGCCATTATTTTGATAGGATCAAAGGTGCTTCACAGAAGTAAGGTGCACCACTGCACACTGAGGACTGCAATAATCATCGTAACAGAATGACACCGGGTAAGATACTCAGTTAGAAATGAGTTATTTGAAAATCCCAGACTGTGTTTTCCAAGATATGCATTTTAAGGTGGTAATCATTAGACAAAATAATCCCCCAAACAATCCTGAGAGTAGAACCAGATCCATAGCTCTGTCCTCTAGGTACAAGGCTACCTCTACCACCAGAGCATCGCCAGTCATTTGACCTGGACCAAGAGAGCATTATATGGGGAAAAGGTGCCTGTGTCCCAGAACAGACACTTCTGAGCACACACAGATGACAATGCTGAAAGTCCAGGTCAAAACAGAGACACCAGATTTTTGGGAACCTATGTGGTTGGGCAGTGCTAGAAAGCAGGCAGGGCATAATGTTGGAATTACATGAATTTTACATGCCTGTATCTCAGTTTGGTCTGTAGTTAGGTGAACGAATCTTACCACTAACCATAATTATGTATCTGGTGTAAGAAATGAAGCTTTCTGCATGGATTCGAGTACTTTCCTGAGGAAGCAAAAAAGCAAGCTACATATAAAACAACATTCAAGAAAAGATGTTTTCTGATTTAGTTGACAAGTTGTGTTTTCGCTAATAATACACATTTCCAACAAATTTCCTACATAGCTACAAATGTTATACTAAATTAGCATTTATTAAAGATAATAAAGCTACAAGGGTTTTTGTTGACTGCAGGATTACAGATTTATCTCTTTCCCAGGGCAAGTACAATATCATTAGTTATTTCCTTTTCAACTTTTATAATACTTTGTCCAGAGTAGTAAAATTGTCATTTCATTTTTACAGGCTCGTTCACAGATAAAGCAGAAATCAACTAGTTGCACAGTGTGTTTCACTGAAGAATTAGCCCCATATAAGAATCTCAGTAGTTAAAATAAATCCAGCTGCTGGTTACTTGTAGGCAGAGGAAATTACAACAGTTATGTTATGATCTATGATCTTCCATTCGCAGATCTAAATGGAATCTAAAAGATAATGGTTCAGCAACAAAAGCTGAAGGTCAACTCCAAGCAAATCACTTGACTTTTTAAAGGGGCTTATCTAATGCATCGTGCTGCGTATACCTCCTTCTAACACTCAAATATTTTGCAATTGCTAGCATTCACAAACCATTAACAGGCACCCAAAATCCGAAGCCAAACACTACTGTAATAAAACAGGCTATATAATGTAAAAATGTATTACCGTGTTAATGTAAAAATGCTTTACATTGCATGACGCTGAAAAACTTCTCTACTCAAGGTCAAAACAAAAGGTCTGTTTCCCATTTAAGAACAAGCCCTTGCAAGAGATGGTGTTCACTTGCCAACTTTCATAAAAAAGATTAATCCACAACATCAATATGAATATAATTTTTCATACTAAAATACAGATTTATTTTAAGGAAGTGGATAATATTTGTATTACATTTTATAGGCCCCTATAGTTACATCTGGTCCTTATTTATTTAAATTTTATTCAGCTTGCATAATATTTTTGCTTACAGTTATATTCTCTAAGATCAGAAAAGCTAAAACCTGAAAATTCAATGGCACTATTCATTAACATTCCTTCGGTCTGCAGTCATAGACATTTGCAAGCTCTCCTTTGATTCTGAAATAATAAAACTAAGGTAATAAGATGTTTAGTGTAAAAATATATGACTTAAGTCAGAATGATAGAAAGAGCTATGTTTCTATGAATCACATGCCAAAGCAAACCAAAGTTTTTCAAAAAGTATACATGCTCATTTTAGAGGGAATAATAAAACACAGAACTACATATTAAAATGTGAACTCTCTCACTCTCATTATTTTATTAAATAAAAAAAAAAAAGAGAGAATTTACAGTGTACAGTGCATAACACAGGTTATAAAGAATGCATAAGATCCTGAATGCATAGGACACAGGAAGCCAAAAGCCAGTGGCTTCAACCAGCAGCAAGCAAGATACTCCTGAAGACCATTCTGACATGTCCTACTGCTTTTGTATATTGTTAGCTTAAATTTTATGGTTGATTTACACTCCTGGAAGACACCAACTTCTTCAAGCAAGGCAGTGCTACGCAAGCTAGCCGTACAGTCAGCTAAACTCTTGCCAAAGATCCATCAAATACATGATTTGCAAAACTTACTACTCTAATTCCCATTTGTGATAACTCATGTACAAAGCAGTTTGTTTTTTTCATGCTGTTGTAAGCTAACGTCCTTCTGGAATTATGATGAATCCACCAAGTTCATTTTAACATTATCTAACCAAGTGTCAAAGCAATTCCTCACAATTTCAAGCTAACTGCATTTACCACTCTGTCATTAAATTGCCTTCTGTTTTATAAATGTGGGTGATGGTTAAGAAGGGATTGAATTTTTTTCTCTCCCAACCGCAAACTTCTCCTCTACAATACCCAAGCCACGATTAAAAACTTAGGACGTCTATTACCATTTTTCATTCTATTGTTCCATTCATTGTGCCATAGACTTAACAGCAACAGTATCTATAGCCAATATATTGCTGAAACCCTCCTGAGGCCAATATCTTGCTTTTCATTTGTAGTTAAAAGGTAAGCATATTCCACTAAACCAGTTTCAGTCTTAGCTGCACTTGATGACTGTCTACAAAGTTGCTCAGACCTCGGCTGTCTATATCTGATGAAGTTATTTTTGCCTGAATCTAAATATAACTGAGGTGGGAGGGAGGGAAGAAAGCTCAACCAAGGGAGAACCTATTTGTTTAGTAAGACAGAAGTCACATCAGTCCTCCTGTTTAGGTAGGTCCCCACTGCTGACTGCAGCACAGCACAAAACAGAGATATCAGTCTTGGCTTCAGCATTAGTAACAGCCTGCTCTTGGCAGCGTGGAGATCCTAGCAGGGTAATTAGCCCTCACAGCTCCAGGGGCAAACATCGGGTCTTGAACAGCTGCAATTTAAAGTCACAGTTTTCTTGATTATTCCCTTGCCCTTCCTTAACAGATGGGGTTTATGCAAGGTATGACTCACCTGGACTGACAGAATGAATCTAAATATTCTTCTGTCAAACTGCATCCCCACCATTACGAAGCTCCCCCTGCTCCGCCGCAAGCCAGAAAGCCTTCTGGGCTAACCGAGGTGATTAGAGAAGCTTTTTCCTCTCTGACTCTGGCGTTACCAGCTCTCACACCAACTAGTGTTAGCTGAGCGCAGGCATATTCTGTTACTTTTTGGAGCATTGCTAAAGTGTTCCAGTTCCCTGGCTTTGTGGATCACTTTATTTTACAGATGGAGTACCTTAAAGTTTGTTAAGTGCCTTAAAGATGCTTTTTATTAAAGTCAGCTGAAAGCATAAGTAAAAAAAAAAAATTATTTACCAAATTCAAAGTAGACAACCCAGTATAAAAATTCTGCATAGGAGTTTTGCTGTTGTTTTCAATAACAAAGACACAGGATAAAGTACGCTTCTTTTCTTCCTTTCTATGTAAGGTTCAGATAATGACCGCCTTCTAGTTACTCCACCTCCAAAGAGCCCCTAGGTTACTGCTCCTGCAATCTTTTTTCTTTCAGATCGTAGATGCCTCTTCAGTATTTAACTGTGATTTCAAGCCCCAGCTGAGCCTCTGCTCTCCTCTCCCCCCCCAGGGTTTTCTAACTCTGCCTGGGGGGAATGTCCCTGTACCAGCCTCCACCAGCCTTGAAACCACTGAATCCCCTCCGGCATGTCTGAGCGTCTTAATCACCCAGGCAGCAAATACAGAGTCAATAACTACGAGTAATCAACTCAACCATTACTAAATTATTCAGCTGGAAGCAAAACAGTGCTCCCACCTACTAAGAAAATGTATCTTAGAGTAATGCTTTTTCCACGTACTGCCAAGAATAAAATCCCTGTAAATTGACAATCCTGTTTTATAGAAAATGGCTCATTGCAAGTTGCTAACTGGACAAGACATCGCAGCATTCACCCACTCGGAGGTGATAATGGGGTTCAGATGATTTAACCCCACATGCCATCTGGAGGAGTACCAGGACGCCCTTTTTTTAAACAATTCCTTGATGCCCGGTTCTCAGATGATTTAAGAAGAAAACCTCTTAGAGACTTTCTGGCAAAACAGTTTCAGAGGAAAAAGCCCATTACTTGAAACGAAATTATTTGCCTTGAAAAAACTTATGCAGAATGCAACGAATCAAAAGCAGAATCACTGAGGAAAATTTCCTAAATTTATGGTGGACAACCGGACTATCTGGCGCTGCCAGCCCTCTAGCCTGCAGGGCCAGTTACTCTTCCCGGACCCGCGCGGTCCCAGCCTGTGCAGCCTTGGGCCAGCTGGCCGTGCCAACGCTGGCCTGCCGCCGCGAACGCCCAGGTCTGAAAGCCGAACTCCACGTCTAAGAGTCACGGCTTGTCCGGGCTCGGAGCCGGCAGCCCAAGGACGAGGGTCCTGCCCAGCGCGCTGGGGTTCGCAGAGCCTGCAGCTCTCGGAGCTGCACCGCAGGCGTTGCCCGAAACAGGTCTGCCACGTTCATGAATCCCGGGTGTCCCACGGCTGGAGCGGTTCGGGCGTCCTGGGAGCACCGGCAGCTGCCGAGTGACAATGACACCCCTGTCAGGTTTATGGCTGCTATTAGCAGTGGTGGAGCTGACAAGCGTTTATATACAATTTAGCAACCGGGGGGACGAGAGGGCAGGATGGTGTCCTGGGGAGCAGAGTTAGAGCCTCAAACCTCGTTTTGGGATGTTTCTGAAAACACTTTTTTTTTTTTTTTTTTTTTTTTTTTTTAAATTCCCACTCTGAGGTTACTTTTACAAGTTTGATTGGACTACCACCAAAAAAAAAAAAAAAAAAAAAATAATCACAAATTGAAAGCCCTGTACTTCAGCCAGCTCCACTCGGCAGTTTAATTGCTTTAAAGCAGAGGCCATGTGTTGTGTTCTCTCAGGGGTACATGGGAAGGTGAAATGAAAGACAGTGAAGAAAAAAATAAAACTAAAAATCAACCCTTAGAATAAAATGAAATAGGACTGCTTAAGGGCTATAGCATTCTGAAGATCAACAACATGAAGACAGCTCTCAAGGACAATCCTTCCTTCCCTGTGCCTTTTCTACAAGCATGTCTTTCCAGCTGATGCTCTCCTGCTCCCCCAAGCACATAGCCACAGTCTTTGCTTATAATACATGCAACTTGAAAGGTTTTGCAAGTTTAATGGGATGGACATCTTTTCGACAAAAAACATTTCACAGGGGTTAAGACATCACTTTCCAACCTCCTGAACAAATTAACCTCCCGGCTCACAGGCTGTATTTTTCAAGTCTCTACTTGGTGATTTCTGATGAGATTCCTAAGGTTATGACTTAAAAGTTGCACTCTATATTTCATTTTGAAGCAGTGCATCCCTTTAGCGGGCTGCCAGATTTATTATTCCAAAAGCTGGGACTGTACATCATGTCTTTAAGAAAGATCCAAAATATTCTGAAGTGAGCTTTCCCATCACCTGCGAGCTGCTGTTGTGCATCAGTGTTGACTACCAGCACTCAGTTAAGCATTTTTAGATCAAGTGCATTTTAATACCACATAGATGAGGCCCTTATACTCTTGCCATAGCCATCTTAGATTTGACAAGTTCTACTGAGGAGCAGCCTCCCTGTATCCCCTGTACTGATAAATTACATCTGAGATCCTAGGAACTGGGGTTCATATTCTTCATCGTTTCGTAGGCACTTACACTCCTGTGCAGGTACAAAATAGATACCCCAGTAGAAAAAGGAGGGAGAAATGGGTGTTCACGCCTTGTTTTCTCAGAGGACAAAAAGGTAAAAGAAGTCTCTGTAGCTACGCAGCACACACAGACTCTGCTCCTGCAGATTCACCCCATTCTGCCATGCCTTTTCCCATCCCCGATGGAGCACATTTCCATGGTCCTGTTGAGGCATCTCACCTCTATCATCTGTGTGCGCCATCTGAACTACAAGAGTATAAAAGACAGCATCCCTACTTCATGCCTGCAGAGACAGGCTACAAATGGTGCTATTCCCATTCTTTCTGACTTTGATCTGACAATTCCCATTTCAAAAACAGCTGAAAAACTAAACCCAAACTGCTGAAACCAATTATGGCTTCATTTTAATTCCTCTCAACTGCAGAAAACAGTGGGTCTTGGATACAAAATTTCTGCCACACGAGACCTTCAGAACTGATGAACTTCTATGGCACGTAAGCACAAGTACATAAGCAGTGAAGCTGTAAGTCAAATTTATTTTGCCTTTTTTCAAATACAAAAGATGTCCATCTATATAACTGGGTTAAAAATGAATGACAGAGAGCAAGACAAGATAAATCACTCAGCTCCATGTACCTATTTTGTGATACTTCCTCTCTAATCCATGAAACTCAGAAAGACAGAAACTTTCCTGCAGTCCTGAGTAGTATTTTCTTTTACTCCTCCTCATTATGTTACGTGAACTTCATTTTGACCCTTTAACAAAAGGTTTTCTGACTTCATGACAAAAAAAGGAAGGCATCAAAATAATGTGGGGGAGATGAGTAGTACAAAGTAGACAGAGCAATGATGATCCCACAAACTAAAGAGACAACTATGAGTACCTGCTTTGAGGAGAAGGGTTTGCACACACTGTTTTGGATAAGCAAGTTATGGAGAACCCCAGAGAGGGTCTCTGCACATGGTAAGCTATCAGATTAGACTGTGGTCTCACAAAAGCAACTTGTTTCCTATGAAACAACACTGTTTGCCTTTGAATGAGCAGATTCAGATATAGGAAAAGAAACAGGGAATCATTTTTGTAGGTCCTGTAATGTGAGGATCAGAAATGTGGGAAGTCAGGCCTCCCTCCCTTCATGAATTTCAGTTACTGCAATCAAGTGCATAGATTTTTAAAACAAATTCCTAGGAGGACACTTTAATAAATAAACTAATGAAAGTATAATACTTAACCAAACCCATTTACTCAATTTAAAGAATAAAATCCTTTGCATTTTTCTCATCTGCTCTGTAAAGCAGATATTTATAATTTTCATTTATTTATATTAAAACCTCTTGAAAGACATATACCAGATTGCGTCTGACAGACTGCCATGTACTATTTCCAAATTCCAGTTAAATGAAAAAGCAGAGATGACTAACGCTGAACTTCTTATTTGAATTTACTCAACACTGAAGAGCTTGACAGAAAAGGGACTGGGTACAAAATAGCACATGGCTGGACAGAGTGAAAACCATATAGGCTGATTTAAGTCTTCAACATAACTCAGATCTATCTCCATGTGAAACAGAGCAATTCATCCAAACTCTACATAATTGGAGACTTGGATAAATGGGACCAAAAGCTGAACCTTTGCCAATTGCAGCTTTAATACTATAAAAGATACAGCCTCCATTTTGCAAAACAAAACTTTCTTTTTCCTTTCGACTTCCTCCGTTTTTTTTTTCCCTTCTTTTTTCTTGGTATGGAAAAGGATTACTACATTGCAACTGACTGTAGCTGCTGACACTCACAGCACTTCATTGCTTAATGATGCACCAACATGATATTTTCGGGAACAACTTCATGTAACACAGCAGCTCTTTTGCCTTAAGTGTCTCTGCGGCAGGGGATTCAGGAGAACCCAGTAAAGACACCTCTGCAGCAGACTTGTTTACTGAAAGAACTGAATTTGACATTTAAAAAAACCCAATCTGACATTCTGACTGTAACATAGCATCTCTCAAATGGAAAGTGGAGTGGAAACAGCAACAGCAGAGGCAGAGAAGGGTTTAGCATAACTAACTTGCTGAGTTTACACTTGAACTGATACATTTTAATTTAGCTGAGGATAATTTTTTTAAAAACAGCATAGCCGAGAGCAAGATTAAGCAAAAAGACACAGAAAACAATAAAAGATTACCTTTGGTTTACCTCTGTTCAGCAAGGGCTTTTGCTGGCAGTGAGATAAATCACAGTTTGTTTAAACAGCTACTAAGCATTTATGCTCTCAAGACAGAGGTGTTAACCTTGCAGAAGTAGCTCTACCTCTGTGACATTAATTTCTAGTCCAATCATTCTGGTAACTTACCTGCTTGAAACTCTTAATTCACAACGGTTAAAAAAAATGGTTTATTTGTAAACTCTGACTATAGCAGAAAAGCACTCCTGAAACACAAACCTTTCAATTTAAAAGGAACAGAAAACAACTGATCTGATACAAGGCAAAATTATCCATTTGTTATTGGAGATTGTAGTTCCTGGTTTCTCCTCCCTGTACTGAACAATTAATTAGAGCAATTACAGATTAATGGCATCATGAGTCTCTACGTTTTCTTTCTCTTTGTCTCCTGTTCTTTAACAGAGACAGTAAATATTGGTTTAACAAAAACTCACCAGTGGAGTGTCTTTCCCCCCGACGATGCTGAGTCCTAGGCCTGACCGACCCTTAGAGATCTCTATAGTCATCTCCTGCCCCGGAACTATCGGACATGTTGCTGGATCCACAGGCAATGGAGGTGGAAGGACGCCTAAGAACATGAAAAGGTAAAGAAATAAGTCACACTATTCAATGAGAAAATGAAAACCATCAAAGGGATCATATGAGAGCAACTAATTAAGCTCTCGTATTTTGCTCTTCACCTTTGCCAATCTAAATCAAACTAGAAGACTACTTTGACTCACTTCTGAAGTCTCTAAATCAGAATGACTCTAGAGTTCTGGGAATAAATGTTGAGAGTAAATGTCTGGGATGACATCTAATTCAGTTATAACCTATACAACTCAGATCACGATGGCAAGGTGTATTCCATTCAGGACAGATAAGGCCATGTTCCAGCACTGTGGAATGGACAGGGTGTCCCAGACTGCCTTTCCTTCTATTCTAATTAGAAAGAGAAACAATGCCTTTGTACGTAAAAGTCAAGAAAAACAAGCAAAGACACATTCAAGCTCTCAAAAATTGTAAAATGAGAGAAAAATACAAACACTTTATAAAATAACGTGGAATAGGTCATTGGATGTTCAAAGAAAAAAATCTCAGCAAAAGTTATCTGGAAAAAAACCAGAAAAAGTCCATCCTGGGTTAGGGTATTAAATATACACTATATTGGTGGAAAAAATAACTGGTTCATACTACGGCTGGTGACTTCTGCCTCTGGAGAAAGATAAGTAGGTGCTGGCACCAGGGGTATCTCCTGCAAGCTGACTGGTACTTTTGTTGAAGATTTGGATTGTTTGATCTGGTTGAGGACCTAAAAAGAAAAGCAGAAGCAAAAGAGATCAGTTATCAATCACAGAAAGGCATGTTATGTGTTATCATTAGTTGTTGATTATCGTACCTTACTAAATCCACTAAGTCAATAGAAGGGAAACAAGCAATAAGCATAGATGAACTCAAAACATTCTCTTCATAAATAAATGGAAAATCAGGATGACCGGATAACTGTGCTTCCAGAAATGCTCACGAAGGAAGCAGGGACAGGACTTCACCTTTCTCAGTTGTGCCTCTCATACCAAATAATGTGGCTTTGTTTTTTTTGTTTACTTTTGAACAGCAAAGAACATCCTTGACATTAGCCTGTGTGACTATTTCCAGATACTTAAAGAGAAGCAAGTAAGTTTTTTAAGTTTCCACCAAGAAAATTATTTTAATGTCTCTCCAATTAACCCGTTCCCCCCATAAATCACTCAATCTTCAACTAGATCAAGCCCCCGGAACCCCCCCCTTATTGGTTAACATAAACACACATACATTTTCCGGGAGCTGCTCCTCCATTTCCTGCTGCTCTGCCACCGCTGATTTGTCAGCTTTACATTTCACATCCTAAAAAGTCAAAAAAGAAAGTGAGGTGTATTGAAAATGTCTCATGAGCTTAAATAAAATATCCTCCAAAACTCAAAATGATGATTCTAGGCAAACACGGATATTTCTTCATGTAAGTACATTTGTAGCACAACACAAAGCCGAAGCCCAGAACTTGAAAGAGGAAAAGCTAGTATGAATACAGGGAATATCAGGAATTATTAAAAACACACCCAATGGTTTTGAAGGCATACAGCATAAGGAAGGGATTTTTGGGGGAGGAGATTATCACACATGGTCTACATTGTTCCTGAGCAATATGAAGCTCTAAAGAAGAAGGAAGTGTGTCCTCTGGGGCGACCAGCACAGCAATTCCCATGCTGTGTGGAAAAGTGCAGGTACCTGTGTGCCGAGCCTCTAGCACACAGGTAGCTAGACAGACCCCTTGGTGCCTACAGCAGGAAGGGCTTCAAAGTCATCCGTTGTCTCCTTCCCCCTCCCTTTTTCAGTAGTCCTCAGCAGCACTGAGCACGCTGCCAGCACTTAAATAAAGTAACTGCTCAAAATGCATCATCCAGCCTCATTAGAAATATCTCAAACAATGGCACTTCAATCACGGGCTCCACTTGTATCCTAATTTCTTTCCATATCCTTGCAATACACTAAAAAATATTTTTTCTCTTCTACAACTGCTTCCAGATAGTTACAGTGTCCTCCCCTTGTTAGCTCTTAGCCGAACTTAGCCACTTTGATCACAGTACTAGATAGTTATCTTAGCCCATGTTAAAAAAACCTGATAAACAGTCTAGTTTTCAGAAAAGCTGAGTACCAACTTCAAAAGACAAGAGAGATATTCTGCATCTCAAAGGAATTTCTAATTAAGATGACAATTAATATATTAAAAAAAAAAAAAAGTAAATCAAATTTTAGGTAACCGAGCTTGAAAATACTGGCCTTGTTTCCTGGAGTTTTATTATGTTAAATCTTGCCAAGCCCCACAGGCTTTTTTTTCCTGCGTTTTTCCCCAAGCTTGCAGTAACTATACAACTGTAACTATTATCCAAATGGATAACAAGAAAAAAGATAAAGTGGTGATCTCATTGTATTATCAGAGGTGTCAGGGGAGAAATGGGAAGACTGCTTTGTCATTTTATGAGGGATTGTTTTAGTGAGCAATGAAAAATTATTTCATACTTCCCTTTTTCATTCTGATATGTGACTAAAATCTGAAACTTCATCTTGCACATCAAGTAAGCACCAAGCATCACCTTGAAATCTCTCTAATCTTCTTCATTTAACTCAGACTGTGCTAGAGATACCTGAACAAAATAAAAAGATTTCCAGCCCCTCAAGCACTGAACTGTGCACTCACCATTTGTCATAAGCCTGTGACCCAACTCGTTCAATCTAATTCAATTCCCTCAAACCCATCCAAAAGTATTTTTATGAAGCCCCTTCTCTTTGCCAATGTTTCAAGGACATGTTTTCTGTTTGTGGTAAAGACAGATTATTGTTCCAGGTTAAAATCTTTGAAGGAAAATGAATCCATTCTCATATACCAAACATCAGTTTAATTATCCCACCTACAGGACACGGAATTACATACACACTCTGCCAGGACACTAATGATGCAAGGTGCTTCAGAATATGCACAATGACTGCTCAAGCCATTTTCACCTTTGTAAAGTTAAAAGTTTCGAGAACATCTCAAAGCCCCATATATCAATTCTTTTCCAACAACACCTTATGGAAAGCAAGATAGCTACAGTCCTCAGAAAACCATGACCTTCTATGAGGCCACCTCAAACCTCAGCTAATAAGCACACAGACTTTGCCTAACACTTCCAATGGCTGCAGTTCAGAAATAGAGTTGTTTTCTTTCCCCCTCTTATCATCCAAGTCTACAATGATCTCCATTATATAACTTTATACTTTTTGAAGTGATGACGTGACAACAAAAAGTATCTTGGGAGAGACTGACAAATTTATCAGCAACAAATTAATAGAGAATGATGTGATTTTTTTTTTTTATTTTTTTATTACAGCTGTCACTTGGTGAGACATCCTGCTCATGCTTTGAGCTGTACATACTTGTGGAAGATCTCTGCTGATAAGCACATACTTTTATTTACTCAGTGAACTTGTTGACTTTTACATTCCTGATTTCTCCTGATACGTGACTGAGAAATTCAGTAACAATGGTGAAGTAGCACTAGGCTCTAGTAGCAACCATCATGCTATGAAAAACAAGGCACTGTTTTCTTTTGCCTCAACAGTCACTAGAAGACTGCAAGAGAAATCTCTTTTCCTCAAAATAACGAGCTGTCTTGTGCTGCACTGCAGTGCTGAAGTCTTAAGGCCAATATAACTACAAGCCCATTTCCTTCTGCTCAGAAGGGACTGATCACAACCATCAGCATTTCCAAAAATAAGATACATTTAGAAATATTTGCCATGTAGTTTTAAAATCCTGACTGAAAGAAAACTCCAGAATTATGAAACTGGCTTTTGCTGCTATTTTTCATCCATTTATGCCTCTAAACCAAGGGTTGGCCCAACTGAAGGCATTATGGAATGAGCAGTTGGATCTACAGGCATTTGAATACTTTTCTAAATCCACCTCCTAGCCCTTAACTTTTCAGAATCTATTTATCTAATGGAAAAATCAGTGAGTCACCTCTAAGCAAATATCTATTGAATGAAGGCAGGGCTACGCAGCAGCCAGAAGAGTGACACACTCACTGCCTCCAGGTCTCGCCAGTGACCCGGGACAGGTTGCTTCCCCTCTGTGCCGCAGCGGGGATAATAATACTGGCCTGCTGGATAATGCGTTTTGAATTCCAAAGATAAAAAGTAAATTGTAGCAGCCAGTTGCTGTTACGTGAAGAATTTAAGTGGAAAGATGAGATAACTGGGTATGGACAGTGGGAAAGAAAAACTAAGTATTATACTGATGTTCTCCTCACCTAGAGGCTCTCAACAAACCCATGCTTTTGTCTTCTCTTACATTTCTGCCATTGCTCTGTTCTGGACAACTCTTACCACCAATGCTCTATCTTTTTCTTTTTTTGACCTTTCAGTCTAAAATACTGTAACTTCTACCCTTTGCCTCCACAGTTCCTTTCTTTCTTGCTTCAAGTTTGAAAAGAAGCTGCCAATATATTCTGGGTTTCCTGTTGTTCCAGTGGCATCTTCCCATCACACCTATCTTGGATTGCTGCAAATTTAATTTTTTTTTCCATTAAATTTGCGCTTCCTCTAATACCTTTCAAAAAGCTGCACAGCACAATACTCTACACCAAGGGTTAATTTTTGTACAATACATTTTATATATTTTTATCCACTTCAGTCTGTGAGCAGTTTTTCACATTACCTTGTAATCCCTCAAAAGTTTCTTGCCAAGATGAGTAAGAACAACAATAAAACCAGGTGAATTACAGCTGTAAATACATATAATAAAACTCTGATTCATCTATATTCTAGCACATCAAAGGAGGATTCTGCACAAGGCTACCAAATACAAATAATCCAACTTTTTTGCAATCCAGTAGGAACACAAACCAATCCATTTTACATGGGTGGTTAATTCTGATGCTTGAGTAGCACAAAACACTTCCGAACTCTTGGAGTTCATAGACTCGTTAATCAAATACTTACTAGCTATAGAACATTATGTATATTCAATTCATATTTGCAAAACCGAGGACACTCTTTGCAAAAGACATGATGGAGCAGGAAGAAGACATCTAAGAAAAAAATAATCCAGAAATGTCGGGTTTCCTTAGCTGAGGACAGCACACACAAACTGTGCACGCACAGCAAGTCTCAGCCAATGCGCTACTTGAAAAAGGAGTAGGCTGTTGGACAAAAAGACTCTCTCAGCAAATTTTATGTACCTCTAGGTTAGTCACTCTTCAGCATGTTTAGTAGTTTTCCATTTTAAAGTTTTAACACGGAGTCCAAAAAAAGAGATTAGAGCTGCACCCTGAAGGACTTTCAGATTTCTGGTAATGCACAATCCTGACATATTAAACAACAAAAAACTCCATCTGTATCAATGAGAAGTTCAGTATTTATTACAGTGCACGCTGACAGTACCACATTAAACCAGAAGTTATGGGCTTGATGTAGAAATTACTGAGAGTAACTCTATAGCTGTGTTATTCAGGAGGCAAGACTAGATTATGATAATAGACATTTTGGCCTCAGAATTTATGAAGCTATGAATATAAATAAGAATATGATTTACAGACTATGCTTTTTTCTGAATTTTGTCACACATGGATGGCAAGAGTAGAAACTTAATCCCCTCACTGAGAAAGAACTCGAGAGGGCCAAAATGCTACATAAAAACTCTTATCTCAATATTTTAACAAATTATACTGACTGCTTAGTTCATGAAAATGGTCTATGTATGTAAAACTAAGAGCTTGATTCTGCTTCTACATGTACTGGATATTATTTGACAAAAGTGTACTCCAACACAAAGGCGGAGACAAAACAAATCATGCCAATGAGCCTCCATTTTCTAAGCTCTAATCATGATTAAATATCGCTTTAAGTCACTTACAGCTTTGTTGGATTCCTCATCAGTCAAGCTTTTCACGACAACTTCCAAACTCGGGTCTTCTTCACTGCTTGCTGGTTCAGCGCCACCGTGATCCTGCTAGAAAGGATTGATAACAGTTTTTAAACAGAGCTATGATCCCCCATAATAGCTAAAGAAAAAAATTAGACAATTTTACCTTTTGTTTTTCTAAACAAGTAGCAGCATGAAAAAGTAAAAAGATCCACAATTAAAGCATCCTAATGTCAGGAGTCAAATAAGCAATACAAGTTTTGAAAGACAGACCTTGGTCTCCACTTGGCTGGCCCGAAGCACTACGAGGCAGTCCGATACTAGCACTTAGGTGCAGATCTGGCTCAACTTTCAAGGCCAGACTAATCCCTATCACCTGTGAAAACTGCTGAGTTTGTATTAAGAGGCCTTCTCCAGACTTCTGTTGGGAAGGAGAGTCTCACGAATGCCCAGCAAGTTAAAGGAGGCCCAGTTTCCTTCCTACGATCTGAACAGATCGGCAGCAGCAGGACTGAGCGCTCCACCCTGGAGGAATCGGTAAAACCGAAGCTCTTCTGGTTAGACTCCTCAACTTGACGTGCAAATGTAGCTTCAGGATTCAGGTACTTCTGCACATCACTGTGAGAATACCGCAAATGACGTTCAATGACAACTGCTGGAGAACCAGCAAATGAAGGGAATGGCCCAGAAGACATAAGTATTTTCACCAAGATGTGCTCCAGAACTTTCTCCTGCATGAATTTTTTCCCTTTCTATAGAGGATTCCCAACAAAAATGGCCCTTGAAACATAAAATAGCACCATACTAAGTAGAAAAGCTTGTCTGATCGGGATTTTATGGTATTTTCTCCAGATAATAACTAGCATATATTTAAAAAGCATAAGCTTGCAAGAAAAATTATTTCCTTCCAATGCCGACAATTAAAGTTAGGATAGATAGGAAATGGCATCTTTTCAGGGAAAAAGTTAAGGTAGAATTTAAAGGTGAGAGCATCACTAATTCGGTTACATGTAAAATTTAAGGTGTTAATTCTCCTTCCCTTTTTGAAACAACCAGGTCCTGAATCTGAAAAGATTTTTTTATCTATTATTTTGATTTACTTTATTTTAAAATAGTTTTAATACACTTAGCCCTTTGATACACATTTGGAGCTGTCCTCTCTTGCAAAGCAAAATGGACTATGTGCAACAAATCAAATTTCAAGATCTTCAGTCCTAGAAGCAAAATGATTTCTGAATTTTCATTAGACATTTTATATTTAAGTGCACAATGAGAATTACACACGTCTTGACCGCCACTTAAGCAGGTCAAGTACCTCTGCATTTGTACCAAGGCTCACTCTGTTCAGTATTGCACCAAAATATCTCATTCTGTAGCCTTCTCATGAATGAAGCTTTTTTTTTAAACAGATATTTTACAGTAATTAATATTTAATATACGTTGCTTCTGGTGGCTTGCCCACAGTATTACACCACAACATAGTCTTATCCTGCCGGGTTGCTCCATGCAATGAAACAAGACCCTGTTTTAAGGCATATTTACTGTTTATCACTTTCCATATTAAAATACCTTAATGAAGATAGAGATAAGACGAAGAAAATTAACACAACAGTACATGGTAACTATGGCATCCTGATATTCTGTTACACTAGCCAGGCTATTTAATGTGATCCGACAAGTTTCATGTACAGTGTATGTAACACACAATGTTAAATATTTATTTGGTATTTCAAAGATATTTGAAGATATAATTTCAAGATATAATGCACAGCTAGTTTTGCTTTATTTAAAGGCAGGAACAGCTGACAAAGGAAAGCAATGTGAATTTCTATACAACAACAGTATCTTTCGGTTACATTTGTTTTATATAAAAAAAAATACTAGCTAGAAGTAAAAACTTGCATTTACTTATAAAACAGACACAATGTAAATAGTAAGAGCTTGCCATTAATGCATGAAACTCAACCCACAAGCATCTACCTCTAAAGGCAAGCATTGCACATGAGGCTGAGCGATTTGGTTTCCACATGCTGGTAGAGTCTAATTACAGTCATTTGAACACAGCACAAAACGTGCCTAAACAAAGCTTCGTGGTTCATCCTGAAGACACAAATATTAAACAAAGCTGGGAACCAATGCAGGTATTAAAGAGTCAACAAAAATAAAAGGAACTTGGGCTCTGTACATTGCAGAGTAATTTGCAATCCACCAGCTACACCTGGGACATGCTGCTTTTATGGAGGAGAGAACAAGAAGCCAAAGCACTGTCCAAAAATGACTCAGATCCAAACAAAAACTAAGCAGCTCTTGCACTGTACAGCACTATGCCTGTATGGAAGTAGCCATCAGTGGTGATATAATCTGGAAAGCAATAGCAAGCGTGCGAACAGGAGATTCATCCAGCGTTACCTAGCGTGGACCAGTGCTGTGGGATCACAGTAATGCTTATTGAAATACCAGGAGTTCAATACACATGAATTTATCAATTCAAGACAAGACCAAACCCCAATTGAATTATAAAACATCTTTTGCTTTATTAGCTCAAATAGAAATAGAATTAAAAAGCAACAGCAAGGCTAACCATGTACTTTATCAAGAAAATTTAGTTACACCATACTGAGATGTCAAAATGATAACAATGTGGTGACACTGCAGGGATTCATGGTGCACAAGAGAGCAATCAGTCTACACTGGGGCTGAGATAGCAACTATAATGAAGAAAAACATTGGTAACATTACCACACTAAGGAAGTTTTTGCATTGGAAGATTGCATGCTACAACACTGTGTACACTAGAGCTCACTGCTTAAACAGCCCTTGTCTGCTCCTACCAGAAGAAAATGAGCAGGAATGAGAGAGTCCGATGCTGGGGCACAGGACAAAGTGGTGGACCAGGGCTCTCAGTTAGGCTGGGATTGTCTCAAGGGGCTCTTGTAACGCAAAACATGTACACAGTGACCTCTTTTACTGTAGCTAGTTGCTGGTCATCCCTACTTCATTTTTAGAGATACTGATAGCAGGGTATTCTAGGGGAAAAGGAACTTAGAAGGTGGGAACTTTCCCCTGAAAAATGCTCATTTCTCTTCTGTAGGAGTATATGCATCTTCCAGGCAAAAGATCCTCACCATGACTACTCTAACCAGCTGAATAAGGAGCAGGATAGGAGATGGAAAGGCTTTCATTTGGAGACTTTTCTTCCTCCTGTACAGCAATAACCTGTTTAATACCTGTGGTTAATGCCATGCCAGCCCTTTCAGTAATGATGAGATCAATAAAGAAGAGACAGGAAAATATGCCTATTAGGTCAAGTTCCTACCCAATGCATTTTATGATTCAGGGTTTAATTAGACAAGGTGCTCGAATTTATAATGAACTGCTAATTATGATTGATCTATCTAATTTAGTAATCCCTAATTAAAAAAAAACAATCCATAAACCTTACCTCAATAGAAGAGTGGGAGCTGGAAGGTAATGGGAAAGGAGTAACAGCCATCTGATTGACTGCATCTTCACTTCTGTAAAACAAACAAGCAACAACATATTACACACTAAACCATAATGGCCAAAATTCTCTTTTGAGTTGGTTTTGTCCATTAAGAAAATACTCTTACTAGCCTAAAAAGTAACTGTTTCTTACCAGAAGTTACAGCTTAGAAAAGCACTTCATTTTTGCTTTTGTTCTTTGCTAGCAAACAGATTACATCCCTTCTTGGGACCACAGTAGTTTCATTTTGGACATACTGACATCACATTCTTTGGAAATCTAATTTTGTGCGGATTATCCAAGGATGCAGTTGGAGTTATGGTCCCTACACATCAATAGATGTGCTAATACTTCATTAGCCTCTTCTAGTAGCGTCTACATTTGTAAACTGCGTGTTTACAGTGTAACATTCACATTACTGAAATATAACACCTGTTTTACTACAACAGATTGCTTTTTCTTTTTTGTTCATATTTGCAGTGGTCTTTTCTAAAAGATTCGATGTAAAAACTTGGAAGAATTTTTATAAAATGCAGGAAGAAGAAAACAGATGAACATTGATTCCCCCTACATATAAAGTGCGCTATTTTTCAAAGATACTTATTACGTATGGCATCTTTTCCTCTATCCTCTTTAAAATGCATTCCTAAGTTGACATCTGATTACTTTGTAACTTTCATAAGCCTTTTTTTCTTTATTAAATAGCATTCTGCCTTGCTAATGTTTTTCCTCGACTCCCATTTAAAATTATTTGGCTTGTGATATTAGCTCTGCATTTTTTTTGGCCTCTGTAAAACCGAACCAAGTAAAATACGACCTCAGTGATATTGTTTAAGGCAAATCTGAGGCATATGAAAAAAAGACTCAAAATTTTGCTTCAAAAACTGTACTAATGCACCTCTTTATTCTGGGGTGAACAACTCTTACAGAACACAGAAGCCAGGAACATGATGCAAACCCCATTTTGCTAAAGATTCAGTACTATCACACAGCCTCTGCTCACCAAACATGACAGAGGAGGTATCAGTAATACTGCTGCTTTGCAGATACAGATCTTGAGATGACAGGACATGGCTTCTCATGCAGTGTGTGTTCTGGGTTTGATTTCTGGTCCTATCTACTACCTTCCAGGTTACTGTAACACAAGCAGAATTTTTTCCTCTTTAATTTCGAGAATAAAATATTAGACTAGTATGTGTTTAAAAACATTTTACAGAAGTGCCTGAAAGAAAAAAGTCTCATTTTATCCCTCAAGAGTTAAACACATGAAGCTAGCATGTTCTGATCACTGAAAGACAACACTGTAAATCAATAGCTCGCAGCAGAGCAGCATATGGGAAATTCAGTCACAGGCATTTGAAATGATAAATCCTGCAGGCAAAGGTTGGTGAATTCATTTACTTATCTTCAACCAAACAGCCATACAATTCAAAGGAATTGGTTCTGTGCTGCTCATTTTTGTACTCGCTCCCAGCCTCTCCTCTTGGCCCTGCTCAAAGCCTTGCAAGAGTCAGAAACCATGCTAAGATCAGAACCAGAGTGGCCCGTGATGCAGAAACACGCGTGCACAGGGCCAAGAGAGAAATCTGAGGAATGCACAGAATCAAGCCCGTGAATTTCATAAGCGTTTCACAATTTCCAAGTGCATTTTACCCCTTAAGGCATATTAGGCAAGGACATTTTTCCTCCTATCTTCATGAGACATCGATCTAATTATATTGCTTTTCTAACCTATAAGAATAAATCAGCAAATGTAAGGTGTCTGTCTAAGAGACCCAGCAATTTTTACTTGACTGTAGAGGTTTTCTGACAATAGTTTATGTGAAGCACAAACAGCATGAAAACTAACAACGCTCCTGTAGCTTACAACGCATGCTGCATACCTTGCAGTTAGGAGCAAACTTGAAAATAACACGGTATGTATAAACCTTTGTAAGAAATGTTCTAAAAATTGCTAGACAGAAGCTTCATGATCTGCATGACAAAGTGGGGTGTAGTTAATTATACAAACTAGTTTCTACTTCATATATACACAAAACAACATGGTTTTTTTTCCAATCGCTGGGCAAAAATCTTTACGCAAATTTAAATGGATGGCCATTTTTATTCCAAGCAATAAAAAACCACTTACAGCAATTCCCTGGAAAAAAAATGCAAAAAATAAAAACCCCAAGGTTACGAAGTGTCACAACTTGTAATCTCCCCTTGCTAGGACTCGTACATATTTAAATACTTTAATGCTGCTTCAAAGGAGAATGCTTCAAAGCAGAATCAAAGTGGGAACATATTTTAAAGTGACAGATCTAATAATAAATTGCTCTTTCTGCTCTCCACTTCCCTAAGTGTCCTCAACGAAAACATGAATTTATTTACAACTAAAGGGAGCAATCATTTTCTTTTGATGCAGGAGCAGACAGCTTAGAAGTCTGAACAAAATATTCAAACTACAGTGACTGCAAATGAGCATTCAATGTATTTGCCAATAGTTGCTACATAACCACCTCCGAGAAAGCTGTTCTCAGTTACCAGTGCTCAATATTGCTTGAGGTTAAGATGTCTAAACCCTTCACAGTCAAGACACAGCTTCATACTCTCAGGGTCAAAGCAACACACAATGCAATTCATACAGCAGGGAAGCTCAGACGCTCCCCCTCCATATCTCCCAAAATGATAAACATCCACCGCTCTTGTTCCAGCTCTTGTGCTGGTTTGTATAAGACACTGGGACAGCAGCCCGCCTCCTTGCTGAGCTCGTGCTCTAGAGAACTGTTTATATTTCATCAGTTACATATAAAATGAATAGGGAAGGAATTCATCACTCCTCCCACAAATACTTTTATTGCTTCTAACCTCTCAGGATGAGTCTCTGAGTGAAAATGGGAATTAGATCTGCTTGGAGGTTAAGAGTGCCTATTGCTCGTACCAACATCACTACCAATAGCTCCATATTGAAGAACAAGAAGCTCTCCTCACTGCAAACGTCACAGGAAGCAAGATCAAAGCAATATATAAGTGGCAAAGACTCTTCAAACTTTAGAAAAGCTCATACCCTTTCAGATTTAGTTGATTAGATTGCCATACTTTACTACATTTTACTTCCTTTCTAGTCTAAATAGGACCCCTGGACATTCCCCGTCCTTTCTCGCTGACCAGAGAGAAGAAGTTCTGGTGCTTTGCTCTACCTAACAACTGCACCTCCGATGAAGGGGGAGATGTGCAGCTTAAGCAGAGACAAATACAGTTATTATTGACTAATAATTAACTACCATAACACTTGGCACAAAAGAAGCCTGAAGAGAGCAATATGCAAATATAAATCTAAAGGGATTACTCATTCCATGCTGCAGAAAGTAAGCCTGAAGGGAAGTTAAAGTTGTCTGCTATAAGGCTTCAGCTAGGCTGCCCTGCAATGCTGTGCTGCACTTATCAGAAAGCTGTCTCTGGCACATCGGAGGAATGTCACACACAGCTGGAATGGTCTATGAAGCATTCAGAAAGTTATCTTTCTAGAGACGATAACCAGAAGTCACAGCCTCAGCCAAATTCAGGGTTTTTTTTTTTTTTTTGCTCATCAACCTCAGATTTGTAATTCTTGAATTCAGGTTCCCTGCCTCCCTTTGAGGACATTTTCCATTTTACTTACTCTTCTGCCTCTCAGGTTTGCAACGGTATAAGCTCACTGTCATGAAACACTAAGAAAATCCTTCTTGAGTATGCCGAATGAGATTCATTACCTGCCTAAAGCAGAGCTTCTTGTCTAAGATAGTGTCCAAACTTCTTCTATGATCAGTGCAAAATCAAGACAAAGCCCAAACCAGATCCACTCAGAAGGGCAATTCATCCCAGCACCTAAATGACCTAATTTAGGACAGGATGAACTGAATTGCTCTCTGGAGGTTCCTGACAACTGTTCACTAATCACAGAAGTCCAGATGACTTCTAGATGTCTAAACTAAGGGAGATGAACCTCCTGCCAAACTATCTGCAACTACACAGTTCATCAACACTAAAAGATCATTTGACAACAGCTTTGTAAGGGGTTGTGGATGCTTTTTGGGAATACATAGTACAGCAAGAATCAGGAGAAAAACCCAATTGCTTGTATGCAGTTGCGTGACATCTTAGTTGGAACCGATCTGCAGACCAAGTGAATGAACAATGTTTGCCCAGTAACCCTTAGGACTCCCACTGCTTGTGACACCAGGGCATAAAGTCCTGCAGATTATTGAAAATTTATATTGTCCAGATCCTGCTTATTAAAAAAAAGAGAAAAATCAGGTCAGGATCTCGTATTTTCTCATCTTTGTTTTCTCTCTAGAAGTTCCTTTGGAAAAGGGGAGCTGCAGGAAAGTTGCATACTGAAAAGGCACTTGGGATTTTTCCTTCAGCTGGGTCAAGGCAAGACTTTTGTATTGTGCATCTTCTTGAAAAATCTCTCCTACTAACAGCAAGAACAGTCTTGTTCTCCATTTCCCTTCCATCCACTCCTAACCATGTGAGAGCCAAATGCATACAAATATTTTAAATGAACAACTAATGTTCATATAAACTGCAGCTTAGGTCATCAAAGGTTTGAAAGAGCCCAAATTACTTAACTTCCTCAACCTTGCACTTGTTCCCACATGTGTATGACAGCAAGGAGGAAACAGCTCTGAAGAAAACAGGAAAAGTTCAAACTTGCACACACAGTGTCTGGCAAGAGCTTATTTTTAAAGCTTTCCCACATGAAAGAAACTAAACAATCAAAGCAAGTAAAAACAGAGTTTATACTATTAAAATATGACCAATTATGTAAGTTAGAACAAACTTGAAGCAAAAATAATTTATAAAGCATGACAGTATTTGAGACTTTGGCATATAACACACAATGTTACTTATAGAGGCTCTAAAAGAAGAGCAGAAAAAGTCACAGCAATGGAGAATGTTAAACAGCACCGAGAACTGGCCGATCCAGCCACTGCCATCACTTTACCGGTCCTCAGAGCATAAGGATCTCTCTCCTTTGCACATCACCATAAATAACAAGAGATCAGTCTTTACAATTACACCTAGAAACAGAAGGAGGGGTTAGGTGACAGAGACTTGTGGGCTTCACTGAGAAGCTACGATCCCGTCACCAGAAAGCAATGATAACAGAACGAATGACTGCAGTGTGGGAGGACGACTCTGGACAGCTAACAGATGGTATTTAAATAAGCAAAATCCTACAGTACTTTACTCTTAAAGCATTTCTCACGTTTCATCACAGCACAGGACAATTTTCTTTTAAGGAATGAAGGTATACCAAAGAATGAATCACAGAACTGAACACAATGGGATGATGGTTTGAAATCAGTGGCATTCACTTTGATTCAAGCACTCAAACTATATTTGATCTGCTTATTATACCAACACTGAAGCACCAAAACAGATTAAAGGCAGTTAATTGAGCATGGAAAAAACTCTGAATTTGCTGAATCATAAAATTCTCACTGTAAAAGAGCATTCTGATATAAACTGGATTTCCTACTACAGATGTAAAATCTAATTATATTGTTTTATTATGCATCTTAAAAGGATGGACTTATAATGCATGAACAAAAACCACAATGGATACAAAACCCATTCTATTTTGGGAACGAGGGCACAGAGACTCCTACAAGAAGCAAGTCCCTTTCTCTCATTATTACCTGGCTACTTCCTGTTGTTTGGAGACTCAGACGAAGAATTTCAAAAGGCAGCTAAGACCTTTACATGCCCTATTGCCACTAACTTCCATTAGTGCTTCCATAGCAAGACTCCTTTATATACCTTGGAAAGCTGCAGTCAAATTATGATTTATTTCTGATATTCAGAAATCAAAAAGACAACTCGTACTTGACACAGTAGCTTGGAAGTTCATGCAGCAGCTCTAAGACTTTGAGGTCAGATAAAACGTAACTGGACACTAATCAAAGGAAGCACTTGGAATGAGCCATTTCATCTCAGGAAAATCTTGCCGTGCCTAGGCAATTGGTTTGTTTGTTTGATAAACTGGGTGAGCAGGTTAAATGCCTTCAAATTTGTTACTGTAGAAGGCTACAAAGCACAAGATGCACTGAATCTAAAAAAGAAAAAAAAAGTGACACTATAACTGCAAATCTTTTAGATGCTATTACAAGCTCATGTAATTAATGAGACCACTGGGAAACAGTGCTGTGTTAAGACCTGTATTTTGGAATCTGGCCAAAATCAACTGTTTTAAATAATCATCGTCAACTTAATTGAGGAAAAGATGCTCATAAACCAGAGCGAGAAGCCTTCAAATATACAGGGACGTCTATGATTCTCACAACACTTACTGCACTATGTCTCATCAGCAAAAATTTCAGGAAAGGGTGGGAATGCAATTGTAACACTACCTGGGTATAAAAAAAGTGTGAACAGATTTTTATAGCACAGACGGCAAGTTAGGATTTTAGTAAAAAGTTAAAAAGGCTGAGGACACCTTCTATTCTTTATTTTTTCCTAGAAAAAATAAATTTGGGTGCAACAAAGTCCAAGTTATTTAATAATGGTTATTACAGTTCTCACAAAAAGGCTCTTCTGTGCCCAGGAATTTCTGGGTTTCTTTCGTAACTGACTAAAGAGTTTATGGAAACATCCCCCTGCCCTGCACATGAACCAAAACACCAGAAATAGGAAAACCTTGATGCTGTTTCCTGCTTCAAAGTGAAAAGCAGCATGCTTATCGCTGAGCATCCTTCATCTGAGGAAAAGAAGGCCTCGGGATATCAAAGCAGGCACTTTTTGGTAATAGCCCAAGAGTTCGCCAGTTTTGATTTTATGTCCCAGGTCAGCTCAGTCGGGCATGCAGGAACTTTTTAGGCTGCAGAATGACGTGTTTCTGGAAACCTATAACCTACTCACGCCTTTCACTGGTGAAATTAGAACATTAATATCTTCATGTACATGAAGAACAAATCCATTTCTCTCATAACTCCTGCAGCACATGTTATTTTGCTACGGTGAGCTGTGGCCTCTTCTTACTGTGTGCTGCAGAATGTGTTTGGCTATGTTATGCTACGCACCTTCTACCTTTAAAAGAAGTTGCACTGGTAACAGTGCTCAGGAGGAGGAAAGTAGTATTTCTGTTGCAGCTGGCTCCTCCTCATTTTCAAAGCATAACAAATGTAACGGTATCCTGCTCTTTCCACATCATTAGAGCCCAGAGGAATACATCTGAAATCAGCCAAGCAGCAAACCTACCAGAAGAGCTGAGTCTGCTACACTCAGCGCTTTGTTCTCAGCTGGAAAAGCTATTGCACGTGCACGTACAAGAGATGGATGGAGATTCAAGATGCCTATTGCTGCTCTTAGTTACTACAGCTGGCACCACAATTCATTAAGTAGTGGCATTTCAATACCCTCATTTTATATTATAGTTTTTAAATAAATTGATAAAGCAAGAAGAAACATTTTCTACCAAACTGCACCACGGACAAGACTTCTGGGACCAGCACAGTCTTTTGGTTCACGTTTTCAGTCAATCACATCCACTGGTTTTGTGGTCTAAGGTGTAGGAACGGGAAGCACCAAGATAGAATGGGCTCATGGAATACAGTTTGCATGAGAAAAGAAAATAATTCTCGTTTCTCCTTAAAATTCACCTTTAAGAGAGACAGTCTAATTTTGCTTTGCTAAAATTTAGAAACACCCCTCTTACTATGAGTAGTTGACAATACACCAAAAAAAAGGAGACATTAGTTTTCTCCCGCGTTAGAGCCAGTGCTCTAGTTACTAACGTCATTCTCTCAGTGGAAGAATTTCTTTTCATCGCTGTTTGAATGGCTGCTCAGGTCAAGCAAACAGACCCATCAGTTGTCAGCGTACTCTAAGGCAAGGCAGAGAGCAGTGGCAAGGTGCGTGCTCTTGGATACAAGTTTATAACCTCAGCAGCAGCATTTAAAAATAGAAACCTTTTTTTTTTTTAAAATTAAACTCTAGAGACAGAAACAAGAATTACCCAATGGTATTTCCAATATCTATTGATTATGATCATTAAGACAACTGTTTGCCTTGAAATCCACTTCTACACAGACAATCTGAGAAGGGGAATTACAGCTAAGAACTTACATGGCCTTTACGTCTTAAACACGATACAAAATATGCACCGAGGATTTCCAATCCATGGGCGACTGGAGCTAACACGCACCCTTTGCTGCAGCTCTGCGGAGCGAAGTGCTCTGCAGCCAGCTGCGTGCTCAGTGCGGCAAGACAGGTCGCAAGAAGCTCACGCTCTCCGTGCTGCCTGACAGCACTAAACCCAGCCCTGGGTTTTGGTTTCGTAAGTTGTGGTTCTGCCTCTGGAGCTTCCAACCAGACACATTTTCCACATGCAATTAAGTAATGGTGAGTGAGTTGTTGTACATGACGTTTAATTTTCAATAGCTGGGGAAAGTAACATGGGAGCTGCAGGCAAGATCATTAATCTCCTCCAGATCCTCTGTGCTGCCAAGTATAGCAACTCATTCTTCACTGCACTAATGCTGCTCTTCCATCATTTCTGTGTATGCTGTACCAGACAGAGCCATGTGAGTAAATGTACACATTTATATGCATTCACCCACAGATTATTACATTGCTCACAGGTAAGCTGTGTATGAGCGAAGAATATAAACCAATTTCAAGTATGATGTATATGTTGGTGGGAAGACCACATTATAAAATGGCATAGGGATAAGTGCCCAACGAAAGTCACGGCTGGAATAGATGCATTTATGAAATTCCAATATATTAAAGCATATACGAGTTCTGGGAAAGAGGCAGCTTCTTCTCAGACCTCCCACCCAGGGTCATAAGAGTAACACTTCCTGAACTACTGAGTGAACACATGGACGTGTCCTTAATTCACATACAAAGAGGAAAAATTTTCATGCTTGGAGTAAAAGAAAAGATGTCTAGATGTAATTCATATGCAGATGAAAGGATGTTTTATCATATTGCCTCCTACAGAAGCCATCCCAGTGCTCCTTGTCAAAGTCAAGCTCCCCTGCTGTACAAATAAGCCCTAGTTCACTTTTTAAATCCTCTTTTGATGCCCATGCTCCATGTACTCCACCCACACTTGCCTGCTCCTCTCACAGCAGCTCCCTCTCCAGCCCCAAGCCTCTGCACCATTTTCACTCCCTGCTGGCAGTCTGGGTGAAGCAAGCTGCCCGCCCCGTCTTTGTGCTGGCAGAACCAACCTAAAGCACTTTAGTGAGAAGCAGCTCTTATCAGGGTGCTCTCAAGCCCAAGAGGGACAGATGGCTCAAGTCTTCAGCAGACACACCTAAAATAGGCATTCAATTACATTAGTTTTTTTTTTTTTTTTTTTTTACAGTATTAAAGAGAACTCTTCAACTGTTCTGAGAATAGTCAAGGAAAAGGTTTATTTCACTTCAAAGAGAACTAAGCAAATTCAGCATTTTCAAAACAAGATAAATATGTAAACATGTAATGTAATAGGCTAAAGTGCAAACAAATGTTTTGATGAGAACCATTCTTACCGTATGAAAACTAGCTTGACCTTTGATGGGGCAGTCTTAATGATTGCAGAAGCATTCTGATGACTTCTTCCATATAATATCTGATTGTTTATCTGTTAAAAGAAAATGAAGATTTTCATGTAAGTGGACAGGTATGCATTGTTTTAATTTATACCACCAAGACTTCCAAATCTATTGTGGAATAAAGAGATAAGACTTAAAGAAAATGCGGTCCGCAAAACATAAATCGCCTAACTTTTGAGGTTCTTGCAGACAGGAATACCAACGTTGCACTGATAGATATACCTCTCTGTACAGGGTTGTAGAGGCAGAAATACCAGGGCTGAGGCACTAAAAGCCTCTGTCAGGCACAACTGCAGAAAGACATCCCATAATAAGCACATCGGAGGAGACAGGCACTGCTCAGCTTGGCCTTGGACTGCCCAAGGCTGCCGCCCCTTCCCTCAGCCAACTACTGGATGAGGATGGTGAGTAGTCTGCAACTCAGCAGCAACACTTTAACCATTTCTCATCGGCTTTCTTATCATGCCTTTTGAAAGGAAAAATCCTAATTTGATTTTAAGAACATCCTCCTTCTCATACCGATTCCATGACGGACCACAGAATTGCAGCCTTAGAACGGATTTTAAAATACTACATTTTCAACATCTTGGGCTCCAATTTATCAAAGAAAAAATACTGTATTAATAGCAAAACATTCCAAGTTTTATTCTAGACCAATACAAAACAGGAACCAATGCAGAGCTAATTTATAGTCTCATTAGTAAGCCACAAATGAGAAAAATCTTTTTCACAGATCCATAGAATGGATTTTAAGTATTGTTCCCAGATTTTTGGAAAACAACTTGACCTGAGAAGAATCATATAGATACGACAACAGCACAGATTTTGAGACAGACACTCCTATACCTTACCTACTGGCAACTGGCAGTTTAGGAACACTTGCTGTTAAGGTTGTGCTGACTCCTCAGTTCCACTGAAAGAAACAGAACTGATACCCATGGAGAAAAAGGACAATTTAAGGACATGCCACATCACTTTTGCTGTGATGGATCAAACACCTAAGCACAGCAACAGACACCAAGCACTACGTTGGACACTTTTGCCGCATGCAAGCAAATGCTACAGTTTTCAGAGGGAAATAGCTTGGCTTTGATACAGATTGTGTTTCAGGAGTTTTCATTCTGTAGGAACTAGAAGTCTTTTCCCAGTTTGAGGAAAATGAGATGCTTACTGTCTCCCAGTGCCATGCTCAGTAAGTGGGACTTCAACAAGCACAACAGCATCTCTGAGATGAATATAGTAGTTACTTCCAAGCCAACCAAAAGCATACTTAGTATCATACCACAAAAATAACCTGCAGTGTAAAAATGGAATATTTAAAGCATTTCATTCATTTCACAGGCACAGGGCTTGTGTTTAACACCTCGCTCCACCTCAGTCTGCCCACAATGACCTGGGTTTCTTGGGCTTCAGCTCCCCTTCGTCAATGCCTCCCACCTCAGAGGTATCCTAAGAGGATGCTCGCCTTTCAGCTCAGGCATTGCACAAATTGCAGTCATGAAGATCATATGCAGAACATACGGTAGATATGAATACCACAATAAATTTAAAGAAAGTAAAAGCTGAGCTGAGTATGATCGGACAAAACCCACTATGTCAAGAAGATTAACAAAACCCTTGAGCAGTTTCTTAGTTGTACCCTAAAGATTTTCAGATTTACAACTAAGCTGAAGTGAACACTCAGCAAGGTGGTGAAGGAAAGCATCCTCCCCTGACAGCAGGGAACAGGACTACCAGAGCTATCTTCCTTCAACTTCGACAATTTAGACTGGAATAAGCATCAAGATAACAATGATCTGTGGAAGAACAATTATTTACCTACACCTGAATACCTGTAAACATAAACATGGAAACTAATTCAAAGCTACATTTAACATCTCGTATTTTGTCCAAAAGGGAGGGCAAAACTTTAAAGATGAAGGAAAAAAAAATTGAAATTAATAGTATTTGGAGCCACGATGTTAGTTCAGGTTCATGGTTCAGCTCGTTTCGTGTCTTGCTGTCTAAGCAAGCATCAGAGGATTCCAAGCGTGCAGAAGAATCTGTTATTTAACTCTGTCAAAATTCTCACTCCAAGCATCTTGATTAGATTAATGCACCTCTTTGGGGCTGGAGTGTTCATACACCCTTCCAAAGTGAGCAGCCAGCTTCGTTTCAATGCTGCGATTTTTTCCTCCCACTCTTAATTTACAACGTAATATTTACATTCACATTTGATATACCAATGCTGCTTAAAACAATAATGATAGTAGAGCCCAGGAACAATTTACCAGTAATCATAGAAGGGCTTTTTGTTACTCAAAATGTTTGTATTGGATTTTGGTTTTGTATTCCTAGAAGATTTTTTCATTCAAACAAGAAACAACCGGCCAAGTCTTACAGCCTTGCACCATTCAGCCTATTCAGTCATATTGGCAACTTCACAATACTCCCATCTTATTTTCAATGGGTCAAAACAACATGCAAGTTCATCAGTTAAACAAGGACAATGCAAGGACAAGAATAAAACCTCTAACGCTTGATTATTCATTAAGATTGAAATGCAAACCATTTACCTACCAAGTTGCTCACTGTACAAAGAGAGAACCAAGAAAGGTCTACAAGAGTCTGAGCTGGCATGAAACGATCAGCACTGAGGAAACAGCATCACGCCAACATTTGTAAGGGTTTAATATGGTGCTGTCTGCAACTGCCATGGTTGCAAATGTAGGGCGAGAAGCAATATCCTAGGCCACGCTTTGTTACTGAAAGATAAATTATAAAACCAGTGGCAAAAATTAATGCTCAGTTGCCTTCTGGCTTCAAGCTAGACTTGAAACTTCCAGCAAGTTTGTTGACTTAATTTCTCTAAGTTCAGAAATAAATTATTCACTGGGAATCCTGTATGCTTTACAAATTGTTTGGATTTAGTTAAATTACTATCAATTTTTCTAAACAGCAGACTTCTTAGATTAAAATTTATAGTCTTTACTCTGGCTAAATTAATCCTATTCACTACATGTATCAAATAGTCCAAAATTTAATTAGCTGTGAGCTGGGTCTGTAAGTTATAATTATTTAATTACACCAAAATGAAAGGATAATCAAAGTAATATATCTCCACAAGGTTTTGGACTGTCCCACATAGTTATTACAGCCAGTATTAATTTTTCTTTTTTTTTTTTTTTTTTTTAAAAAAGGTCCCTTTCTTTTGCAAAGTAAATTAATGTTCCGTTAGCTTCGGATACCACAATGACAAGCAAAGCACAAAAGCCTACTTAAATAAAAAAAAAAAAAAGAAAACATCTAGAATTTCATAAGCAATGCTATTTTAAATCTTTCAAATTAAATAAAGTAACACGTCAGATTAACCAAAGAGTACTCTGGGAGTCAAAACCTATGAATCTGTGCTTTATTTTTTTCATTAGAGATTAGAAAAGAAAAACAAAGCTTTGACTAAGCAAAAGAAATAAACTGATCTAAATCAACCTCAACTCTTCTTTAAATGTCTCTTTACATAACTTCTTGGAAAGACAGCAGAGAACAGAGAAAGATAAAAACAAAAACATGCTACATGTATGAGGTCAGGTCACCACACTTAAGTTCAATCTTTAATATAACCCTACACTGCTTTATGGCAGATTTTATCACATATCCCAAATGTACTGTTCCCTTCACCTACAAAAGTTCTGTTTTACAGTTTCATACGCTGAAGTAGCAGAAAGTACAAACTCACAGAAATCTGAACTCTTAATTTAAGAGAAAAAAATTTAAAGCTTTGTTTGCTTCTCAAACTTTAATTTGCAGAAGAGAAACATTAGATATGGATATTTTTTTAAAAAGAGCACTGTTTTTACTATGTGGCAGTAATGGAAATCCATAAAATTAGTATCATCTGACTTTTATGAAAATCAAGTTAAATGATACCCCAAAGCTAGTAAAAGAACTGGCACAGCTTTCTATAATAATTATTTCTTTGTACCAGTGCATTAGGTTCCTTCTAACCACAGGAATTGTAGCATTTCCAGATACAACCAGACTCTGAAACAATGGGAAGAGTTTCAAAAACTTTTTGATGAGTCAAATTATATAGACTGAAACCCCATAAAATACACCAAACCCCCAAATAATAGAGCACGAGGAAAACACTGGAAAGAAAAAAATAATTAATTAGAATGTGAATTCTTCTTTCCTCACCAAATTTCTTGCCCGGAACACATTCAAACACGTGCATCACCTAAAGTGATCAACAGACCATAAACTCCACAAAGACAGAAAATCTCCTGCCCCGCATTGCGGTTCAGCTTTGCCGTTGGCTCGGCAGGCAGCTGAACCCCGTGGGTCCCCACCTAGAGAGCGCAGAGAGAGAGACAGGATGACAGAAAACCGCAGATTGCCTGTGCCCTCGTGCACAACCAGCTTTCCGATTACAGCTTTATCTTATTTGCAGCTTTAAAAATCACCACCCGACACTAACCTTAATTGGTACCTGTACACAAAGTACATGAAAAAAGTATTTGTATCCTCCCATGAAAAGACCAGAAGGACACTATCCCTCTGCATTACCTTCAGTAAATGAATCTTAAGAAGAACAGAAGCTATGACTATTGTGTTTAAATAGGAATAAAAAAATAAAACACCAGAGTTAATCATTCAAGATGACTCTTCTCGTGTGAAAACCTCACTGTCTTTCTACATTCAAGTTACTGTCCCTCTTGAGGGATAGTGCCCCTTGCCTAATCCAAAGTAACTGTCTTGACACAGGAGAAACATAACAATCCCACAACAAATAAACTGAGAATAAAATGCCAGTCCCCCGCATTCTAAAACAGAAGTGGCATTGTGAATTTGGGTGGGTAGTTCATTTAAGTGGGCAAAATACTGATGTATCTGCTATATTATTACAGCATAACATACTTATCTAAGAATCTTAAAATAAAATAGCAATAAAAATACATTTAGCACAGAAGTCCTCTGGCTTTGAGCTACGACAAAAGTGGCATAAAAAAAGAAAAAAATTGCCTCTCATGCAACAGTCCAGAATGAAAAACAGGCAAATTTGTCCAGCAATTCTTGACTATGAACACTAGCTTTCACTCTTTCAAGAAGCGCTGTGGCCTCCTAGAGCAAAACATCCAAACGAGCAGTTTCCTTCCACCTCCTGGCCCATTTTCAGCAAGATAAGCAGGGACACGAAGATGGCAGAAAATCCCAACATCAGTAATTTAGCATAACAGGGCTCTGAACAGCTTGGTTTATTAATAGAACACAGTTGACTCTCTTGTGGAGAGATGATAATAACAGGGTGGATTATTCAGTGTGAATAAAACCTACCAACAGGACAGACCCATGCAGAGCTCACGAGCAGCAGGGCTTAACAGCACAGGTACAGCACCACGTGAACACGCTGCGGGCCATGCTGGGCACAATCAGCCACGGGACTAAGCCCAAACTAATAAGATACGAAGCAGTGCAGACACCTGCACTAAAACAGCAAGAGTGCAAGGCGGGAGCACCACAGATGGTTTCTTTGCTTGGAAAAAGAACTGAAAAGCAGAACTTGTGTCATGTAAAAAATACATTCTTTTGCACAGGGACCAAATTCTGACCCAAGTAATTTTCCTCCACATATGAAAGTAGGATGAAAGGACCCTCTCCCTCAAAAAGCTGTTTTCTCCAGGAACATACCCATCCAAAATACATCACAGAAGATGTATTAAAAAAATAAGGATTACATACAATTTTTAATGTGACCTGCATTTCACTCAATGTATAGGCCAGATTGACTTTGAAAACGAGCCAGGATCATGCCCCCAAAAGACTACTGTTGTTTGCAGAAGCTAAAAGTGAGATGATATTTCATTAATTCAGTGACAAAAGACTTTATGAATAAGGAACTGAGGCAGTCTGGCAGTATGCCACATCCTTCAATTGAATCCAATCAAACCCCAGTTCAAAAGAAAAATGAAGAGGTAATATCTATCTGTCTATCTATAGCTCTCTATATATCTCCATCCCATTAACCTTACCCCCATCAACAGCCATGGGGAATTATCTGCACACACTGTAGTAGCATCCACCGTTTTAACGGAGCAACACTAAGCAACAGGATTCACTGGGGCAACCCAGGACAGTGCAGAAATGCTAGAGCCTTCCTAAGATGTCAATCCCTTCTCTTGCCGATACGCTCTAGTATTCAAAACTGATGCGTAATCAAAGATGCAGGTGCAAATATAGGCAGTTAGGTGAGGGTTGAGGGTGGTCTATTTGCTAATGAACAGATGAGAATACCAGGAAAAATGACCTCAGATACTTATGAATGAAGTGGATGCAAAGTCCAATACCTTTTTTCCTATGGAATAACTACGTATTTGACCAGTGGGCAATGGCCAGCAGCTCAGTCTGCAGGTAGGGCAATTTAATACCTACATGCAGTGAAGCACTACCCAAAGGAAGAGAAGTTAAGTTGCTTCATCAGTAAAGATTGTCCATCCAGACCTCTAAATGAGGGAAGGATACCATGGGAGAGATAAAACGCTTCTGCGACCAACAACGATACTCACAGTCTTTAATTTTATGTCTTCAACTGGAGAAAACCAAATAGTCTGGATTCTGTCATTTCCTCACTTCTGAACACTTGCATTTGCCATTAATGCTCTTTTAATGCATTTTGTTGTAAAAGACACAGCAAGTAAAGCCGGTTGACCACCTTGACCTCTGCATCACTGGCATGGAAGTAGCATGAAATCATACTGGAGATATTCAAAAGCCACCTGGACAGTCCTGGGCACCTGGCTTGAGATGGCCCTGCTTGAGCAAGGGGAGTTGGACCAGATGACCGCCGGAGGTCCCTTCCAGGCCCAACCATTCTGTGATATTCCTACCTCAGTGACCCATATACTTCTTGGGTATGAGGATTCCTAATGGTTACTGAAATAGTTATTGAACCTAATGGTTATTAAGAAAAAACCTGCCAGTGTGAATGCCCATTAGTTCCATTTCAATGCTATTTGCATAACACTGAAATGCTTTTAAAAGACAAAAACCTGAGCTGTGAATAATTGACCACTGGTGTGAACATGAGACGTCTGTACATGCCTAATGCACAACCCATTCCTTTGTAATACAGGATGTTTTGACACTGGATACATACTCACTGGGGACCAGAATGAGATCACTACATCCTTTCATGTAAGTAATCGCACTTCTGCCCACTGGTGACACACCTTTAATTTGATCGCAAAGGTAAACAAGCGAGGTAGTTACTAAAGTCTCTTTGAACTTCAGTTTATTTGAAGTTTAGCATTTTTGAGATGGGGAACATCACTTTCCTTCCACTGAAGAAAAAAATCATTTCATCTCCAACTTGACAGGGAGAGGAAGTAGGGCAACACCACCACTTTGGAAAATGCTACTTATAACATGGCTCATGCACACAAATCCCAGGCCTTGAGATAGATGTGATTAATCACAGATGGTGCATCTTTCAAGTACTGCTAGCAATACTTAACATTAGATCAAACAAACACTGCAAGGAGTAACTCGTGAGATATAAGAAAACTTCAGTGGACCCTTCTTTGTGGGAAAGTATTGATGCAAAAGGCTCTACCTTTCCTCTACCAGGAACTACCTGGTCTATGATATGCACAGAGGAAAACAGTACCATGAGTCCTTTCAACTGGTATACACCCAAAATTCGTCAATTTTAATTTTTTTACCATTAGAATTTGGTGCCAGGGACAGAATGAACATAAATTTGAAGGAGAAAGTAATTTTCCTACCCTACTCCAGTATGGTATAAACCTTCATACCATTTATCACACTTAAAAAGAAAATAATAAACTTTCAGATGGTGCTATTATTATAGCAAAACAAGTCTTTCTTGTACTATGTGTATTGAAAACCCATAATTACAGAACTGTTAGACAATGACAAATGCTTAGACAATTCTGAGTACTTCCAAGGTATCTCCAGGCAGTCAAATTGCTCTTTCTCAAGTCAAGAAATGTGAGAAAATAGGTGGTTCTGATGGCACAGAGAGTTGCTGAAGGATGGAAAAATCACCACCCATGGAGAGCAGTAGGTCAGCATATACCTGCTCTTCAGTGAATGCTTCTCTCTAAAGGAAAGATCCCCAGGGATGGCTGATTTTTTTAAACTGCTGAAGCAATCATGATGTGGGGAACCACTGCAGGTACTGCAGCGAAGTGTCACTTTGCAATAGCCAAAAATCAGATGAAGTGTAGGAAATCTGCGTTTTCAACCTGAAGGTGAAGCAAGGAGATAGGAGAAAAAGTGAAGACAAAATACTCTACTTGCTAACAAGCTCTCTTGCCTTGTGCGTGAACTTGTGCCAGACACGACTAAAGAAAATAAGTATTTTAAGTTACAACAGATCAAAACAGATTACAGCATGAAATTTATTTTCAGGATGGGGAATATCCCTGTCATCTGTAAAAACACATATGGTAACTTTGAGGGGGTTTTGGTTTTTTTTTTAATGTAAGGTGTGAATTTCCCTGTAAAACCACATATGCACTACAAGGATAGATTTACTGTCCCCTTCCCGCCTTTCAACAGTCCCTCCCTAAGCATAGCTTGTGAACATGCTGAGAGCACAGACTTCACTGACAAGACATTAGTTTTCACAGGCCAGTGATTTTTGTTTCACTGAAAATACATTTACCTGCCAAAGGCCAAGTTCTCAGTTGGCATAAATCAGTGCAGCTCCTTGCCTCAGCCACCTAATTCCATTTGCAGGCTTTATTTAAGGTTCAAATGATAGCTTCACATATGCCTCTCCCTCTCTCCATATGAACCCTGCTTCGTAGTTAAAGGAAACACTTACCTCTAGAAGTTCATCGCCAATATGCATCCTTCCATCTCGTCCTGCAGGTCCATCTGGATTGATACCAACTACAAAGATGCTCATACGAGAGCGGTCCTTGTTGCCAGCGAGACTCAGTCCGAGCCCATTTTTGTCTTTCTCAAGCTCAATAATGTGCAACTCTCCTGGTAGATCAGCATATCTTTGCCTGATTTTTTCTAGAAAGATCAAACATATAATGAGTTATAACATAAAATAACTTACATGCAGATGTTGAAGAACACATACAAATATGCTAGAAATTGATGGCTTCTCAGCATTTAGTCTTTGTTAACAAAGGTCTTTCCAGCACAGACTCTAAAATGTCATTTGCTGTGCCTGTATCACTCGCACAGCAAAATGCAGCATCAGCTGCAAATACTATTCACATTAAAACTGCACTGTTTTAATTATTTGTACAACAGGCTGGTTCTAAACCAAAAATTTTTGAAAGGAGGGTAAACAAGGGAATTCCAGAGGCACCTCAATCTTACCTTACAAGAACTATCAATTTCAGGAAACTCTCATAAAGTTAGAGCTGGTTAATTAACCACTGTGGGAAACTGAAATGCTTACACTGCAAACATACTGCAAACTCACATCTCAAGGTAGAATCTTTTACTTTTGCTTCTTTCTGGTGACTCAGGAATATGCTTACCATGCTGTGCTTAACATTATGTGCTACTGTGCAGATGATTACTCAAAGCAGATGTCAGTGACAATGTATATGAATGATTACATTTTTAAATGCAGCCTCACTTGGCATTAAGGTAGTTATTTGTCTTTCATCTACATTTCAACCATTTCTGTGACAGAGTGCAGTATACTTGCAAAGTTATTTGGAGCACACTGTATGCCTGCGGACGCTGACAGTTTAATCTGAATGTCTTTTCACCACTGGCATGAAAACATCTGTAACTACTGTTTGTGAGGGTCAATCACAGAAAGTGTGAATTTTTTTTCCTGTCTGATTGTCCTTTGCAGATTTTAAAGCCAGCTTCATAACACCACCTGCATCCAATGCTTCAGCTGGGCCACGCATTAAAAAAAGGCAAGTCAAAGTATTTTGCTGTGGCTGGATGTCACCTTTAGTATAGAGCCCAAGGTGAAAGAAACTGCTGCATTATGCATTAAGAAGAGGAATAAGAGATATTATATGTTCAACTATATCCCTGCGTCAGCAGCAGTAGCTAGATCAATATTAGCTATTACCATTCTACCAGGGAAGTGTATTTTAATAGTATGATTTAACCACTGTAGTGAATGTTCCCATGACAACAAGGAAGAGGGGAAAGGGCTGGGGAAGGTGAGAGGGAAGCAACTAAAAGTGAATAAAAACTGCTGAGAAGTCAGACAATGAAGTAGAGGTGTTGCTTCCACGGCCCCTGTGCAGGCTGCCGGTGTGATTTAGCCAAACTTGGGTCCACCCCAGCGGCTCTCCTCTCAGAGGGTCCTTCTTCAGCAATTCTACCAGCAGCCCCTCGTGCTTCGGCAGAGACCGCTGGGACAGGGGGAGCAGTCTCCCGTCTCCAACCCTAGATGCACCCGAGAGCATGACGTACACTCAGAGCAACACAGACAAGAACCAGCTCTCCTGTTGCTGTATTTACAGGCTGGCATTTTCCTGCCGTGCTCAAAATCCCTGGTGGCCTGCAGCCTGAGCCTAAAAACCTGGGGGCGTATGTTAAGGGTGAGATGTAATCCCTGGAAAGCTGTAAAGCCCTACAGAGGTCTGCACAAAATCAGAATATCATAAAAAATTAGAAAACTCATTTGTTACTATCAATTATATGCCAAAAATTCATATAACTGCATTAAATGGTAATCCATGTAGCTGCACAGTTCTTTAATATATTTCTTAACTAATGGGGTCAAAATGTAATTAGAGGTGTGATTTGCTACTTGAATTTGGAAAGTGTTTTTTTTTCTGCTTAGTTTGCAGGATACCTCCTGCCGAAGAAAAGCAAGCGAGGAAAGGTCTTGAAAACAGTGCTTCTGAAAGTACAGCAGATGCAAGCACATACACAGCCACACACGTTTTCTTCACACTGCTGAGGTTTAATATTCTTTTCCCATTAAGCGAAGTCCAGACCTGAAGAGCACTAAAACATTTTCTGCCCACCACAATTAGACAAACCACTCATTACAGCACAGCAAGTAGCTGCAGCGTATCCCAGCCATAAGAATATTAAGAACAAGTCATCAGCAGAAAAGGGATTTCTTAGCAATTGCACTTTTGTGGATAAAGCAAAGAATCAGTGCTCTGGAGGGATGCTGTTGACTGATCGTTGCTTTGCCACAGCTCCTTCCCTTGCTTGTTTTACATGGACAACACATCTCACTTTCATTTGCTAGGAGCAAAGCGCACGTTTAAAGCATGTTTTTAGCAACGGGTACTCGGATGCACAGAAAAGAGGTGAAGGGGCAAGGAGAACACACACGCTTAAACGCTGTACAGATGAAACTGCGCATCTTCAGAGACTGCTTCAACACTCATTTCTTCCTTGTCAGTAAAACTACTTAAAATTCCCCAACACGAGCCTGATGCAGGAGCTGCTCTGCGACACTCTGCACATGGACACATATAGCTCGAGCCTCTATCTGCAGACAGGTGCTGTCTGAGACTACCAGTATCAGGAAGTCTGTAAACTCTGCAGCACTTCCTCCTGCTGGAGCAGTCCAAAAATGAGTTTTCTCACATGGGAAAAATGTTAGCTGTTCAGAAGTACGCATATATTCCCTTCCGATGCTGGGCTGAAACTAAAAGTAAGTTTTAGTCTTCCAAAAATTAGTAGTTAGGGCAATTGCCTGGGATGAGGCAGAGCCCCACTAAAGTTTCTGGTCTCCCTGCATTGGGCCAGCACTGGCCGATGCCTAGCTCAGCACTCCAGCTGTGCCAGTAATCCCCCACTGTGGGAACAAGTCTTTGGGTAAAGAAAAATTTATCTGGGCAAAAACCAGAAACCAACTCCAGGGGTCATCAAGTTGCTTTATTTGTTAAGAGCATTTTTTTTTTTTTTTTTTCCCAAAGGGTCTTCCCTGCTCCCTGGGTTTGAAAAAAATCCATGCTTACAACAGAAGGAAACCTGTGTGGACCAAGCCCTTCATTAAATTATCACATTCATTTACGAAGCAACTATTTGAAACGGCTGAGGTGACTGGAGTGGTAAAATAGTGGGAGACTACAGGGGAAACAATGAAGATGCTACGTGCCAAGCACTGCTTCCAGCCCGGCAGGAGGGCACCGTTATCGAGTGCTGCCGGAGAAGACGCAAGCATGTGTGTACATGTTCACGCACGTAGGGACAAGCAGAGATACCCCTGCTTCTAAACGCAAGCCTCCCTTAGCTGGGCATGCTGTCTGCTTCTAACGCAAGCCTCCCTTAGCTGGGCATGCTGTCTCCTCCCTGAAGAACAGAAGGTTCTGGCTCTCGCAAGCCCCACCTCCTGCAATTAAACACTTCCAAGGGCTGTCCTCACCAGCCAGCCTTGCAGTGTAAATGATAACGCGCTATTCCCAGCGGTGTCATTGCGTTACTCATCCAATCTGCATACAAATATCCTTTGGGCATCCAGCTGACTTCCTATAACATTGTAATCGTATTCTCAGTTTGCCTCTTAATAAGAATCTCATAAGATTATTTTAAACAAGTATTTACTGCTTAAACAAACGTGCATCTAAGGCATCTTCTTTTTAATGCCTTTTTCAGCTGTTTTTTCTCCCCTCCAGCTGGTATCACTTTTCAGTTCTCTGCCTAGCATTGGGGAGCCAGTTAGCATCTGCTTTTGCAAAGAATTCCATTATCTGCCTTCATTACCAGATACTTTACACAAGGCAATTGTAATTCTGTTGTTGCTGCATTACACATGGGACACGGCGTTTCTTGTTTTGGCACTACATGGAGTTGTTTCCACATTCGGTGACAATATGCCTATCGCAACTTCTGCAAACATATCTCACCAACGATACTTAACTAGCTAAGGTTGTATCTAGTGTCTTTTAAAAATACTATACAGATGTAACGTGAACTAAAAGCACAAGTATAAGCTCCTGCAATAATATTTCCCAGTTATATTAGCAGACAATTACATTTCAAAGAGAAACCCTGGAAATGGAAGACAACTGCTTTCAAACAATATACTATTATGCTGCTGCATATGTTTCCCTGCTTCAGCCGCTATTCCTATTATATTAAACAGAGAGATAAAAGAAATAAATGGGGACAATATGGTCAGGATATTGGAGTTTGCATGATCTAGTATTGCAACAAATACACAATTTATCTGCACGGAAAAAACAGACAGCACTTCTCAGGAAGGCAAAAGGCTCTTTAAATTACAAAGATATATAAAGCACTTGCAAAGGGCTGAGGAGCATGCTTCCCAAACCTGCTGAAATCTCCAGTTAAATGAGCTGAAAGGGAAGAGGTGTTTCTTTTGAAAATGGTGTCTCTGCGTGATGCAAATTAGAGTCCATCTAGAAAGGTAAAAAGAGGAAAGAAAAAGCTCTGGATGACTCAGCTAGGTGATTGGATTTAGTACCAAATGCTCAGTATTAAAACTGTCAAGGCAAAATACAGAGAAAAGAAAGGGGGAAAAACACCACAAAAAGAGATGACAAACGATATTTGTATATAGAAGGTGATACTGAGGATTTTACATCCCTCTTGCGTTACCTCAGATAACTATTAGCAACATATGCTGGCTTTTGGAGACTTTACAATGGTCTCATTTATCAGCCTGTGTTCATTTTAATGGTTTTAGCTACCATTTTTATCGCATAGCACATAACATGGTTACAGTCTTAGCCTTTTCTGAGATTACTCTGCTTAGACAGCAGTGCTGCAGCATCACAACCACTGTTTTTCATTTAGTAATGATAGATATCAGAATGCAGCCAGCATCCACTACACAGAGCCAACCTTGCATATCAAACAACTAATTCCCTTCTTGATTTCACTATAAACATTAAAAAAAAAAAAAGTAGGGAGTCCCTTGAAAGCTAACCCTAGAGCTGTGAGGGCAGCACGTCCAATTTACTGATTACAATTTACAAGAACCTAAATAAGCATATTGAAGGGACCATAATTGAACAAATGGGGTTTAGAATTCTCCCACTACTAATAATATAATAAGCTTATTGTTTTAATCTTCCCACTAGCCCTCTATTCAGCTGCAAGGAGGCAGACAGTTCTTCAAACCTTATCTCAAAAGCGATGCACTTGTCTGTTTTCATAAGCTTTAAACTGAAAAATAGAGAGAAGAGAATTTCTGTAATGTTTTCTTAAATTCCATAAAATCATTCCAATTCTTCTCTTAGTGATCAGCATGCATGAGAAAAATAGGGCAGTTGTATTCAAAACTGGCAAATCTAAATGGAAGAGCCAGAGATCATGTTATGACCAGTCCCCCTCCCTCAGGTGGTGAGAGGAGAGGACAGAGGCTGCCGGGGCTCACATCTTTGCAAAAGCTGTTATCTCCAAACGCGTGGGCAGGGAACATCCCTGCAGTGGGATGCTGGAGCTGTGGGTTCCCCATCTGACCCAGAAACTCAGCATCCCCTACAACCTCCCTTTGACAGCCACACCATCCCTTTGGCAATGCTTTGCTTCATGTACACCATTTGGAAGTCATTTACCAAAACTGAAGTGATGATTTTTAGAGAAAAATAAACCCCAGCATTTCTATTATTCTTTGGCACACTTCAGTGAATGCTCCCACCTTGGCACGCTTCAATTAATGCTCGCACCCCAAGCCCAAGTCTGTCATATACAAGGAAAGAGGAGGGGAAAAAAAAAAAAAAAAAAAAAAAAAGCTCCGTGGCTGGATTTCTCATTTCTCCCCTTCCTCCCCAAAATACTGTGAGCCAAAATATTATAACATTACTTTTAAGTACATGAGGGAGACAGCATGCACAAGGTGCCACACAGACAAAGCCTTCTTTAGATGAGCAGCTAAAGCGTGGGCTTTGATACTCTCACAAGTACAACTCACCCAAGCTGAAGTGAAAAACAAGCATGCAGTAAACTCTTGTGAGATGATATTCTTACCCTAACTTGAAGACTGCCTCTTTTCTTCTTTTTTCGTGTGAAGGATTTGGGCTATTATTTGTGATATCTGAGTTTCTTTTCTTCTCACTGCTCCCTTCAGCTGAGGCTCCCATTCAATTTTGCTCCTCTCATGCCATGCAAACACTTGCAGCAGCTTCTCAGCTCACACAAGAAAACTCTCCTTCTCCTCCAACACTTTCCTTAAATGGCACTGTCCCCCACATCACTTTTTCTAGAGTGTAAGGTAAAAATTTCTGCTAGTGATTTTTAACTAATCCAGGAGAACAGGTATAATGAGATTCTCCACAATCCACTTCAAGTACCATTTCATTTTGTTCCTGTGAGCAGGTGACATTTAGAAACAGTTATCATTAATTTTTTCTTCCTATTATCAAGGAATCGTCACACTCAAAGACAACAGTGGAGAGAAAAGTGACATTTAGCCCTGGCTGAAAACCAGGGTAACTGCAGTCCGTAACATGAGGGAGCATCTCCAATGCTTGCACTATCTCACATCAACATTTTGAACAAATGGAATTCTTGCCAACAGGTTTTTTTCCTCATTTCAGGCCCAAAGCTTCATTCTAAAGATGCAGTTTCATTACAAAACATTTAAGTTCTCCGAAGAAGAGATATTGTATGTTTTTCTTTTTTAATTAGATGACAAGGACATGATGAGTCTATTCATACCAATGTTTACCTGAGATCTTTAACATTTTTAAAAGGACATTTAGTGAAAGTGTGGTAAGCAGAGCATCCTGATGCTAATAATTGCTGATTACAAGGGAATCTGCCCTCCCCTGCACACAATACTTCCACTCATTTGCCTTTCAAATGACGCATTAACCCTCATCAGAGCACTCGGGTTTCCTCAGAAGTGACCTCCTCTGGGTGCTGTGATCTCGCAATCAGTCTCTCCGGTGGAGCGCTGACGCTGAGCTCGCAGTTCCTCCGCACCAGCTGACGATCCCGCAGTCTTACAGGCTTTGGAGGAAAGGACTGGCAAAAGCTGCCCGTGTGTTTCTTGCCTGCTGTCCTGGGACTGATAAACTGGTGGTTTCCACTAGATGGGAGACACACCAAATGGGCTAGCTGTTGGAGCATCATACTGCCACTAGTTGATTAAATAGAGTCAAACAGCAACAAAGACATTTTTCTTTTGATAAAATCCTCTATGAGGATACAAATAGCTATGTGCAAAAATATATCACATCATGGTTGATGTTTGGGCCCACAAAAGGCCCAGCTGAAGGCATTCTGAACTAATTACATCCTTAAAATGTGGGGTAGCCTCAAAAGACAGCTGCTGTAGACCCTATTTTTAAGCTGTTGGAAAGATAACTGAGAAAAATCCCATAAAAAAACCCTCTACTGTATAATATTGCAGTATATTACATTGTACCATGCAGTTTAAGTCATCTAAGGGCAAAATACTGCAGTCTTCAGAGCTTCCCAGCCCACTCAGTGGTGATGGCACCGAGCAGCCTGGAGATAAGGCTCAGTTATCACAGCTGCCAGGCTCACGTACGCTGCACCTCCCGAGAGGAAGGCAGTCTTGCTCCTGCTCTGCTGAGGCTTGCCTAACATAGTTCTCCGGGAAGCTAGGACATGTTAACAGTATAAGAACATTAGAAAATACTGATTTCCATCTGCAAAGTCTCAAGGAAATTTGAAATAGCTCTAAGTGCACGTTGCTTGCACTTCTGGCCTGCTGCACAGCAGCCGCCTCCTGGCGTCGGCATGCCCACCAAGTGTCAGAGATCTGTAAGGATGCATGATGTTCACACACAAAATCAGATTCCCAGATGCTGTGACAGATGATGTTTTAATGACCCATTTTACAATGCAGTTTTGGAAAAAAATCACACAATTGGGATAGAAATTTCTTTTCTAAGCTACTCCTTCTGGTAGGAGCAGGTTTTCTGGTCTGCTCCTGATCACATTGCTCTGCTAGGATCTATAATCCATTCCCTACATTTGTATTTGAAAGCTGCTCATTCATTTGATGGAAGAGCAAGGGTGTCTGAAACCGAACAAAGAATATTGGGGAATTCTAATCCATTGCTTTTCTGCTTAGTCTCAACACGAATAAATGAGTATTGTGAACATTTAAATTCTTCCTCCCTTGACAGTAATACAGCGTAACTTGATCTGACAGTGTTTCATCTTTAAATAACGATGTTCCCACAAAGCAACTGGCACAGTCATTACCTTGGAATCTTTCTGCACTGAGTCTAATTAAAGAGAGCGGCATCAGACTATTGTCAAAAACTGGAAGTTTGTTACCTAGCAAAGGCTGTTACGGGCCCAAGCGCCAACTTTCTCAGTGATAAGTAGTTGTGAAAGGCAGCACAGAGGACACCTCTCAGAAGCCAAGGTGATGAGACATTTCTGACATAGCAATTCGTTCTTAATTTAAGAACCTGCAATGAGAGCCTGAACGTCCTCCATCTAGAGGGGGACGGGATGAGAAAATGGGGACACTTTTGGACTTACTAATAAAGACTTTTTGACCAGCAAACATAACCCGATGAGCCCAAAGATCAAAAGAAAACTCTTAAAGGAAGGTCACCAGGGGAATTGCCACCATTTGTGAAATGTAGACAAAAAACCGTAAAGCTTAAAAAAACCCCCCAAACAGTTGCACTAACAAGCCATAAAAATAAAAAAGACTAAACACCTGGTTGTGAAAGAGAAGGTGAAGAGGAGGAAATGATACTGTACAGCTGGGATAAGAGATGGTGGAGAGGAGATGGCAGGAAGAATGTCTCAGCCGAAAATGATCACTTGCTTTGCCATAGCAGCACAGCCTTGCAACGCAACAAAGCTACGTAAAATCGGTGTGACTTGACAAGGACTAAATTAAATTTTTTGATTAAAAAACCTCACCACAGTAGTTTAAGTTTGTTGGTACAGCAATTTTTAAATACGCTGTGACAGCGATTACAAAAGATTAAAATTGGATGAGTCATCTGGGACTGTAAAGCCCGGGAAAACACCCACAGACCTATGTTGGAAAATATAGTGCAAGTCTTAACAGTGAGAAGAACCAGGGAAGATAGATCATGATCAGCTACTTTAGTTGTGATTTAATTCAACTGTGATCTTAACGATAAATTTTAATCCTCTTCAATATTTTCAGGTTTTAGTTATTTTGCTAAGAATTGATTGTAACTAGTTTGTCACTACAAAAATACATTTACCTACAATAAAAGATTGTATTTATATTGTATGTTCCTTCTTTAGGCCAACTATGGGGATAAAATGCTATATAAGTATTTAAGGAAATATAAAATTTTCTATACATCTGTTGAAATGCTCAAGATTTATCTTGTATGTCAGATATTGTGAACAACATTTCTTCTATACTATATATTTTTCCCAACAATATATACTGTTTGTATTTGGACAGAAATTAGAATGCAATTAAAATATAAGCAACAGCTTTGTAATAAAAATATTGCATACAAATATGCCAATTGTGATTAATATAAGAAAAATGGTTTTATTGAAGTGTTTTCATTTAAAGCCGGAATATTAAACAAAAGCATTGTTATTCACACAGTAGATAATGGAGGTTCTGTGGTGATCAAACCCATTTTTAAATGGCCTAATTTCCACTTTGTCAAAGATTTCCTTTTGTCTGTCTTTGGGCCTTCATGAACACCTAGTTAACGATAAACACTGTGCAGTGACCTCGGAGGAGGTTCTGCCATCACACCATGGCCACAAACACTTCCATAATTTTCCAACTGACAACTCTCAACTTCACACTCCTAGTTTTTATTCACAGACCAGAAAAGAAAAATATCCTTTTTCAGCTCCTAGTAAGTTGTTCAAGTTTGATAAG